>NC_081406.1:364390511-364704261 GCF_030272615.1 Cryptomeria japonica
TGTATCAATCTTTAACCGAACAAGGCTCCTAACAGAACGGACTTCTAAAGAGTTCAAAAACAAGCTTGTGGGTATTCATCCCCACTGTGGTTTTTCCCAGTTGGTTTTCCATGTAAAAAATATGTGTGTCATGTGTGATGCTATGTTGTTTTCTGTCAAGCGGTGAATCATGTTGATCTAGTTGCTTATATGTATATCTTTGATGGTAGATTACCTGTTCATGCATTAGGGTGAAATGGAAATGAAGTTTTAGATTGTATGAGAAGATAAGTGTTAACCGGTTTATGCTTGTCTCAGTTATTCTAGGTTTTGCCAGTTGTACTCTGATTAAGGACCGGTGTTACTGTTTGTCTATCAATGTACAGTGTCTACTAACAAACTGGTTGAAGATTGTGTTTTTTTTTTGTATTGATTCACCCCCCCTCTCAGTACCGGTTTGGTACTATCCATTCATCTTTGTGTTATCAATTGGTATCAGAGCATCCTCTAGGTCCTCTATGTCATAAGCTTAACCGCTTAAGGTAAAGATCCCAATCTAATGATGAAGAGGGAAGATCCAAAGTTCAATAGCAAAAATTTTAGTATATGGAAAGACAGAATGAGGATATAAATCAGAAGCATGTGTGCTCAACACTGGAGCTATGTTGAGAATGCCTATGTTGCCCCTACCAATATTCTCACCGATGACCAAAAGAGAGAGATGTAGGAGAATGTGAAGTCATGGAAGCTCTAATTAGTAGTTTATCTGACATTGAGTTTATTGATGTCCAAGATAAGGTAAATCCCAAAGAGGTATGGGATACTCTTGAAAATATCTATGGCGGTGATGAGCATGTAAAACAAGCTAAGGAAGAAAGCCTTAGAGGAAAGTTTGAAGACATCCGGTCGGTTGAAGGTGAGAGCATTCAATAGTATGGAATAAGAATCAAAACCGTTGTTGGAGATATCAAGAGTGTAGGTGGTAAAATGGATGATTCCACTGTAGTAAGCAAAGTCTTGAGATCCTTATTACCAGTCTATGCAATAAGCGTTGTTGCTATTCAGGAGCTGATATCAATAGACAAGACTAAGGTATCCCCAGACTCCATCATTGCAAAGTTGGCATCCTATGAGCTAAATAGTTTTGATGGCAGTTTTCAAAAGACTGAATTGGCTTTAAAGCTTCTGCTATACCATCTAGAAAAGGAAAAGAAGCTAGCACTAGTGGTGAACCAAGACAGAGAGAGAAATGGATGATGAGGAGATTCTGATGGCATTTGAAGCTCTCCTTGCCAGGAAACTTCCTAAAGGAATCAGAAAATATAGAGGTAAGCTTCCTTTGAAATTCTTTTCATGTAACTGAATAGGACATATTGCTGTAAACTGTCCTAATGGTGACAACAAGAACAAACCAGAAAGGTTCAAGAAATTCAAAGGAGGAAACCAGAGAAACTGTTTTGTGGCAGTTGATGAAGGTGTCATAGATGAGGAATCAAAGGATGAAGAAAATGAAGATATTGTGTTTGTTGCTGTCAAGGAAGATGTGTCAGATAAGAAGGATCTTGTCTCTTAGTTTGATAATTCCAATGAGTGGATCATTGACAGTGGCTGTTCTCACCATATGACTGGTGACTGGAGAAAGTTTCTATCCTTGGAAGAGTATGATGATGGCGTGGTTCACTTTGGCAATGATGCACCATGCATGGTCAAAGACAAAGGGTCCATCTCTCTGAATGGAAAGAGTAGTGCTAACAATGTGTACTGGGTTGATGGTCTCAGACACAACCTTCTGAGTGTTGCCTAGCTGAACGACAGTGGTCTCACTTTGGAATTCAAGAATGGTGAATTGGTGGCCACCGGCATGCAGACCAAAGGTAACCTATTTCAGCTGAATGCAAATATAAGTACATGTCTTATGGCTAAATTTGATGATAGTTGGATATGGCATAGGAGACTCTGCCATGTAAACTTTGATAACATTGTGAAGGCTAGTAAGATCAAGGCAGTTAGAGGGTTGTCGGTGCTAAGCAAACCAGATAATACCTTGTGCAAAGAGTGTCAATTGGGGAAAATGTCTTCCTAAAACTTTAAAGGTAAATCTTTCACTACTGACAATTTGCTTGATCTTGTGCATACTGATTTGTGTGGTCCTATGAAAACTAGGAGTGTTCAGGGTGATAGGTACTTCATGATTCTCACTGATGACTACTCAAGAATGATGTGGGTCACATTCTTGAAAGATAAGTCTGAAGCTTTTGTAAAGTTCAAAGCTTTCAGAGCACTAGTGGAGAAGGAAAGCGATAAAAGGATCGAGTGTTTGAGAACTGATCAAGGAGGGTAGTTCACTTTCGGTGAATTCAACAAGTACTATGAAGAACATGGTATCAAGAGACAATTGTCTACCCCCCGGACTCCACAACAGAATGGCCTAGAAAAGAGGAATAATTGGACTGTGGTTGAAGTAGCTAGAACCATGTTGATTCAAGGAAAGGTAGCCCACACCTTTTGGAGAGAAGCGGTGAGCAATGCAATCTATACAATGAACCGGGTACTCATCAAGAAAGGTAAGGATAAAACTCCTTATGAGTATTGGACCGACAAGACACCTGTGGTTAGCCACTTTAGAGTATTTGGTAGGAAATGTTACATCAAGAGGAGTGAACACTATTGGGACTCATTAAATTTGAGTCAATTCTTGAGGCCCAACTCAAATTTTTGCTTTGCATTTCCAAATAAGTCAGTTTGAATGACCTAGTTTGTGAGAGGGCAAAATGGAGCTAGTTGATTTTCAAAGGGTAAGGTTCAGAATTCATGTCCCACACCTTTTGTTTGGCCTATGAAGTGATGTGAAACTTTTAGAATTCAGTTGGGATAAGTTTACCAAGTACCCATTTCAAGGGGTGAGTTGAAAGTGCATTTTAGACACAAATGCAGATTTTATTGAGTAGCCTACTTTGAGCGATTATATCTTTTGCCCTGTTGATTTTCATGAAGAAATTCAAAATGGATTCAATTATATGCATAAATTTGAGTCATCTTGCCAAATTTCAAGTCTTGATGAATCCATTTGCTCAGTTTTCAAAGCCAAATCCATTTGCAGTTTGTGTGGTTTGACTAGTCCCTGTTTCAACAGCTAGTCGGAGCCCTGTTTCGCATAAGTGTAAAAGTTGCCTCAATAAGCGTCAGGTTAGAATGTTTGTTCTAGGTTAATTTTGGTATAAATGATGAGCTATGTTTCAAACTTCAAGCCTCTAACAATCCGTTTGATTAGTTTTCAAAAGGGTTCATTTAGCCATCATTTTTAGTCTTCTGCACTTTCAGTGTTATATTAGTTAATGTATCCATTTTCATGAGCATGTCATTTGCATCCAGTTAGGATTTTGGTTGAAATGAAAATTTGAAGTTTTAACATGTACTTCAAGGTACCTGTGTTTCAAATTTGGGTGTCTACGGAGGTCATTTGGTATTTTTGAGAAAGGCATCATGTGTTGCCAGAACATTGACTTCATCAGGTCCACAGTGTCGACAAAGCCAGTTGATCATTTTCACCGATTAATATCTCTTTTCTCAGGACTCATCTTGAGAAACCACTTGGCAGAGTTCATCCTTGTATATCAAAGTACATGCCTGTCAGATGGCGAGGTCCAGAAAGGTGTTTTGACCACCTTGAAAAATACATCTTCGTGATTAAATGCAAAAATGTGACATAAGTGCCTGAAAGTTGTGAAATTCAGTGTGATGATCCGAAAATGATGTCGATCATTTCCAGAGGTATGTTTGAGGTCCGTGAGGCATTTCAAAGGTCAGTTTCATGAAAATAAAAAAAAATTTAGTCGAACCCACTTTGGGGCCCGACCTGGCTCATGCCCATGCATTTATTTTTAATGGTGAATTGTTCTTTTTTCCTGGCAATATATGCGTATTCATATTGGCTCGATTGCAATTTACTAATGGGACAATGAAAATTTATAAAGATATGATGATGAATGGTTTGTAAAGCGAATAGTTGTGTTTTTCTTTTCTTGAGAAGAAGAGGCAATAAAGCTTCAACATTCAAATTTTATGCAAATGAATGCTAGTCAGAATCCTCCCTCTGTGTGTGAGCAGCTCCTAATGAACCAAATGTAATAGCAAGTTCAATTGACATAACCTGTATCCTCCCAGGCATGGTAAAGAAACATGAAATGTTTTAAGCAATTGCATTTTCAGAGGTGTATTGCTAGAGACTCTTATTCAGCATAGCAGACCATTTTATAAACTTCAAAGTAAATGCCATGATTTCTACTAGCTTTGATGTGCAAATGAACTTGTAGGTTACATTTTTTTGTCAAACAAATTCCTCCAGTTATTGATTCTGGAGGACTGGTTATTGTTAGTTTTTTAAGAATGGCACATAGCATCAATTTCTGGGATGATTGGGTTGATCTAGAAGACATGACAACAATGTGGTCAATTTCCTGAAGTACATAATGGATGGATCAAGCAAATCTTTAATTGAAATATGCATTGAGGAGACTCATACTACACCTCCAAACTTCAGAAGGCTGTTGTCCTCAAAGTTAGAATCATTAATAGTGAGTGGCAAATTGGTTAAGATCAGACATAACTACATGCTCAATGGCAAATGCAAACTGTGGGTGTCCCCCCAAATCCAATGCAGCAGTCCAATGGAGAAGATTGTTAAAACCTTCAGCAAGTGCATTGGTAGCATAAGGCATTGGAGTTTAAAGAGTGTAGAAAATTAGCAAAGCAAGTAAATTCCAGTTAACCTCCTCCCTCATGTGCCCTCCTTTCTCTCCTTCAAGCTGAATGTGTATTGTTTGGGAAGCAAAAAATAAACCAACAACAAGTAAATTATGGTGTGTGGCATGGTTTTCGAAGGAAGCTTCAGACAATTTAAAAAAATGAATGCAGCTCCTCCCTCACGTGGTCTCCTTCTGGTAGCCACAACAAACAATCAAACAAATGAAACAGCTCCTCCCTCACGTGGCAGATTGGGCATTAAACAGCAGATTCAGAAACTTTCAAAGCATTTTCATTTAGTAGAGTAGGGCGTGGAGTTTGGAGGGCAGCAGAGAGATTTCAAGCCAAATCCATTGGCAGCTCCCCCTTGTCTATGGCATGATTGGTGCTTCAAAGGCTGTTAGAAAATCAAAACAAATACAATAGTAGTCCAATAACCCTCTGCGTGGTGTGTGGAGTCTAGTGTGGAAATAGAGGAAGGCACATTTAACTCAAGCATATACATTAAATGCCATTAAAGCTCAGGCAAAGCTCCAAAATGCAGTCCTAGGCAAAGTCTTTTATCCCACATTGACTGGGAAATGGTTCTTTTTGGTGTTTTTATGTAAATCTCCACTAATGTAATATGTCAAAGCCATCAAAGCTTTTGACAGACGGTGCCCGTTGGGCACCCAAGGTGGGCCCACACGTGGGTGCGGATCCCAAGGTGACCAGAGGTGGTGACTGAGCGGCAACCAGGTGTACCCCACATAGGCACGCTTCTCAAGGAAGATGGGCAAATTTTGCAGAGGTGGTCAGCCTAACTAGTGAGCAAGTCCGAGATGATCCGCCAAAGTGCGTTGATTCGTAGGCCAAAGGTGCTCGAAGGTTAAAGACTGTGAAATGGCAAAAGCGAGTTGGTGAAAATGCAGCAGTGGTAAAGATTGAGCAAGTCCAAGTTGATCTGATGGTCTGTGCGGCTTTGTGAAGGCAAGATGCTCACCCGTTAGAGGCTGCAAAATGGTGAAATGCAAAATGGTGAAGTCCACGTGGCGATGACATGGTAGGTATAGTCAGATGTCTAGTAGGTAGGTCTCATCCCAGTGGCGATGATGTGGTGCCTAGGTGGACGACAAGCAAGCAAACACGTGGCGGTGATGAGGTGTCAGTTGAGGTGGCACCCAATAGACCTTGTGAACCAATCAGAGGTCGCCATGTGGCAAGGTGTCAGGGCAAAAGGGAGGCAAAAATCAAAATTAAAATCATGTTAATTACATAGTGTAAACTATATGAATAATTCAAAAATTTAAATGATTGTGCACACTTGAGGAATTAATTCAGTCAGGGCTCAAATTTTGGCCAATGTATGAAGTATTATATATTATCGGAAAGCTCTTGAAGTGAGGAATCTGATTAGGTAGTTAATTTTAACAAATATGGGATATTTCGAGAGAAGTTTCCATGGGAAAGAAGAAGGTAAAGAATTTCAGTTAGAGAAAATAGACACTTGGTAATTTCAAATGCAGATCTGATCTTTCCCTCCTCTTCTTATTCTCAATTCTTCTCATTTGTAAGGGTTCCAGAAAATTGGAGAAATACTCCAGATTTGATGGCTTCCATTTTCTGAAGATCTTGACCCATGTTTGTAAATGCTTCTGTTTGGTTTCAGGGTATAGAGATTGCAGTGCAGTGCTGTAAATGTGGTTTTAGTTGCAGGTCTTACTTGTGTCAGGTATGAGTAATTTCCCACCATATTGCCTTTGTGTATGCATTTCAGTATTATGAATTCAATCCTCAAGGAGGATGAAATTTGTGAGTTTCAAGGAATTTGTGTGATTGTTTGTGGGTATCCTTCAATGAATGTTTTAAATTCTGTAATCAATCATGAATAATGGAATGTGTCTTAGATTTGATAATGTTGTGAATGGATCTGAGTAATGCATTAGTATAAGGTATTAATGCAGGGATATTTTGTAAGGAAAACAAATTTGCAGCTGTGATTGACATATTTGCAATTTTGTGCGAGACCTTGTTGCCCAATGAACAAGGCACTGGTCTTGCAAGTTTGGGGATGTTTTCAGATCAAACAATTTAAAAGACAAATCTAATTTCCCTTTATGTTTAGGGGTTTGTGTTCCATTCTTTCCAAGCTCTATTTCATCTTATTGTTTGTACAAATCTAGCCAATTTGTAGTGTTTCTTAACCTATTGAGCTTGTGAAATGATCCATCTGTTTATGTTGATGCTGTCATAGGTGTGTAATAGGTTTAATTCTAAGCATCAAAGGTATACCCACCTAGTTTTTGCAGAGCCTGAAGAGTAGAAGGATTCATATCCTTGTTATGTTGTCCAAGCCCTGAGGTTCTTCATAGATTGAATTGGCTACTTCATAGATCAATTACAGGTGTTCTTGGGTTATCAATTTTGGTGAACAACAAAAGTGGTGACTCTGCTAGGGAGAGTCATAGTGAGAATCCAAACGTAGATTTGTGCCTAAATTTATAAAGAAAATCATTGTGTGTTTGTGGAATAGATTGGTGTTTCAGGGAATATAGTAGTGGTGTCTGGAAGTCTCTTGTTGAAAGTTCCCTTTGTTTTCTTGATACATGATTTTAGTCTAAAGAATTGCATCATTTCTTTCAAATCTTGTTTTCATATTTCCCATAGTCTTGTTGGTGGTGACTTTGTTATCTTGGAACCAGTCCTTGTGAAATACATAAAATTCTAAAAGGAGGACAAGCATAGTGCAAGGGGGAAAAAACACCAGATCATTCATGAAGAAGCACCCTTGTGAAACTTTGCAAGAAGGTTTGCCAGAACAGTCACAAAGAGGCCAGAAGAGGTCAGTGCTTCATGAACCATCAAATGCTGCTTGGGTGCAAAAGAATAATAATACCGGTAAGATACCTGATCAACCTATTTATGCAAAGTCTAATTCTTCTTCCAGAGATTCTGAACATGATATATTAGGTTTCCATTCTAGATTGTTTGGAAATATAGATAATACTCATGCTTTAAATCAAGATATATCTCATGTTAGTGTGTCTATGAGAGATAGGACTAGTTCAAATGTAATTAGACATTCTGTTCCTAGAAAAATTGATGGAAATATCAACTTGATTGATATAGATCAAGTTAATATATCCAACTCTGAGGAAAATGTCCCTGATGAAGATAAAGTGTCACAAGAAATAGAAGATTTAAATAGGAGGGTTCACCACTTAATCTCCTTAAGAGCCCAAAAGGAAGCAAATAAGGAGAAGGAAGTCAAAGCAAAACTAAAGGAGAGAGATAGGCTTCTTAGACAGATTGTTGATCTTGAGGTATTGGCCAAGGAAAAAGAAAAGAGTGATGAGGAAGGCCCTATGATCAGAGAGATTCTGATCCCTAAGGCTAAGCCAACATATAGGTCAGTAGTCCAACCAAATAGGGAAATGCTTAGTGATTCACAACCTCCTCGGAATAATGTTGATAAAGGGAAATAGAAATGGGTGGATGATGCAACTAGATCTAGAAATACAGAAGAGATTTCTCATAGGCTTTTAGCACATGAGAAAGAGATGGAAAGAATGAGGAAAGAAAAGGAGGATTTACAAATGGAGTTAGAGAAAGCTGAGTTGGAAGTAGCTAATCAAGAAGTTAAAAGAAAAATTAGCTACTTAAAAGCTCCCCCTATCATTTTTCCTTCAGGAGATCTTGGTAAGCCTGATCCTTAGCAAATTTCCCTTCCCTTGGTTAAGATTCAGCCTACTGTGCCTGCTAATACAACATCAGTAAGTCAAATCCCTATGAACAATCAGCATAGCCAAATATCTCAGTCCCCAATTCCAAAAGTCAAGATGAACCTAGGAAATAATAATGTTACTAACCCTTTTCAAAGGAGATCTATCAATTTGGAGCAGTATAGACAACTGTTCTTTGATGGGATCCCAGGATATCCCAACCATGTTCCTATTAAGTTAAGGGACAGACTCCATGAGTTTTCTGGAAATAATGCAATTAGTGCTGAAGAACATTTAAAATCTTTGGCAACCTAATAAATGATTATGAGATAGTGGATGAAGATGTCATCATGAAATTGTTTGTTTAGTCCCTGGTTGATGATGTAAGAGATTGGTAAGAAAGTCTTCCAATTAATAGCATTGGGTCATGGGAGGACTTTAAGAATTGTTTTCAAGAACAATATGATGACAAAACAAATGTGAGCTTCATGATCAATGAATTTAATAACATCAGAAAATGTGATAATGAAATGGTCACTGATTTCAATGCTAGATTTCAAAAGCCCATGCATAGATTATATCAGGCGATGAGGTTAGATGATAACATGTGTTTGAACACCTATTATAATGCATTTGATTCTAAGATGGCCTATATCTTGAGAGATAAAAATCCACATAACTTGAGGGATGCATTTAGGATTGCCATTAATGTGGAAAGCAACATAAAAGCATCTGGGAAGTTAGGAAGGAGAACAGATGGTAGGTTATGGCAAGAAACAAAACAACAACCTAGCAAAGCCGCTAAGGAGGAGGACAAGATAGAAAAGTTGGTCATTGCTATGAAGGATCTGACTACCAAGGTAAACAAAAATGACAAGCCTCATTACAACTGGCAAGATAGACCCCCTAGACTTCATGACATGCCTTATAATACCAACTAGAAAGATGGTAAACCCCATAATGAGAAGCCTAAAATTGATCAAAATTAAGACACTCCAGATCCCTTAAAAGGGAAAAATGTCCATAATATAGATAATACTCCTTGGTGTATTGCTTGTGATGGGCCACATTCTCCTCATCAGTGTGCAGTAGCTCAAGCTCTTGAAGAATCCATGAGACAAGAAGTTGAGCCTGACATTAGCATGTTTGAAACTATTATAGAAAGTGATGAGGAATCCATATAAAGTGAATACAGTGATGTGTTGGCTAATGAAAGGTTTTTTCAATGACAACTAACTCTGGACTGGCATCCTACCTTGAATGTGGTAACAATTGAAGTTGAAGAAGTTCATCTTAGAAGGCCTAGTGAGGAAGAAGTTAAAAGTCTCACCAAAGCTTTTATTGCTAAAGAAAAACACAATTATAACTTAAGGACCACCAAGAAGGACACTGATCAGGGTGAACCTGGTTCCATGTTCATAAAAGAGATTACTCAAAAATGGGCAACAAGTAGTGCTACTACTTTCCCTAAAATCGGTCAAGAAAAGAAGGAACAGATGAAAGATGTACCCAAGAGTACAGATGATAAAAATACCAGTGATATACAAGGAGCTGCCACAACAAAAAGGGCAAGTCAGCTTAAGGCAGAAAGAGTTAGAGCTAATACTGATTTAAGCAGTAGTTCCACATTTGACATGGCTCATTCTCTTACACAAATGAAGGTCATTGTCCCATTAGTAGAATTACTGAAAATAAAAGAGCATAGGGATGTAGCTTTGTCTTTGTTTTCTAATATATCTGACAGTGACATAGTCCTACCCACCAGTTCAGCTACAATTGGAAAGCATCAGGAACTCCAAACCCCAGAGGTTTATGTTGGAACCACTATCACTCAAGAGCCTTCACAAGTAGATCCTTTCTATGTTACTTTGTTGGTAAATAACTGGTTGATAAAAAACTACATGATAGATTCAAGAACTGCTGCTAATGTGATGCCCTATGGTGCTATGAAAGAACTAGGACTGCCAGTAACCACTGTATATGGAAAATGCTATGTTATGGATAACAGGGAAGTACTTGTGATAGGTACAATGAGAGATGTTGAAGTAAAAATAGCAGCATTCCCTTAGGCAACTTATAAAATGGACGTTATTGTTACTGACACTAAACCCCATTATGTTATGTTGTTGTCTAGGCAGTGGGTAGCAGCAGTAGGAGGAAATGTCCAACTAGATTTATCTTATGCCACCATTCCAATAAATGGGAATCAGGTCAAGTTGTATAGAGAACCACATGCTCCTAGAGTAATTGAGAGTGTAGATCCTAATATGCTCAATTGTATGATTGATGTGGATCTTGATAATTTCAGAATATAACCAATTTTACCCCAGTTGAAGAATAATGACCCCATTGTGGTCAAACTAGAATCACAACAACATGGTTTGTGGCAGATGTATTTTGATGGAACTTGCTCCAAAGAAGGATCTAGAGCAGGGGTTCTTTTTGTATCCCCATCAGGTATAACCTTTAAGTATTCTTTCTTATTGGCTTTCCAGTGCACAAATAATACTACAGAGTATGAAGCCCTATTATTGGGGCTTGAGGTTGCAAAAAGGCATGGAATCTAGCTATTGACAATGTTGGGGGATTCAGAATTGGTTGTCTCTTAGGTAAGATCCCAATATGCATCCAAAAATGATAGATTAAAGAGAGATAAACATGTAGTTTGGGATGTCATTGAGCATTTTAGTGCATTTTCTATTAATTGGATAGAGCGATCAAAGAATATTATGGCAGATTTTCTAGCTAATGTTGCATTGAAAAATGATGATGCAACACTAACCGACATCTCCATTGTGGAAATAAAATATAGGCCTGCCATCCCTAATAATGTGTATAATTGGCAAGTTTTTGCTGATGATGAAGATATTCTTAGGTTCATCCAATGTGTTGATGATTATGATGGACAAAAGATTGATTGCAATGCACTGGTGGAGGTGGTTGACAATAAGGAAACAGTGTTTAGAAATGACTTGGTTCAGTTGGAAACAAATGAGATACCTAAAGGATTGGTAGAGCTAGAGAGCATGTGTAGTTACAATGACAGTCACTTACATCAGTAGTCTACCACCAAGTTGGAAGAATTGGAGGAGGTAAACCTGGGGACTGAATCATCCCCTAAGTTAGTATACATTGGAAAGAAATTACCCCCTCATGTCAGAACTAATCTTATTAATTTATTAAAAGGATATAAACATGTTTTTGCTCAGTCTTGTGAAGACCTAAAGGCATATAGACAAGACCTGTTTCATCATGAAGTTCCTTTACTTCCATATGCTAAGCCTTTTAGGCAGAAGCAGAGACCTATTAATCCCCTGTTAGAAACTAAGATGAAATAGGAATTACTAAGTTAAGAGAGGGGGGGATTATCAAACCTATAAGACATCCTTCATGGGTCTCCAATTTGGTCCCAGTAAGAAAGAAAAATGGGGACATTAGATTGTGTGTGGATTTTAGAAATTTGAATGGTGCTTCTTTGAAAGATAATTACCCTTCCCCAATTATGGAGGCTATGCTGTAGAGAGTAACAGGTTGTGATATTTTGTCGATGATGGATGGTTTTTCAGGATACAATCAAGTGTTAGTGAGAGAATTTGAACAGTTTAAAACTACTTTCACTACTCCATGGGGAACATATGTCTATGTAAGAATGTCATTTGGATTGAAAAATGCTAGAGCTACATTTCAGAGAGCCATGGATGTAGCCTTCAAAGAATTCATTAATATCATCATAGTGGTTTATCAAGATGATCTAACTTGCTTCTCCAAAAGGGTTGATGATCATTGTGGGCATTTGGAAAAGGTGTTCAATAAAGCTTTGGAATTTGGTGTGTCACTAAATCCCAAGAAATGTCATTTTGGGGTCACTGAAGGAAAATTATTGGGGCATATTGTTTCCAAGGAAGGGGTAAGAATTGACCCTAAAAGAATAGAAGCAATAAACAAAGTGTCTGAACCGAAGAATTTTAAAGGTATTAAATCCTTTTTAGGCAAAGTAAATTTTGTTAGGAGATTCATTGCAAACTTTGTAGAGATAGTGAAGCCCATTGTCAAGTTGCTCAAGAAGGATACCAAGTTTTGTTGGGATCAAGAAGCCTCAAAGGCTTTTGCTGAAATTAAAAAGGCTATTCAAGAAGCACCTGTGCTGAAGTCTCCAGATTATAGTAAGCCCTTCTCTCTGTTCTCTTTTGCTTCATATCATACAGTAGCGGTAGTGTTGTTACAGAAGGATAATGAGGGATATGAAAATACCATAGCCTTTTATAGCAAGTCTTTGCAAGAAGAAGAATTAAAGTATGAAACCATGGAGAAACAGGCTTATGCTTTAGTTAAAGTTGTTAAGGCTTTTAGGCCATACCTGGTGAATGCAAAAATCACTGCTTATGTCCCACATGCTACAGTTAAAGATATTCTATCCCAGTTTGAGGTTATAGGAAAAAGGTGCAGATGGATCAATAGAATCCAAGAATTTGACCTGGATGACCAAATCTAATCTTTTGAATGTTGAGATAAATAATGTTGAAATCAAGAGTACTTCAGTCACTAGTATTGAAAGGCAACTTTGGTATTTAGAGATAGTCGGATTCTTAAAAGATGCTACATTTTCATAAGGAGCGACACATAATCAGAGAAGAACTCTAAAATTGAAGTCTCAGAAATATGTTCTCATTCAAGGTGACTTGTTTTTGAGAAATAGAGATGGAACATTACTCATGTGTTTAGATGAATTCCAAGCAAAGAAAATGCTGATTGAAATGCATGATGGAATATACAGAGGTCATTATTCTACTAAGACAACTGCTGGGAAGATAGTCTAAGATGGGTATTATTGGCCTACCCTATTCAAGGATGCTCATGAATATGTCAGGAGATGTGACCCATGTCAAAGGTTTTCATCCAAACTAAAATATGAAGGAGCTCTGCCCTTGAATCCAGTCACAGTGGAAGCACCTTTTGTCCAATGGGGGATAGACTTAATGGAGAGATTGTTGAGAGATCAGGAAGAGGTCACAGATGGATCATAGTAGCCACTGATTAGTTTACTAAATGGACTGAAGCCATTCCCACCAGAAGAGCTACAAGTAAAATTGTTATTGATTTCTTGATGGATTGTATCATAACTAGATTTGGAGTTCTTGTGAAATTAGTGATGGAATATGCTATGAGTTTTAGGTCAGAAGAGTTTGTCAATTTTTGTACTAGTCATGGGATACTCATGTCTTACTCTTCACCTTATCATCCTCAAGGAAATAGGCAAGCTGAATCCAGCAATAAAAGCCTCTTGAATATTATCAAGAAAATCTTAGAAGAAAACAAGAGGTCATGGGATCAAAAGTTGAAACTAGCTTTGTGGGCAGACAGAATCACTATCAAGAAAGCCATTGGAATGTCACCATTTGAATTGGTATATGGTACATAGGCTAGAGTGCTTGTAAACAATCTTCTTCCAGTGTACAGGTTCTTGCAAGTTGAGAACATGGATTTATCAGAGCCTATGGAGGACTGAATGATCCAGATGGTCAAAGTGGAAGAGATTAGAGCTCTAGCTCATAAGAGAAATTTGAATATCCAACTGTAGTCCAAGTACCTTTTTGATAAAAGGACATCATTAAGGAAATTTCAAATTGATGATATTGTTCTTCAGTGGAATGCAAGAGGACAGGACAAGGGAAAGCACAAGAAATTTGAATCATTATGGATTGGCCCTTTTGTGGTCTGTGATCTAAATGGAAAGTATTCTTATTTTGTGGAAAGTATGAATGATGAAGTACAAGAATTTCCAGCGCATGGACAATTCCTAAAACATTATTTCTCTTGAAGTCCATGCACAATAGGTCCATTGTTTGTATATATTTTGTTTGCTTCCTGTTGTTTTTGTTTGGGTCTGTGTTTTTAGTTTGTTTCTCTAGAGTTTTCTAAGTTTCTTGTGTTGACCTTGCGATCAACCATCCTCAGTCAGAGCCGTTGTTATTACTGTTTCTATTTGCTATTAAAGTCAGAGCCGTTGTTATTACTGTTCACATTTTTTCGTGGCTGATAGATGCTCACATCTTATGCCCTATGAAGTAGCAAAAGATTTTTTGGCTTGGGCAAAAGAGGTTCATAAGAGGCATAACAGATGCGCAGGTTCTCAAAGATCTAATGGCTAGTGCAGTTTCGTAGGAGAGAGATGCTCGAAAGATAACTTTCATGAAGCAACGAAATGACATGGTGTTCCAGGCAAGCAATCTAGCTAGTTGAGATGGCAAGTAAGATAATGACACGTGGCCAAAAATCAAAGTGGTCAGTGAATTAGATTTAAGGATTAAAAAGTGGGTCCAAGAAGATGATTCATGCTGTGGGATAAGAAGTGACCTGCCAGATACAGGTGGCAAGGATGAGGTGGATCCTGATGTTTTCATAGCGAGTAGAAAGTTGACATGTCAGTTCGGGAATGACTAGACACCAGGTGGATAATGCTGAGTCAAATAACCCACATCTGTCAGATTCAAGTAGGTTGTTAAGCATCGAAAAAGTTTGATATAATCTAATGGTCTGCGTGTGTTTGTGAGGGTAAGATGCTTGTATTTTAAAGCCTACGAAATGGCGAAAGGAAAAGGTGGGCCTAAAGAACAGGTAATGCATAAAGGTACAAGGGGATCAAATCTATTTTGATCCAAGGGTTCTCATCATTTTGTGGCTACAAATCAAACAAATGTTAAGGCTTATGAAATGGTGAAAGAGAAAAAGAGATTCTTCTTGGCATGACGTGGAGTGACAGTTATTACTTCTTGCAAAGCTTGATGGTGATGTGTCGATTGACACATAGTTTCAAAAGGTGTTTTAGGGCCCACCAAGGTGTAACTGGTGGTTATGTAGGAGATAAGACATGTGGTTGACTCGGAACTAAACTTGAAGAGTTCTCCGAGGCTAATGGCTAAGTGCCATGTGGCATTTGTTAACCAGTAAATAAGTGGGGTAAGTAATGAAGGTCTCCCTTAAAATATGTTCATCTCAAGATTGATCCAACACTCCTCGTTGTTTCGTGGCCTGAAGGTGTAAGAAGATTAACCTCTGCAAAGTGGTGAAAAACCTTTTAGCCGTCAAGAAGAGGCACGGTTAGTGAAAAAGTTGACGGTCGTGGTAGGAGTTAAAATTCGAGCGGTTAGAGTTCCATCTAACGCTTGGTGTAGCTTCGCGAAAGGAAAGTGCTCAGGGGATAAAGCTTGTGAAATGGCGAAAAGAGGTAGGGCCCGATGCAAAGGCAGAGAGGTTAAGATAGTGTAAAGACCGATCAAGTCTCATTTGATCGGATGGCTAGCGTGATTTCATTAAGCGAAATTGCTAGGACGTTATGCTCTGTGAAATGGTGAAAGAGTGAAAAGGAAAATACACAAGCATGTTGTGACCCGTTGGAGCAAAATTTTTGAATTCTTCTATGAATTCAATTCTGAAGGGACGGCTGAAGCATGCAGTATCAATGTCGTAATTAAGAGCCTAACTACCATATATGATTTCACATCAATTGAATGAAGGCATCATTTTGAAGAGTAGCTGTAGAGAAGCGGTTGTAGAGCTAATTTCTTTAGTCGCAGAGTAAATTTCTTCAAGCAAAAAATAGGTTCTCTTATACTCTTGTTTGGTAATTACTTAACAGTGTGTTTTAATTAAGGTCTTGATTTGTCATAGAACAGTTGGGGGTAATAGTTAAATCACTTGCATAGTTTTTAAGATGGCACCTAAATGAGAATTCTCAGGAAAGGTTAATTACCAGGAGAGGGCTATCTGTGATGACTTCCTTGAATAGTTGACATTGTCAACTAATGTGGCCGCAAAGGTAAAAGAACTCGTGCCAAGAGCTCCTCACCTAAAAAATAGGAGAGGGATTATATGATAAGGGTAACTGGCTAAGAGACCCTTAAATTGGGTTGTCTGGGTTGGGATTATTTAAGGTTGGATTTGGCATGAGAAACTCCCCAGCCCCATAGAATAGTATCTGGGAGTTGGATGTAGGCAAATTAGTGGTCCCTGGAGTATTCATGGATGTGGATCTCCTAACTTAGATTGCACACATCTATGACCCAATTACAAGAAGTTTCAAGGATATAAGTGGGAAAACCCTCATTGAAATAAATAATGAGGAGTTCACAAATGCTTTTGGGCTTAGTGAATTTACCAATTTTCTAGAGCCTATTAATTTTAAATCACTAGCTCAGGTTTACAGTGTGCAAAGGAACCACCTTAGAAATGGGCCTCTTAAAGAATTCTTTGTGAAGATAGGTGGGTTAATAGTTGTAGGACCTAACACTGAGGAGCCTTTTTCTTTAAATCTATTTACCCTTAGGGCCAAAGGATTATATTGGTCACTATGCCAAATTCTAGGAGAAGATGCTGAGGAAAATATGCCAACTCATTACATGCTAATGATTGCTCAAATTTTGAATCCCTCTTTGGCAATGACCTTTGATTATGCTTCCTTTATCACTGATGCTATCCATGAAGGATTAATAGGAATAAAGAATGGGAAAGTGGATACGCCTTTTGGGTGGTACTCCCTACTAATGCATTTGTTTTTATTCAAGGGTGGTGACTATTTTGCAAGTGGGATGGATATTGTGAAAGAGAAAAATGGAGAGAAGATGGCAGTATAGTTATGGAGTATAGTGTTGTCATGGGACAGAGAAGATGCAAGCTTCTTAAAGTTTGATAAGTGTTTTGCATCTAAAATTGGGATTCTTATCTATTCAGAGAATCCAAGAGTCCCTAAGGTTCTTTTGGAATTCATTAGGCCAAAAGAATTTGCTGAGAATGTTAAAATTGTCCACAATTGGGGTGATATCTACTTATACCCTGTTTCCATAGTTTTCAGAGTATATGGTTTCAAAGGCACTCCATTTTTGTTACCCTATCAGGTCCCTCTTAAAGTGGGAATTTCATAGATCCTCAGGCAGATTGGTGGTGTGCAAGAGGCAAAGTTAACAGGCAGAGGTAAAGGGACCATTCTCCCTACAGTTACCATAGCACATCAATTTGTGATAATTAAAGGAGGTTGGAAGTGTTTTGAAGATTTCCTTCAACCATACCATTTATCAACTACAGTATCCCGGTGTGCTGACCCTAAAGACTTCTTCAATGGCTTGTTCAGAAAGAGGGCAATATGCAGAGGTAGACCCACCAATTCTAGTTTCTTGAAGACCTCATTAGGAATGAGTTTGATTTAGATGAGCAAGAGCCGAGGAAGGAAAAGTGGGTGGCCTACAAAAAGGCTTTAGACTTTGTACACCAATCTGACATTAGCTATGACCCATTGTCTAGCTTTCACCCTCTTGAGGAGAAGATAATGTTCTTAATTCTCTACTTCAAAGATGTGATGCAAACATTGAAAGAAAAGAGGGAGGTTGTAATTAAGAAAAAACCTGAGAAAGTAAGACTGGTTCTGAATAGGCCTGCATCTACCAGAGTAATCCCTCCTAGTGATTACATGTTGCATAAGAAGTCCAATTATAGTGTTTTGATGTGAACAACAGGGGAGCCTTCTACCTCTAAAGGAAAGAGGAAGATACAAGATGTCATTGACATTCAAGATAGCCCAAAGAAACAAAGAGTGGGAAAAGAAATACAATCTGATGAACCTTTGTACTTTCCATCTTAATCCCCTATTCACATAGGAGATGAATAGGCAATAGTTGAGCAACTGTTATAGTTAGGTAGCCTTGGAGAGATAGCATACACATATGATGAAGTGGAAGAGGGAATGCCAGAAGAGCCCCTTACTACTGAAATGAACATCATTGCTAATGAGTTCAAAGGCCAGGAGTGGGATCCTGAGATCAAGAAAGCTAGTGAAGATTTCTTGGCTGATAATAACTTTGTCACATTAGGAGATTTCATGTAGTTTGTGTGGAACTAGAACATTGATAAATTTAATGCTAGGTGTGAAAAGAGGAAAGGGGAGTAGCCCCACAGAGATCCAACTATGGTAGAGGAAGAGATAAAGAAAGAAATGGCTAATGAGTTTAAGACCATCACTCCTGAGCAGGGAAGGGACATGGTAGCACAGGCTGGGGTACTCATTCTCCCCGAATGGGACATAGCAGATGCTTTGGTTTTAGAGGCAGTAAGAAAAGAGACCAAACCTATGGAGGGAGTCACTTTCAGCAAAGATAATGCTGCACTAGTCATGTGGTCTCTTAAAAGAGATGAAAACAAGAAGAATAAGGACACCCTAGGGTCAAGTTACCTTGGAGGAATGATAGTGAAAAGAGTGCAAAGCACTGGGGTAGTGGAAGCTGCTAGCACTGTGCTAGAGACTGCAAAGTTTAGTGTTGCAGTAGTAGAAAGGGAGGCTAAGGAAAAGGCAGATCTCCAAGTTAAGTTGGAGATAGTTTTACAAGCTTACAACAATGCCAAGGAAGAGGTAAGAGGTAAGGATAGCATCATTGCCAAGCTACTAAGCTAGTTGGCAGGACAATACCATCAAGGTGAGTCCTCAACACTGATGATCTCCTCTTCTCCTGCAAGACCTCCACCTACCAACCCCATTATTGAGTTCCCACTATCTCCAGCGTGTTCTAGTTCTTAGTTGATCAAGATCACTCCCCATGAGTTGAAGAATTTAAAATAGGCTCAAGCCTTATATGCAAAGAAGTATGAAGAGAGGGTAAAGGCTACAATTTTAAGTTTTGTTGACACTATAGGGTCTTCACTAATGTATAACAACATGAGTAAGATTATGGAAATGTGGAATGAGTTAAATGGGGACAAGGTTGTATTAACGCCTATTTTTGATGAATGGAGACCCAGAGAGTAGGATATAGAACTGATTTGTGTGTCTTATGATGAGGCAGGGGCTGACCCTATTATTAAATCTACAAATGATATGACTAAGGATTTAGTAAAGTTGGCAGAAGGAGTAGATAATGCAGACAGAAAGATCAACTTGTACAAGAAAGAGTACACTGATCAAGTTTTTGAATTACTCCCAGGAGGTTTTGTTAGCCCAATCCAATTAAAGGACAAACAAATATGGCTTAAGGAATTGGAAGCAAAATTGTCACTTAGAATAAAAGGAATTGTTAAATCAGAGGATGCCTCCATATTTGTCAAAACAATTTAGGAGATTGAGAAAAACAAATCTCATTATGGTCTCCTGAATTCAGAGGTCAATAAAATGAGAAATTCTTGGAAAAGATTAGCCAAGACAAAAGAAAAAGTAATTAACTTCTCATGGCCTACTGATGAGGTGTATCAAGAATGGACACATAAATATGCAGTGCTTGATGTGGAGCAGTTAGAAGGTGTTGCAATAGAACAACAAGAGGATGAAGTTGTGGATGTTGAAAGAGACTTGTAACTGCATTTGTAAAGTGTTTTGTAACTTCTTCTTGAGAAGTAATGATTGTAACAAACTCTCCTAGGAAATTCCGAAGCTTTGTATGCATCCATATTGTTATAAATGGATACCAGGACTAGTAAAAAAAAAAGATCACAAAGAATTGTAAGAAAACACTGCAGAAATTTATCTGGGCTTTTCCAAGTTTTAATGGAGAATATTCAAAGGTTTTTGTAATACTTTTTGAAGAAAATATCAATATACAGACCATTGGTTTTGAGTTTAAACTTTTTGTTGTCTTCAAATATGTTTGCAAGTGTTTACTGTTTCATTCTGAATAATCTAGGGTTATTTCATTTGAATAGGGGTTGTAAGGCAACTTTCAGTAGATATGTTTCTTAGCTTTTCTCTTCAGGAGGGGAATTAAATATGGAGGAATCATTTCTACCAGTAAATTCTTTGTGGGATACTTTGAATCTTGATGAGCGTAGTTTAATTTGGTATGAATAAATTCTTATGTGTGTCAGGCATATATAGGGATCTGCAAAAGCCAAACTAATGGGATATGTGGAGATATTTGATTGTGGGAGTATTGTTTGAACTTAGATGACTCTGTGACCTTGGATAAGGCACTGGTATAGATCAAGGTTGTCTATTACATATTTTGTAGGTCAATACTGAACATGAGTACAATTTTCATTCCTTTGTTTTGGTTAGTTTTAAGGTGATTAGATCCACTGGTTTTTGGATTGGTTTGCTGTGGATTTATCTTTTAAAAGTGTGAATTTAGTTCACAAAGGTATACCCACCTGGACTTTGAATAAGTCTGAAGTGTAGAAGGTTAATCAAACCTTCTCATATGTTGTCCTGGAAGTTTCCTTCTCTTTAATATCTCTTCTGCATACAAAGTTATCATGTCACTATAAGGATGTTAAAGTGAATCAGATTTTGAGAATAACAAACACCAGAGCAAATTTGATGCGAAATGTGATGAGGGAATATTCCTAGGATATTCCACCAAGAGAAAAGCTCTCAAGTGTTTCAATAATAGGACTCAGAGAATTATGGAAAGCATCAATGTAAGAGTTGATGAAACCTCTGAGAAAACTAGTAGTAAGCAAGCGGTAAATGAACAGGTTGTAACCTTTTGGGAACTGGTTGTCAATCAACAAAGTACCCGTAACAGTGTTCCTACACTGGTAGATGTAGATGCTGATACTGATGGAGATGAGGATGAAGAAGAAAAGCAAGAGGAATCTATCAAGACCATTCCTCGGTATGTTAAGACGAATCATGATCCTAAGCAGATCATAGGAGATAAGGATGCAGGAATCCTTACAAGAAGAAAGGTCAGAGAAAACTCATGTATGATCTCTGAATTTGAGCCTAAAAGGTCAGAGAAAACTCATGTATGATCTCTGAATTTGAGCCTAAAACATTCAAAGAGGCACATAAAGATGAAGACTGGATCAAGGCAATGGAAGAGGAACTTGACCAGATAGAGAAAAATGGTACATGATCTTTGGTACCCAGACCAGAGCATAAAAATGTCATTGGTACCAAATGGGTTTCCAGAAATATGTTGAATGAGGATGGCACAATGATTAGGAACAAAGCCAGATTGGTGTGCAAAGGATATGCTCAAGAAGAAGGAGAAGACTATGGAGAAACCTTCTCTTGTAGCCAGATTGGAAGGAGTTTGTATGCTTCTTGCATATGCAGCTTTTAAAGGTTTCAAAGTATATCAAATGGATGTAAAATTTGCATTCCTAAATGGTGTACTTGAAGAGGATGTGTATATAGAGCAACCAGATGGGTTTTCCCTATCTGAAGACAATGACATGGTATGTAGGCTACATAAAGCCTTATATGGTCTAAAGCAGTTTGGTATGAATGTCTGCATTCCCATCTTGTGAAGATTGGATTTGAGAGAACAAGTGGTGCAAGAGCACCCAAGATCATGAGGTCACTAGGAGAAAAGTGATGTTTTAAGTCATTTTGATCATTTTTATGATGTATTGATTCATGATGAATCCATTTGTAAAGACAAGATCGATTATTGTAATTATTTGCATAAAGTTGTTAAAAGTTGTTCTTTAGGTCCCAGTTTGGTCTATAAGGTCAAGATTATTGAAATAACCCATGGAAGGGTAAAATCAACGTAAAATATCTCAAATAGTCTATAAGAGTTTTTACGATTTGGGGAGTCATTAGGAAAAAGTGTCAAAGTTGCAAGAAAATTGCAAAAGTGCAACATTTGCAAAAATATAAAAGTGCAAAAATTGCACATAAAGTTGTAAAAGGGAAGATGAAGGATCATAAAGGTAGTTGGATGGTTTATAACTGCCAAAGAGTCTATAAATATGTTTTATTGGTCGAACCAAATCATTATTGGAAGAATAGAGAAGGAGGATAAAGTTTTGGAACAAATTGGTGTGTTTAAAACTTGCATTTTGATTGGTGTTTTTGTGTTAAGTTGTTGTTTCTAGGCCTTGTACGACCATGTATGGCCTAGAAACCCTATATATTTATAATGGTTAGATAGTGGAATGAATCCTATTTCTCATTCTTTTGGTTTGGTGTAGTTTAATGAATAAATGAATAAGTTATGAAAGTTTTGGTGAAAGTGGTTGTTTGCAGATTTGAGATTTCCTGAGAACAGTCATGTTGCAGCATTTGATATGGACTCATTGGGAAGAATTATGACCTCAAAATAGATTAATTGGAAAGATATATGAATCAACCTTCATTTCATTTTGGTCTAAGTCATTTTTATGCACATTTGTGTAAGTTATGAAGATTTTGGTGAAAACTATTTTTAAACTATCTTTGATGGAGTTGCAGACAAGGGTTTGTGATTATCTAATGATTTAACCATTTGAAAATTTAATGGCTTACATATTATGAAACTATATCCATAAATATTTCATGTTCTATTAGTTTGGAATCATTTGGTTTTGTTTTGTGAAAGATATTTGATGCCCTAGATGGACTGGGCATGCACATGTCCTATTTGGGGACAACAGAAATGGGTCTCAGTGAAAAGACCATAACTTTTAATCTAATCGTTGGATTTGGTTAAATTTGGGATATGTTGTTTGTAAGAAATCTATTCAGGTTCTAACCAAAGGGATTTATTTTTTTATATCTGGTTAGATATTTATATACCTCTGTGTATAGGTCTATCCAAAGGGACAACAAGTTGGCAAATTTGATACCTGGATCAAGTTTGTGTTTTCTTGATTGATTGATTGTTCAAGTATGATGAAATATGCCTCTAATGAATTTTTATAATAGGAAAAATATAGATGGATCAGCATGATCCTAGAGTTGTGATTGGTTTTCTAGGATGCTCTACATCAACAAGTGAAGATAGCAATATCTACCTGAAGTCTGAAGGAGATCAGATCTTGATCTGTGAGGTATTTGTTGATGACATTATCTTTGGTGGAGATGACAAGATGAGTCATGAGTTTGTAGATTAGATGAAGAAAGAGTTTGAGATGTCACTCATAGGGGAGATTAAGTTCTTCACTGGACTACAGATCCAGCAGATGAAAGATGGAATCTTTATCACTTAGTCCAAGTATGTCAAAGAGGTGTTGAAGACCTTTGGCATGGAAGATAGCAAACTGGCTGGTACATCGATGGTGACCAGTTGTAAACTATCCAAAGAGGATGACTCAAAATTGGTTGAGGAGAAGGAATACCGATCAGTGATTGGTAAGTTGAATTGTGTAGTGCATAGCAGACCAGATATTGCACATGTAGTTGGCATTACTGCAAGGTTCCAGAAAAGCCCAAGAGAATCCCACTTGGTTGTAGTCAAGCAGATTCTTAGGTAACTAAAGGGAACTGTTGATTATGGATTGTGGTATTCATATAGTAAGGATTTCAACTTAAAAGTATACATAGATGTTGATTGGGCAGGAAATGTAGATGACCAGAAAAGCACAACCGATGGTGCATTCTTTCTCGGTGGTAGACTAGTCTCATGGATGAGTAAGAAGCAAAGTTGTATCTCTCAGTCTATAGCGGAAGCAGAGTATGTTGCAGCTTTCATGAACTACACTCAGACAATTTGGATGAAGCATGTATTAAATGGCTTCAAAGTTTCTGTATCTGAACTGATAAGTATATTTTGTGACAATACTAGTGCAATTCATATCTCCAAGAATCCAGTTTTACATTCTAGAACCAAGCACTTTGAGCTTAAGTATCATTTCTTGAGGAAAAAGGTTTAGAACAAAGAGATTGCACTGGAACATGTTTCCAATAAGGAGCAGTTAGCAAACATATTCACCAAGCCTCTCCCAAAGGCTACATTTATGTCCTTAAGAGGTGAACTAGGGGTGTTGCCTCTTCAGGAGGTAAACTAAAGGCATATGCTCCACATCAGTCAAGTATTGCATAGTCAATTTTTTTTTGGATTGATGTGTTGAAGGATGCTACTCCTCAAGGGGAGCAACATAATGGAATAGGGTAGCTTGTGCCTCCACTTTGACATTATTGTCAAAGGGGGAGAAGATGTGAAGCGGAGAAGATATCTACAAAAATTGGGGCAGAAGATGTGAAGCGACAAGATATCTTTGTATATTGCCAAAAATGTCAAAGGGGGAGATTGTTGGCATTATGTGAACTGGTATGAGGACATAATGACATTGTGTATTGTCATTGATGTCAATATGATGAAGAGAAGAGAACCAGTATAACACTGTGAACCGACATTTGTGCCAAAGTGAAGTGGTGTGTTTGTTCAAGGTGAACCGACATATGGTTATGGGAACCAACACATGGAAGCTTTGTATGATTACCAGTTGGTAGTCTCAACTTCAAGGTTTCCGGTTGGAGTGCTTCAATCTTGTGTGGCTCAATCGGTGACTTTGTGTGATGAGTTAGCATGATAATGAAGAACAGATTGTGTTGACATGTAAGCCTTGTGTGCGTGAAGGATCTTGCATGAAGAAGATTATTCCTATCTACCTTGGGAATGTGTGAAGTCTGTAAATGGTCATAACATGTGATGGGTTATCAGCTGCCATGAAATCGATGGAAAATGAACGATGGAGAATGTCTTGAGATTGGATCAAGACTACCAACATTTAATGCAGTGTTCTTAATGGTCAAGATTGAACCATTTGAATTCCTTAACCTAACAAGTTTAGGGTTTAGGGTTTATGCTACCGACCTATC
Organism: Cryptomeria japonica; assembly: GCF_030272615.1. NCBI lineage: Eukaryota > Viridiplantae > Streptophyta > Pinopsida > Cupressales > Cupressaceae > Cryptomeria > Cryptomeria japonica. Next base: position 364,415,439 of record NC_081406.1, read on the forward strand.
TATTTTCCTATAAGGTCGATGTTATGACTCTTTCTGATGTTGTTGGCAAAAGTTGTGTGTGTGTATCCAAGAGAAGAGATACATGATTCTTGCCAGACTAGAGGAGAGAAGTGATACCTGCAAAGTGTGAGTGCAGAAGGTGAAGAGGAGCTTAAGCAGATCTGCATTAGCATTGAGTGTTGTTACCAAATCATTGTAATACCTATTGATCTCTAACCACTTCAATAGTTGAGAAATCCTTTAATAGGGTAGCTTTAACCGGCTTGCTATAAATCCTTTAACAAGGTGACTCAAAACCATTGAGTTCTTGAAATCCTCTAACAAGGTAACCTTTAATAGGGTTTAACCCTTAACCGGGTATTCTAGCCATCCCTTAATCGGGTGATCCCTAATAGCATTGGTTCCTAATAGGACCTATTGTATCGGTCTTTAACCGGACAAGGCTCCTAACAAAGTGAACTTCTAAAGAGTTCAAAAACAAGCTTGTGGGTATTCATCCCCACCGTGGTTTTTCCCAGTTGGATTTCCACGTGAAAAATATGTGTGTCATGTGTGATGTCTTCTTCATGTGATGCTGTGTTGTTTTCTATCAAGCAGTGAATCATGTTGATCTAGTTGCTTATATGTATATCTTTGATGGTAGATTACCTGTTCATGCATTAGGGTGAATTTGAAATGAAGTGTTAGATTGTACGAGAAGATAAGTGTTAACCAGTTTATGCTTGTCTCAGTTATTTTGGGTTTTGTTGATTGTACTCTGATTTAGGACTGGTGTTACTGTTTGTTTGTCAATGCACAGTGTTTGCTGACAAACCAATTGAAGATTGTGTTTTTTTCTGTATTGATTCACCACCCCTCTTAGTACTGGTTTGGTACTATCTGTTCATCATTGTGTTATCATCTTCTACCATTTGTTTATAAGGTAGCAGTTTATCATCTTTTGTGTTATAGTCATCATTGAGTTGATTTACAATCAATTGTGAGTCATCATAGACCTGTAATTCTTTTATCCTCCACTGGACAATTGTACAAAGTCCTATGATGAGAGCTTCATATTCAACTATATTGTTTGTATAGGGAAAATTTATTCTAAATGACTTAGGGATAGAATCACCTTGAGGGGTGATGAAAAGAATCCTAGCTCCAGTTCCATGATTTGTATAGGACCCATCAAAGTATAATTTCCACATGGTAGATATTGTTAATGTAAACATTGATTCATTAGGAAAGTCTATTAGTAGTGGGTGATTGTCTCGCAAAGGAGCCTCTGCTAACTAATTTGCTATAATCTTCCCTTTGATTGCCTTTCTATCCACATACTCTATATCAAACTCACTTAAAATCATGACCCACCTAGAAAATCTTCTAGTCAATGTTGCTATGCTTAACAAATATTTAAGTGGATCAAAATGTGCAATGAGTTGTACTTTGTGACTCATCATATAATGTCTAAGTTTTTGAGATTCAAAAATCACTACTAGACATTCTCATTCTATAGGAGTGTAATTAAGCTTGTATCCAGTTAAGGTTCTACTTATATACTAGATTTCTCTTTTCTTTCCTTGATCATTACGATGTACCAATAATGCTCCTAAAGATGAATTTGTTGCTGATATATATAGTAATAGGGGTTTTCCTAGAGTAGGTGGAACTAACACTGGAGTATTTAGAAGGTAATATTTTAAATCTTGAAAAGCTTCTTGGCATTGTTTTGTCCATTTGAAGGTAACTCCTTTTCTGAGTAAATACTGAAATGGATGACATTTATCTTCTAGTTGTGCTATAAATATCCTTATGGACTGTATTCTTCCTTGTAACCCTCTTAACTTCTTAAGTATTGATGGAGGTTGCATATCCATGATTGCTTTGACCTTTGTCGGATCTACTTCAATTCCTTTGTTAGACATAATAAACCCTAAAAGTTTGCCTACTATTACACCAAACACACACTTTTTTGGATTTAGCCTGACATATCTTTGCAAGGACTTTAAGATGACCTTCTCTTGTCTGTGATTTAGCTAGTAGATCATCCAAATAATCTTCCATGATATTGTGGATCATGTCATGAAATAGAATCGTCATAGCCCTTTGTTATGTTGCTCTTACATTCTTAAGACCAGACTACATGACATTCTAGCAGTATGTCCCCCATGGATAGGTAAATATCATCTTGTGTTGATCTTTTGGTACAATCTTGATTTGGTTGTATCCTAAGAAACCATCCATTAATGAAAGAATTTCATTCCCATCAGTTAAGTCAACTATAATGTCTATGTTGGGTAATGGGAAATCATCCTTAGGACATGCTTTGTTTAGATCTCAGAAGTTGGTACAGATTCTTATGCCCCCAGTGGGCTTAGTTATAGGTACTATATTAGATATCCATTCTATATATAGTCAATAGGTCGAATGAAGCCCACATCCAATATCTTTCGGAGTTCTATTTTGACCAGTAATGCAATATGTGGATGCATCTTTCTTATCTTTTATTGGTACAGTTTAATTCCTAGTAGCAATGATAAATGATGTAACACCAAATATAGATCTAAACCTAGCATATCCGCATAGGACCAAGTGAAGTTGATGGGACGTTATTTAAAAAACTGTATGAATTTGTCCTTTTCTTTCTGGTTTAATGATTTTTCTAAGTGGATATTATGTACACCTTCTCCCTCTACTATATTGACTTCTTCAGTTTCTTCCATGAGTAATGCTTAATTTTGTTTTTCAATAGGGAGGTTGTCTAACTCACACTTGCCATTGTGATTACTTTGATCTATAACTTTTATTATAGAGGTGCTAGCTTCTCCAAAGTATGCTATTCTATCTAGGTCTATAGCAAATCCTGCCTTGTGATCACCTTGTGGAAACCCTTGTCTGACACTAAGGAATTCTACAATAGCTTCATCATTCTCAAACCAATCTAGAGTCGAGTTGCCTTCTTATCCCCAATCAATCAAATGTGAGTGTACAAGGGGTAATTCATTGCTCCCTTCTATTGTAACATATTCTGATAACATGCATACCTGGTTATTTTAGTGACCGGGTATATTTTCATCATCTATAAGTGATTTGTGACCCTCTATCATGTCTATTTCTTATAGGCTGGAATCATGATTAGATAGGAATTCATATTTATGAGAATTTGTCTCACTTTCTATGCATGTTTTAGCTTCTGAGGTTGTATAACTTATCTCCTCTTATTCTTGTACCTAATTTTGTTGTACATTCACAGGTCTCCTTTGTATGGGGGTCACCCTTCTTAAACCTAGTATAAGTCATTATAGTCTTTCTTTGTCTGATTTATTGGGTGGAGCTTGAGTTATTTCCCTTGGAATAAGTATTGACAATAACCAAGGATTAGGCTCATTTACTGGTGCCAAAACTATGCCTGTTACCATATTTACTTGTGCAAATGTGTCAGATACTATATTTCTGGGTGACTCTGTGCTAGGTTTTTGTAGAAGTTGTCTCATATCTTCACCATCTGATTATGTACTAGGTGATGTTGGTACTTTCTTTCTTTTCTGAGATGAAGAAGGAAATTCTCATGTTGACCACTAACTTTGAGATATGTATTCTGACGGTAGCCTTGGCCTATTCAATATATCCAATGTACATTGTCCTGCTTATGTTATATTTGGTACATGCTTATATCCTAACCCTTGATTCTTTGGATTGTCATTTGGTACAATGGGTTCTAATCTTCCTTTCTTTTGTAACCCCAAGCCTATGGTACCATCATACCCATTTTTTTGTAGCATCTTGAATCCATTGCCATACTGATCTAAAGGTAGTTTGGGTATTGGCATGTCATCTTCTTCTCTGTAAATCTAGTGATTGGCATCTTCATTCAAAGATTCTTCTTGTAAATCTCCCCACCTAATGAAAGAGCATGAATCTGAGTATTTGACTATTTCCTTTCTTTTGTCTTATTTCATTACTATGTTTTGAGGTTTCCTAAAGGACCTAGGACAAAGAGATAACCATTTTCCATTTGAGGTACTTGAAATAGAGTATTCCCCACAACCAATATCTTTTATCTACAAAGAAAATGTTGTAGGTACATTCTTATGTATTTATGTGATTGTTAAGGACTCCATTTGTGTAGTGAGGGGTGTTGCTTGATTAATAGGTATCTGGTTATCTACACTTGCCTTCAAGTGATTATAGTGTTGGAATGGATTTGAATCACCCTTTATGGTGATTTCAATACCATTATACGAGAATTTGACACCTTGATGAAATGTTGATGGTACAAATTTCATGTTGTGAATCCATGAGCGACCCAATAACATGTTGTATCCTAGTTCTCTATCCAATACCTGGAAAGTAACCTCTGTTGTTATAAGTCCTATTTTGCACTGGTAGAGTAACTATACCTTTTGAGGGACACTCTTCATCATCATATACTTTGATGTTTATTTTTTTTTGTAAGATCAATGTGAAGCTCAGAATATCCCAATGCCTTGACCAACTTTAATGTACAGATGTTGAGACCAGCTCCCCCATCTAAAAGTACTCTTTTGATTCTTCTCTTATGTATGTAAGCTTCTAGATGTAGTGGGTCATTATGGAGAAGTCTATCACTAGGAATATTCTATTTTGTGAATGCAATGTAGGTACCTTGTGCCAAATTCCCCACCATGGACTGGAAGGCATTTTCATTTATATCTCTGTCAACTACTGAATCTTGAAGCGCTTTGTCCAGTATAGCTTTATGAGTTGGGGATATACGTAATAGTTAAAAGAGTGATATTTGTGCTGGGTTTTTCTTGAGTTGATCGATAATATTATAGGTCCCTACTGTTGGTGGTGGGTTTGATGGTACTCCTTGTAAAGTTACTTTAGAACTGTGAGTAACTACTGCACAGTCTCTATCTCTAGGATTTATTGTGATTGTAGCCACTATATCATCTCTTGTGAAGGAACTATCTATAACTTATGATGTGTTATCAAGATTTATGTCATATCCCTCCCTATAGTCATCATGTGTAACTATGATATCTATGATATGTGCTATAAGTTTATCTTCAAACCATCTTGAATGAAATGATTCTTCATGCCCCTAGTCCATAAGACATATATTCTTGTCTTCATCATATTTTTATACTTTTGACAACATGCAAATTTGGTTATCATCATTCTAAGTCTCTTGATATTGCTCATCATTGTCAAGTTCTTCTTATGAATCATCTTATACTACATCTCCTGAGCTAATGGCATGAATAGTGTAGTCATATGAGACTTTTTGTGTAGTTAGCTATATTGTCTTGTGTTCCCGATGTAGATCCCTTCCCTTTGTTTTGTTTGACAAATGGATCTTTAAATATGGTATGATTCATGTTTGCTGAAATTTTGTTAGTGTCAATCGTGATGTCACCTTGATCGATCATGTCTTGGATTAAGTTTTTGAATTTATAGCAACTTTTAGTTTTGTGACCTTTAGTACGATGATAGTCACATAAATCACTATCATTCCACCATGTAGGTTTGAAAGGACTCACTTCATATACTCTTACTTCTGGCAAAGTGATCATGTTTGTCTATATCAACTTTTTTAATGCTAATTCAATAGGTTCCCCTAGAGGTGTGTAATTCCTTTTTGGAGCATTTACCCTTGGAAATTTGGTGTTCATAGTTTGCATAGTGTTCACATTTGTTGATATAGTGTTATTCTCTATGTGCAGATTAAATGATTGACTTGGACCTTGTAAAGACAAAATCAGTTGAGTTCTATTCACTGTATGGGCATATACAACACCATCGTTGGTCACATTTTTGTTCTTCAACCAAAATTTGGATTTATTGTTGTTGTTTTTATTGCCATATTTTAAAAGACCTTGTTCTACCAGTCCTTTCTCACACTTTAGGGCTTTTTTAGTGATTTGTTTAAATGTGGTCAAACATTGCATTTTTATCAGATAGTTGATCTTAGGGATTAAGTTTTATGTTAGCATGTCAACTTGCTCAGTTTTTGGAATAATAGTCTTACATCTCCTATAGAGATCTCTCCACCGTTGTATGAAGAATGCAAACGTTTTATTCTCATATTGTTTTGTAGCACATAATTCCATCAAAGTGACTGAGTTTTCAATGTTATGCGAGAAGTTAGCAATGAAATGTTCAACGAATTCACCATATGATGTGATAGTTGGTGGTAAATGTGAAAACCACTCCAAGGCTGAGCCTCCCAGACTTTTAGGAAATAATCTCATTAGATAAGTGTCTTCAGTTGTAACCTTTATACATGCCATAAAAAAATCTCTATTGTGATCTCTAGGATCACCTTTCCCTCGATATCTATCAAATTTTGGTGTTTCAAAATGTGGTGGGAAAGGCAGCATGTATAATGTGTGATCAAAAGGATAAGGACGTAAGTCCTGTATTGTGTAGCTCTTTTTATCATTACCAATTTACATAGTTGCCATCTGTTGTGGTAGATTCTATACTTGTTGGGACAGAATATCCATTTGAGTTAGAGGTACACTTTGCGCATGTATATTTCCAACAAAAGGATTCATGGTAGTATAACTTGTGTGTGTGAAAAAGGGTTTGTAGCTGCAAGCACAACACTTCAATTAAGTCATTACATGTATGGTTAGTAAATCAATAATCAATAAGTAATAAACCATAACAAAGTAACTAATTGCCTTCTAAAAGATGCAAGTATAAGATTGCTCTCAGATTTTTATAAGCAATACCAGTGACTAGACTACACCAAGATGAAGGATTTAATCTATATGGATGCAAGATGGATGAATAATTCAAGCAATACGGATTCAAGCAATATGGATTCAAGCAATAATGGATGCAAATAATTCTAAAAAAGCACAATGTATTGAATGACTCTAGAGAAAAGTTCAGTGTAATAATAATAAATCTCCGAGCGTGTTCTCAAAAATCTCTCGGGTGAATTGGAATGAAAGCTGAAGGCTGAATTTATAGAGAATTACAAAAAAACTCAATTTAGGATTAATTGAAAATAATTGAGAAATCAGGTTCAGTTAACCTCGGGATAGATTCCAGTTATAACTTAATTGAAATGCATTCAAATAAGAAGTTAAAGTTGCATTAGAAAATAATAATAAGTTAATTCCATGCATTTGTGATAAAAATAGACAATTCTTTGATTTATTTAAGAAAAGAGTCTTTTCAATGCAACTGAACTTCTTTTTCTGAAAAGCTTTGAGTTCCAATTTTAGAGAACAATTCAATTAATTGCTTTTATGATTTCAAGTTCTAAATTTAGAAAAAGAAATAATATATCAAGTTTGATTTCTCTCTCCATCCAATTCTTTTTGTTTAATTTCAATTCAACTCTTGCTTTGTGATTAATTCCTCTTTTGTAATAAATTAATTCCTTTTACATGATTAAATAGCAAATTTATTAATTAATTAAATATGCAAGGATATTTAATAAATTAAAATAGGATAATTGATCAAAATTATATTCTTGGAAATGATTCAATTAATTAAATAAATATTTAATTAATATTGAGTAATTGATTTGCCATGTGATATTTGATGATTAAAAAATTAATAATGTGCTCAAGATTGATTTAATTGGCTTTGGTTAGGACCTTGGTGATGTTGTCAAGATTAGGGGCCCATGGTTTAGATGACCATTTTTAGGGTATTACATTTTCCCCTCTTTGAATTAATGTGTGAGCAATGCGTTGGTTCAAGGAATGTGTGATGTCTAGGAGATGCCAGTTCTGAACTTGATTGATCACGAACCAGATGAAGAGCAAGGTGTTTAGCTTGATTCAAAATGATGAAGCTGAATGAAGTCTGATTAAAGTGATACCAATCCTAAACTTGATTGAACTTAGGAACGATAGAAAACAAAAAGATACCAAACTTGAACTTGATTGATCAAGAAGCAGATCTTACTGATCTAGAACTTGATTGATCTAGACACAGCGAGCGAAGATAAAATTTGATCTTGAACTTGATGGATCAAGATACGATGAGTGAAGAATAAACTATCCATCTTGACTCGATTTGATGAAACTGAACACCTGCTTAGATTGAGCATGTCATCAAAGATACTCTTTAAACTTTTGATTGAGTTCAAATGAATAATCAGCTTGGTGAAAAGTGATGAAACTGATTAACATTAAGAGATTGATTCAGATGAAGGACAAATATCAGCTTGATATGAAATGATGAAATTGATATGCCCCTAGTGATTGATTCGATTTAGATGATTGAGAGATCTCAACTTGATATGAAGCAATAAAGGTGAGATGCCCCTTAGCAATAAGGATTGATTGATTTTCTTTAGTTGAAAAGATTTTTCTTGACTTTTGATGAAGATTTGAAAATTTTCTTGACTTTGAAGATGTGAGGTCATAAGGCTGTGAGTATGCCCCCTTGGGAGAGAAATCGAAAGATAGCGAGGGTACTTGATGTTAGGCCATTGTTGGCAATGATAAGTTATTTGAGTACAATTTAAAGAAAGAATGAGCTTTTGATGAAAAGTGCTAAGTGGTCCAAATTTTGTGAAATTTACTAGAAAAATGATCTTGAATTTTGATTTTGATCCCAAAAATGGAATCAGAACATGCAAATTAGGTAAGGGTACAATTTTCATGTCCATCGGAGCAAGTTGAAAAATTAGGGTTTATATGTGGGAGGAAAGTGTCATTTTCAAATCATTTTAACCCTCCCAAGTTTGAAAATTCAAAAAGCCCTCTATGAGAAAAATGGTCCCTACTCGTGAGCATTGATTCAAGCACCAGAGATGACATAATTGACCTCGACACTGTGAGCCATCGGTAAGTGATCTATCTTAAGCCTGTTATTCATTCCAAATTTGAATTTTTTTGTTGATTTTCAAGTTTTTTTGGCATGTTGAGTCGGGTTTTATCATTTTGTCGTGTGAGACAAAATCATGTCTCGTACGACAAAGTGTTAAATTTTATTTTTTTGTTTAAACCCATAAGTTTTATCATTCGGGACTCACCCTTGTATCATACGACAACCTTCATAAAAGACCATTTTGCCGTGCAAGGTCCAATATTTTGTCATTTGGGAGTGTTTTGTCATACAGGGCTCAATCTCGACTCATACGAGTTTCTGCCCTTCTGGGTTTTGTTGTTTGGAAAACAATGAGCATTTTTGAAGGTCTAAACTTGAAATTTTGTTTTTGCAATTGACGTAGTTGGATTTGTGATGTTTTACTTCTCTTGTAGGCTTATTTGTAATGTTTTCTGATACTCCATTGTTTGCATTTTGCAGGTTCGTTTTCTCCATGTGCTCTTCAGGTGTGTTTATCCACCTACCATGACTTTAGTTCAGTAGCTATCAGAGGTTGAGTAGGCTCATATTGACTTGTGCGGCTTGACACATCTTTTGAGATTACCTGATATCCGTGTGAATCATGGTATGCTCACAACATTGGTAGAGAGATTCCATTTTGAGCATAATACCTTGCACTTACCAATTAGGGAGATGACTATCACTCCCAAGGATGTATATAGGATCCTCTATATCCCTTTTGCTAGGGATAAGGCAGATTATGATTCAGGACACCTTCCTAGATTACAGGTAGTGAGGCATGTCTTCAGGGATCCCAACATCCTGACACGTTCCATTAGTTGGGACGTCATGATGAGTAGGTACAATGATGAGTTTCCTCTGGTGTGTGTTATAGCAAGGTTTATCGACTATTTCGTGATACCGGATAAAGGTCAGTAGGGATTTTAGTGTGGATGGGGCCAGATGTTGGAGAGATTGATGGAGACCCCTCAGAGGCTTGGCTGGGGTTCTTACATTTTAGCCCACATGTATCACGAGATGCATGAGATAGTATACAGGGAGGACAAGAGCATGGCCACTGGAGTTTTGATTTTATAGATTTGGGCTTGGGAGAACCTCCCAATTTATCGACCTATTGTTGATGATAGTAGAGAGATTGGGAAATCGATTGTATACAGGTATGCAGGATGTCACTTAGCCCCATCTAGGCAAGACCAATTTTTGGCGGCGGTAGTGAGATGACCTGATAGCCACACTATGGAAACCTTATAGAGGCTTAGAGACATGGGATGACTGGCGGTTGGTTTGCAGGGCCCTTTTTGTTACTTTCCCTCTTATTGGTAGATTGCAGACGATAGTGGAGCAGTTTGTAGTATCACAGGTTATGAGGCAGTATGGTTGGCCTCAGGGGGTATCACAGGAGTTCATAACATATGCCTGATATGCTGATGAGGAGAGGCAGGGATGGTCACTGAGGCTATCTTATGCCTTGGCCATGTAGGAGCTGACTGGTCTACAACACTTGAGATAGAACTACATGGGTGATATTGTGGACGCAGGGGTATTGCCCTAGTTCAAAGATTGGTTCCAACAGCATCCATTCCCCAGATTGATGGATCCAGCTAAGCAGGCTCCTCATATTGAGGAGATTGAGGATGATGCCCCCGCATAGGGATAGGGATAGGGTCAGAGGTAGGGCCAGAGATAGGGATAGGGATAGAGAGTCGAGGCTCTGAGGCAAACAGGTGGTGATCCTAGTGCTAGTAGTAGTAGGGTTCTAGCTGAGGGTGGACAATAGAGGGGTGAGGGTGGATCCTTGGGAGCATAGGCGTGAGATTGGGTGGAGCTGAGGAGGAGCGAGAAGCTCCAAGACAGGTCCGTTAGTGGTGAGAGGAATAGGGTGGAGCTGGAGGTGGAGATGGGGGTGGAGAGCCTGTGAGAGAGCAAGGGGTGGACGTTGGATGGTCGATGAGGGCACATTTAGTAGAGCAGCAGTCACAATTGATAGTGGCTCAAACTCAGCTGGTAGAGCGAGACCGGCAACTTGCAGAGGTGAGGGCTGAGTGAGATCGTTAGCTTATGGAGATTATGGCTGAGTGAGATCGTCAGCTAGCTGAGCTGAGAGCAGAGTGCAATTGTCAGGTTGTGATGATGAGAGCAGAGCAAGACACCCTTCAGCAAGAGGTTTTGCATCAGACTAGTAGGGCAACCTACTATGTTGCGGCATATAGTGTGGAAGTTCGAGTTACACAACAGGTTGTCCCTTATTCGCAATACATGGCACAGTCTGAGGGAGTGCAGGCACCTTGTCAGGATCCTAGTCATAAGGTTCCTCCTCCTCCACCTAGCGATGAGGGAGAGGTTGCCAACTAGATATTTCTTTTTGTAGCTGTGATATTTTTTGTAGACACACCCAATTTTTTGTAGCCTATACGATTCTTGCTCTGATGGGAGTTTGTATATGTCATTGGACATCATTTTGTACTCTTAGATTTGATACGATATATATATATATATACGAGATCTGATTTGACTTCATCATAATTGTGTTGATTCATTTATGAGATGTCTTTTATATGCTTTATTCTACATGTATGCATTTCTTTTCAGTATGTAATGCAAATGATTATGGATGTCTATTTTTGTTTCTTTTCATATGCAAATAGATGAATGTGTAATGAGTAATATGAAATGCAATGTTTTTATTTTTCTATGCAATGAGGTGAATGTGTAATGAGTGATATGAATTGTATGAATCTATATAAGATTCTCATGTATGCAGCTAAACATCTCAAAAAACAAGTACTCAATCAAAAAAAAATGATGAAAAATAGACCACTTAGCGTAAGAAATGATGATGCTTTCAACTCTCATTCAGAAGATAAAGAGATTATTACCATACCCAAATTACTCTAAACTCACAAAAAAGACAAAATGATATGAAAAATACAACCTAAACCTAGCAAGTGGATTTAAAATGCTTAAGATTCATCACTGAGCATAATGAACACAATAGGCAGGTTAGAGTTCCTCTCCTTTCATGTGCAATTTTAATTATGTTGTCCATAATGACCCTTTTTCATTCATATCCTTGGATAGATTTTGCAGGGACTTGTATTGCATCATAAAGAAATTCCCTCAAAATAAACAAAGAAATGATGTGGACCTCCCTATAGCATACAAATAAGCAGATTCAAGGTATATGAGGTGATTTCACCTTGTTGTGAAGGCTCTTATCACAGACACCCAACTAATTTAGATGTTTCTAGATCATTGGGATCATTCCTACAAGTAGAAAACAAAGAAAATATTATGCCCCCAATCCTTGCTCCTCTTAGTCACAATAGACTTCCTTGAGTTACTCAGAGGGATAATAATCAAAAACCAATATAAAAGACAACACACAAAGAAAATTTTCATTCATAGCTCAAACTATTTAGTAATTGTTTTCCGTTATGTTGTTTTTCTTGTGTACTTAGTGATAAAACTCTGACTCAGAGTGGATGACCAGGTTTCACTGATGGAAAGATCACTTGGTTGATACTGCTTAGGACATGTAATGTGCTCTGTCAATTAACCTAAGACTAGGATGTTAATCAGTTTCAAGTCATGAGGGTTCCAGTGAACCAAGATATCACAAAAGTGACTGAAATATATGTACAAGTGAAAGAAAAGATGCAGGAAAGCAAGAATGCCAATGTTGCATTGATAGATGGAGTGCTTGAGTATAAGAGGCACTTGTTTGCCAGGTTTTCACTTGCTTGGTAGAGATTCATTTTTTTTTTTTACCAAGGTGCATGTTTACCAAGTTTTCACCAGGGCATTTTCTCTCTTTATATATTTTTTTCTCTTTTTATTTTTTTATTTTTTTTGTATTTTATGAATTTTTTAATTTTTTCCAGGACTTTTTTCGTTGTACATGTTGCTGGAACAGAGAATGCTAAGTGAAGAATTTCTTCAAGTGGATGGTGTTAATCAGTTCATGGAGTTGTTCTCTTTCCAATGTTGAGAGTTGATAGGCACCAGAGCCAAATATTGTAGTAATGATGTAGTGACCCAGCCAGTTGGGTTCAAACTTCCCTTTGTTGTCTTGAAACTGTTGATTTTTAGGATTTTCTCTCAAGACTAGGTCACCAACCTGAAATTATATTTGTCTAAGTTTCTTGTTATATCCTCTGGACATTCTCTTTTGATATACTCTAAGATTATCAAACACCACTTGCCGACGCTCATCCAGCAATTTGAGTTCTTCTAATCTAGATATTCTGTGATCTTCATTAGTAACAAGACCTTGCAAGGAAACTCTTAGAGATGGTATTTCTACTTCAATAGGTAATACTACTTCGAACCCATACACCAAAGAGAAAGGTGTAGCCCCAGTAGGTGTTCTGATACTTGTTCTTTAAGCCCATAGTGTAGGATTGAGCTGCAAATGCCAATCCTTCCCAGATTTTTTCACTGTTCTGTGCAAGATAGTCAGTAGGTTTTTGTTAGATACCTCGGCTTGTCCATTACCTTGAGGGTAATATACTGATGACCAGTGTTGTTTTATTTTGAATTTCTCATAGAGCTCATCCAGATCTCTATTCTTGAACTGTCTTCCATTATCAGTCATGATGGACGAAGGTATCCCATACCTACAAATGATATAGTCTAAGATGAAGAGAGTTTCTTGTTTATCGGTTGCTTTGATGAACGGTATCACTTCTAACCACTTGGTGAGATACTCAGTGGCAGTTATGATGAATTTATGTCCATTGGATGATCAGGATATACCTGACCAATGAGATCAAAGGCCCATTGCTAAAAAGGCCAATGTGTAGTGAAGGGTATAATATCCCTTGCTGGAGAATGTATGAGATTTCCATGTAGCTGACATTTCTCACAAGTCTTAGAAAATTTAATAGCATCTTTCTCCATGTCTGGCTAGTAGTAGTTAGCCCATAATAGTTTTCAAGCTAAAGTAATACCATTCGAATGAGATCCACAAATACCTTCATGAACTTCCAATAATGCACGTTTAGATTCTTCAGTTTCTAGACACCTAAGAAATGTACCATCCAAACCTCGTCTATATAGATCATTAGCAATGATAACATACTGTGAAGCATTTTGAGTTAGGTTTCTTTTCTCATTATGAGTAAGATTTTCAAGGATAATTTGATCTCATAGATAAGAGTATATATGGCTATATCGGGACAAGTCATGTCCAATAATAGCATAGACTATTTGGGTCTTAGGAGAATCATAGGCGGGGTAACATAACTCTTCCACCAGGAATTCAAAGCAAAAATTGGACTCTTGTAACTCAGGTATAGATGCCAAGGTGGCCATAGCATCCGCTGCTCTGTTTGTGGATCTAGGAATCTGTTGGAATGATACAAAAGAAAAATACTTCTTAAGATCATCAACCATTCTCTTATAAGGCATTAGTTTCTCATCTCGAGTCTGCTATGTATCATTAGATATACACTTCTACAACCTTCCATTCAATAGCTAGCCTTATCCCATTCACAAAAGCTTCATATTTTGCAATGTTGTTTGTGCAAGGGAATATAATCTTATAAGACTTTGGGATTGAATACTTTTGAGGAGTAATAAACAATATTCTAGCACCAGAACCATTTTGGGTGAAAGATCCATCAAAGAACATCTTCCAGGGTTGTTGAGTAAGATGCATTATTGATTCATCTAAAAACTCCATATGCAGCGGTTGAGTGTCTTCAAGCAGAGCTTCAACAAGTTGATCAGCAATTACCTATCCTTTTATGGCTTTGTGTTCCACATATTCAATGTCAAACTCTATAAGGATCGTGACTCATTTCACCAATCTTCCTGTAATTGTTACTTTATTAAGAAGATACTTGAGTGGATCAATTTTAGCCACCAGCTTGATTGAATGTGCTAACATATAGTTGATGAATACTAAGAGGGGGGTGAATTAGTATGCCAAAAATCTTTGCACTAAAACACTTAAATAGTCTGAAGACAAACTGGTAAAATAGTTTAATAGATAGACCAGTTACCACACATGCAAACCAAAATAAAAGTAGAGCATTCACCCACAAAAGCAATACAACCATAACACAAGATATTTGACGTGGAAACCCAAATGGTAAAAACCATGGTGAGATGGAACTCACAAGTCACTATTTGCAGAATAAAAACTAGACTGATTAAGGTCAGACAGGTTAAGGTCTTACAATGTTCTTCACCAGAATAGATCCTATTAGGAATCTCAATCTTTGTTAGGAGATAAGTCCAATTAAAGACTACCTTGCTAGAGGATTTTAGATTCACAGAGGTGAACCACCTTGTTAGAGGATTTTACAAAGCCTTTTGGGCCTACCTGGTTAAGGGCTACAGACTTGTTAAAGATGTGAGTAATCAACAAGTGTTTGATCTATCTAATAGCATAGACTGCTTGATTAGATCCAGTATAGTTTACTGCTAATGCATTCCAACATTACTTTAGTCTTCTTTATCTCTCTCAGTTACAACTTGATCTTCTTAGATAAGATTTCTCTTCAACAACTTAATAATCACCTTAAACCCTAGCACAACATACACCTTTCAACAATTGAAAAAACCCTAGACATGATGTCCTTTTAAAGGAATCTAATTTCATGTCAGTCCAATAGGATTACATTAAAATTTCCTAGGTTCAATGAATCTAGACATACTCAGTAACATGACACAAAAAGCACCGCCAGTGTGTTGGCACCATCAATCAATTGGTGGATTGGTAACTCATCACAAAATGCCAGTTGGTAACTCATCACAGAGTATTACCGGTTCATACAAAATACCAGTTGCCAGTTTAACAAAAATGAAGACTGGTAAGAATGTGTCATGCCGCTTTGCTTCCTTGTACCACTTGAGATCTTCGAACCACTTGGGGTTGACATGTCACTTCAGACCAGGAAACACTTTCTGCAAAATCACCTATAGTCCAAAGACTAGAATACAACATACTAGTTGAGCTCTAGATCATAAATATAAAGTGGATCTCAATGCAAGTGTGTTTCCATCAATGACAATCACAATACAAACATCAAAGATGCCAACAATCTTCCCCTTTGGCATTGATGGCAACACTTAGGAAAATAAAATTTTGACATCTAAGTGTTTTACAATAAAAAACATGCTATTAACAAAATTGCTCCCCCTAAGCATATACACTATCCCTTAATCAATACAATGTATAGAAATTTTGCATACAGAGCATAAACATTGAGATATCAGAGCATATAGCATATATCAAAACCTATATCAAAGGTTTAAAACTAGATACTTCTCCCTATTCTTCTCCAAAATAGATAGAGTACTTCTCCCCCTTTATTAGAAGATCAAAATTTTAAAACCAACCAGATACTTCTCCCCCTTTGCCAACAATGACAAAGTACTGCTAAATAACCATGTTTCCATTTGATATTGAAATAATAAAAGTTTATGACAATAATGAATAATATTTGTCAAAAACTGATTTATAGTCCTACAAAAATTGTTTCATGGATAGAGACCAAGACTCAAGTAGGGAGGTTTCCACTTCTTTCTCTGTTTGCATCTAGGATACCTGTTCCTCCATGGCCTCAACTATGCTCAGTTCCTGCGTGACTATCAGGGCATCCAGGTTTAGATAACACTTCTAAATAATTTGTAGACGTGGAAGTAAAACTAGTTGAAGCTCCTACAAATCCCTAGATCATGTACTGATCTCTTGCTTCATCTTGGCTAACTGGATTTGGAACCAGTGAACAGTTAGCCCATAAGTTGCAAAGGAATCATAGGGTGGCTTAAATGTGCTCAAGTAGGACTGTAAGTCCGTTTGAAGCTTTTTCTGTTGAGTTAGCACATCATCACAAAATAGATGGGGTTGATAGATTTTTCTTAGTAGCAAGTTTCCCTCATCCAAAGCATCCCTTATATCCTTTTGGTCTTTCAGAAGTTCAGAATGGAGCTCATTCAACTTTTTCACCAGAGCAATGTTAAGATCCTTTTGATGCTCTTTCTTGACATTTACCTTAGCTGCTTCTTCCAGGCTCTGCACCTAATCATCCACTATAGTACATAGTAGTTTGAGTTGTGCTAGTGATGATTCAATGTTGTGAAGATTGGTACTGGGGATCAAACCAGTAAGGGTGTCTACAACCGCTTGAATGATATCTTTCTCCTTCTTCCTTTGGATGATTTCAAGGCGCTCTTGAGCAACCTTGTTGCTCTACATAAGCTCTGACTCACTGGCAGACTAGAGATCGATAGGAATGGAGATATCAGCCAGTTTGTCTTGACTCCTGGTTGCCTTCGGAGTCTCCATCTGTGTGCTCTTCATTGCCTCCGCTGCCTTGTCTACTTCTTCCTTGTTCCTTTTCTCTGCTTCCTGCTTCTGTTCTTCCTCTACTTTCTTTTTCCTCTCTATTTCCTTCCTCTTCTCTTCTTCTTTTTCTTCCTCTTCCTTCTTCTTCCTTTCTTCATCTTCCTTCTTCTTCTTTTCTTCCTCTTCCTTCTTCTTCTTCTCTTCCTCTTCCTTCTTTTTCTTCTCTTCCTTATCCTCTTCTTCTTTCTTTTTCTTCTCTTCATCTTTCTATTTCTCCTCTTCCTCTTTTCTCTTCTCTTCCTCTTTTCTCTTCTCTATCTGTTCTTCAACTGCTTCCTGTGTGTCCTTGGCTTGCTTGTTGCCCCTGTTCTGTTCCTTCAGAAGGTATGTCTTGAGTGACATCTTCTATGTCCAGTGCATCAACATTGATAGTGTCAATTGGTTCTTCAACTAGGTTTCCTTCTTCATCAAAAACTTCATTAGGTTTGGATACAACCAGTTCTTTTTCCGCTAGGAGGTTGGCCATTCTTGCTTTATGAGAGTTGATAGCATAATCCATATGTTGATGAGTATCTTTTTCAACATCATCAATTCTCCCCTCCAACAACTAAAGTCTTCTTCTCCTTGTGAAGAAGAGTCCTTTATTTTGATCCAGGACATCAAATAATTCTGAATTTCAGAGGTCAGGAAAGTACTATACAAAGACTTTCTCCCTAATCTCCTATTCTTTTTTAATGCCAATGTGCCATTTATTATCTAATGCTTTAATTAATGAATCTAGTGTCTGAGATTTAATCTCTGATGGTGACCAGTCATTTTTACAAAAATAAATAATGATTTCTTGTAATACTTCTTCTTTTTCCTCTTCACTGAAATCATCATAATAATCAACTAAATCATGAAGTAATTTTCTCCTAATATTCTTTATTGTCCTTTGATAATGTGTCAAAGGTTTGTATGAGGAGATATCAATATTTACCGGTGCAGATGCTGCTGGCACTGCCTTTCTTAACAAAGGGTTCCTCGGCTGGTGCAATCCTCTCCAAGTAGGTTCCGGTCCTCTTAGCCTTAGGGTCAAGAGGCAAGGCAATAAGGGTTGAGGCATACCCTTCAAGCATATCATACATAACCTCATAGCCCATTGGCTCCACTTCCTCCATTCTAGGCTCAACAACCTCCATTAGGCATTTGTCCACCTGAATGGTGAAAAAAATGTCATCTTTGTATTTCTTAACGATGTCACCTGAGGTCCTTACCCTTTGATTCATCTTTCTTCTGAACTCATCAAAATATTTGTTCAGCACCTCAGGGTAACCGGTTCCAATGGCTTGTATGCTTTCCTTGATCTGTTTGGTTACCAGTTAGTCAAGGGACCACTGGACATCTCCTACTCCAGGAAAGAAGCCTTGGAAATAGAAGAACAACCCAACCAATAGTTGTCCAAATTTGAATCTCTGTGCATTATCATGTTTAATTGACTTTAGGTTAGACAGGAATTGCCTCTGCATATCGGTGCATAAGTCAAATGATGCATCCTCTTTGATCATCTGATAAGCAACATTTACCACTATGGTAGATATAGAATTAATCTTGCTGGCTGAGAATGTTTTGTAGCCTATCACCATGCAGGCATACTTCACCAGATCATCCTTGATAGGGTTTACTGTCATTCCTCGTGAATCACTTGTTGAACTAGTGAGCTTGGCCATTTCTATTTTTCTTACCATTCTTAGGGCTGGCACTTCTCTTGTGTTGCAAAAACTGGTGATTGCATGAACTGCCTATGGCATGATATCATCTGTCCTCTCTAGGTACATTTTGTCACCATGGACTCTGCTCAAGATGATCCTGATGTGATCCTCTATGAAGTCTTCCAGAAAATATACTGCATTATGGATTTTCTTCTTCTCTAGGATACTAAACTCCAGTTTGATTTTCTTGTCCTTGTCGCAAAATAAACCTAACTAGGTGTGAATAGCTAAAGACCTCAGGTCTTCTATTTTGCAATCAATATAATCCAAAATTCCTTCTTCAACTATGACTCCAGCCAGAACTAGTGATAAGGCATTATATTTGGACTTCCTTTGAATAAAACTTTTTGACTCAATTGATGTACTAGACCTGGTATGAGATGCGGAAGCCATTGTTGAGTATTTCAAGAACATGAAAAATACCTTTACAGTGCAAATTTAGGGCTTCCAGATTCAGCTTCACTCTACTCTCCGTCGGTTGCCAAATCACTGCTTTGTGTTCTACATGACTGTTTGTAAACTGGATTTGAATCTCCTTCAAGGCTTGTCAACTTCTTGAAATCTTAGCTCAAATCACCTTTTCTTCACTTGAAAATAGATAGTGAGAAATGATTTGAAATATGCTTTTATACATGTCTCTCACCTACCACCATTAATGCTCCTCTATTAGGGCGTAAACCCTAATTTGCCTCTTTTACCATTTCTGGTCTTCTGCCAAGCGGCAAGTATCACATACCGGTGTAATTGGGGGTTCACAATCATTTCGCCATTTGCTCCCCCTAAGCCTCTTTGGAGCTTAGCTTGCCGGTTCCGATATTTCCACACTAGGTGCAGAAACTGGTTCCTCTTCCAACATTGTTGGTTTCTTCCTCCAGGTTTTGTTCATGTCCACTTGAAATTTTTCAACATCAACTTCTCCTTTCTGAGTGACCGATATATCATCAGATATACTCTTTTTGCTTCTACAGAATCTTGCAATGTGACCTAGTTTGTTGCAGTGATAGCAAACCAATCTAGGTGCTCTCCAAGGTCCATTGCTCATGTTTCCATTCTGTATTCTGCATGTAGCAGTAGTATGACCATGTCCATGACAAATCCAATAATTTTCTCTCCATCTGGTTTCCGGTTGATAACCATTATTGCCTAATTGATAATTGCAAGCATTAAACCGGTTAGGGTTCCGGTTCACAAAAGATTCCAGACGAGCTCCTTAGGTCCTTTGAGGATATCTTCTGGTATTGTTCATGATAGACCTACATTCAGATGCTCTATGCCCAAACTTGTTGCATGCATAACAATGACCATTGAACTTATTGGATCTAGGTATATTGTTGATAGAATTAAGGAAAATTATTGTATGCCTTGCTCCTACATACATTTGCAGTGTGTCCTTCTTTAAGATAGTTAAAGCAAACAAGTTTGAATTTTTACTTACCTTTTCCTTTGAGTGTTGGTTGCCTCTTTGATGCTTCAACATTTGTTCTTGAGGATTCTCCTTCCTCATGTCTAGAGAAACCAAGTCCACTGGTATTCTTTACTAGTCTAGATGATTCAAGCTTTTGCTCTAGCTTAACAGTACTTTTGCTAAACTTAGCAAGCATTTCCTTTGACTTAGAGATTTCTTTGGAAATAGCAGTGTTTTTCTCCATTAGGCTTGCATTTTCAAAGATGGCTATGTTCAGTTCTCCTTGCATGTCTTCCTTTTCCATTCTGCTCTCATGAAGGTGAGCAGTTAGTGCACTAATCTCTTGTTTCAACTTGGAGATCTCATGATCTCTATCCTTTACCAGATCTTCAGCTTTTCTCTAGTTCTCAAGCTCTTGACTAAACCGAATAGTCAGTCCCTCCAACTCCTTTCTTAGATTGGAGTTTGAATCATTCAACTTATTTACTTCTGCAATCATGGCTTCCATATTTGCTTCATCTTTAGAACTAATTTCAGATAGCTCCATCAACTTCTCTACATGTTCTCTCCTTTTTGCTTAAGATGCCTTGTATTTGACCATAAGATCATCATAGGCTTGCTCAGATTGAGTGAGCCATTGAGTAAGTTCCCTCAAGGTGTATTCCCCCATATCTCTTTCCAAGTGGTTAAACTTATAGAAAGGTAGGCTCTGATACCAATTGATGAATACTAAGAGGGGGGGATGAATTAGTATGCCAAAAATATTTGTACTAAAACACTTAAACAGTCTGAAGACAAACTGGTAAAACAATTTAATAGACAGACCGGTTACCACACATGTAAACCAAAATGCAAGTAGAGCATTCACCCACAAAAGCAATACAACCATAACACAAGATATTTAACATGGAAACCCAAATGGGAAAAACCACGGTGAGATGGAACTCACAAGTCACTATCTGCAGAATAGAAACAAGACCAGTTAAGGTCAGACTGGTTAAGGTCTTACAATTTTCTTCACCAGAATAGATCCTGTTAGGAATCTCAATCTCTGTTAGGAGATAAGTCTGATTAAAGACTACCTTGCTAGAGGATTTTAGATTCACAGAGGTGAACCACCTTGTTAGAGGATTTTACAAAGCCTTTTGGGCCTACCCGGTTAAGGGCTACAGACTTGTCAAAGATGTGAGTAATCAACAAGTTTTTGATCTATCTAATAGCACAGACTGCTTGATTAGATCCAGTATAGTTTGTCGCTAATGCATTCTAGCATTACTTTAGTCTTCTCTATCTCTCTAAGTTACAACTTGATCTTCTTAGATAAGATCACTCTTCAACAACTCAATAATCACCTTAAACCCTAGCACAACATAAACCTTTCAACAACTACAAAAACCCTAGACATGATGTCCTTTTAAAGGAATCTTATTTCATGTCGGTCCAATAGGATTACATTACAATTTCCTAGGTTTAATGAATCTAGACATACTCAGTAACATGACACAAAAAGCACCTTCAGTGTGTCGACACTGTCAATCAATCAGTGGATTGGTAACTCATCACAAAATGTCGGTTGGTAAGTCATCACAGAGTATTACCAGTTCATACAAAATACCGGTTGTCGGTTTGACAAAAATGAAGACTGGTAAGAATGTGTCATGCCACTTTTCTTCCTCATACCACTTGAGATCTTCAAACCACTTGGGGTTGACATGCCACTTCAGACCGGGAAACACATTCTGCAAAATCACCAATAGTCCAAAGACTAGAATACAACATATCAATTGGAACACATACTGGTTGAGCTCTAGCTCATACATATAAAGTGGATCTCAATGCAAGTGTGTGTCCATCAATGACAATCACAACATAAACATCAAAGATGCCAACAGTAGTGTCTTAATTTTTTTGATGCAAAGACTAATGCCAAGCATGCTTTTTCTATTATGGTGTAATTCATTTCATAGGACACCAATGTTCTATTGATGTAATAGATGGCTCACTCCTTTTTATTGTCATCCTATTGTGCCAGAAGTGCCCCCAGTGATGAATCCGTTGCTGATATGTATAAGATTAGTGGTTTACCTTGAATCAATGGCATCAATATTGGTGGATTAGATAGGTACTCTTTTATCTGCTGAAGGTGTTGTTCACATTCCTGATCCCAGTTGTATATTATTCCTTTCCTCAATACTTTTGTAAAAGGTTTAGCTTTATCTGCTAGCTGAGAAATGAATCATTTGATGGATTGGAGATGTCCCTGTAGACTTCTCATTTGACTGATGTTCTTTGGAGGTGACATTTCCATTATGGCTTGGACCTTTGCAGGATCAACCTCAATTCCCTTCTTTGAAATGATGTAGCCAAGTAGTTTACCAGATGTTAGTCCGAATGCACACTTCTTTGGATTTAACCAGAGTTTTAACTTTTCCATTCTGTCTAGTATAGGACCTAGCTCGTGAATATGCATTGATCTCTTCATAGTCCTCACTAAGGTGTCATCAACATAATATTCCATATTCTTATGCATCATGTCATAAAATATGGTAGTAAGTGCTCTTTGATAGGTTGCTCTTGCATTCTTTAGCCCAAATGGCATGACATTCCAACAAAAGGTTCCCCATGCATAGGTGAAAGCTATCTTTTCTTGATCTCTAGGACCTATTTTGATTTTATTATATCTAGAGAATCCATCCATTAGTGAGTACATCTCATACCCAGCAGTCATGTCGACTATCATGTCAATATTTGGCAATGGAAAGTCGTCCTTCAGACATGCTTTGTTGAGATCTCTGAAGTCTGTGCAAACTCTGATCGATTTGGCTGCCTTTGACAAAGGTACTATGTTTGAAATCCATTTGGTTTAATCTATAGCTCTAATGAATCCATCTTATAGTAGTTTTTCTAGCTCAACCTTGACCAGTAGCGCTACATGTGGGTGCATCTTATGGAGTTTTTGCTTGACTGGTTTAACTTCTGGTGTCATAGAAAGATGGTGCATGATGAGATCAGGATCTAGGCCTAGCATATCAAAGTACGTCCATGCAAAGTTTATTCTATTTTCTAAGAATAGATGAGTGAACTCCTTCAATTCTTCTGCTGATAGTGATTGAGCTACATGAATGATGTGTGGTGTCTCTTGACTCCCAATGTTCACTGGCTAAGTTGGCTTGATCAATATGGAAGACCTTTCCTGGAAATGACTTGCTAGTACATCAAGTATCTCACCTTCAGGCACCTTAGAGAGGTTCTCACCTTTAGGTACGTCCTTTATTTTCTCTTTTTTAGATTCTGACACCGCCGCAATGTGGTTTTTGCCATCAGATCTTTTATTTTTATTTTTCTTGTTTTTGCGACTAAGATACTTGATATCCACTTCAGTCATGTTTTCATTGTGTTCGCTGGTGGAAGAGTACATGGCTTCAACTGCATTGAGATAATAAGCTAACGTATAGTCATTAGCAAAAGTAGGTATATTCATGGGTTGGTTTTGTAAAGTACAGTCAATTAGTTATGGATGTAGTAAGGATAAATGTTGGACAGGTTTGAGAGTGTTCACAGTATTGTCATCACAACTGCAGATCGAAAAGTTGAGTTCCAGAAGGATACCTTGCGTAAGTGTCTCAAGAGAAGGAAGATTTAGATCATGACTATTAAATTTCACGTTAATATTTAGTTGATCTAATCTAATAGACATACTTGTAACATCGTTACCTATGCCAGATTGGACATCATATTGTGGTTTGACAGCGATAAGATTGGTAGATAGATTTTCATTGTTTGTATCATATGATTTCAAATTTGAGGCTGAGTAGATATTGTCCTGAATAAGATTGTCACTAGAGTCATTAGATAAAGCTTCTGAGTCTTCTTCAATTGATTTATTAAGTGTATGTATGGTATCAACACCAACATCTCTAATACTGCAAGTTCCTTCATGTTGTGGTTCATTTGTTATTTGTATCTGACACACCTGATGACATGATCTTACTGTTTCTGTGGTTTGCTATCATCTAATCCATTCAGCTTCTTCTTGTTCTATAGCTTCCAACTCTTCTTGTGTAGTGCTATGCCTGATTTGTTTTGTTTTAGCATAGGGGTACATAGATGAAAAGCTTTCTGGTACTCTTCCTTCCTTCGGTCCTTGTTCATAGTTTGCTTGTCTCCTTTGTCTAATTTCCTGTATTTTCTTCTCTAGTTTTATGTGCATTAGCTCTTGAGTATCATCTATGACATTGCTAGACTCTTCTGGAGTTTCTGTAGTGGATGTGTCTAAGAGGT
Source organism: Cryptomeria japonica (assembly GCF_030272615.1). Classification (NCBI taxonomy): domain Eukaryota; kingdom Viridiplantae; phylum Streptophyta; class Pinopsida; order Cupressales; family Cupressaceae; genus Cryptomeria; species Cryptomeria japonica. Next base: position 364,439,959 of record NC_081406.1, read on the forward strand.
GGTCAAGACCCCATTCATACTTGTTTGAGTCAGTCTCTGAATCATCCACTTGTTGCCTACCAATGTATGTGACTGGAACTTTTAGTGGTGCAAACAATTATCTGATTCTTACTACTTCATCTCTTATAACTTTTGGGACCTCAAATTCTTATATTATTGTAGCTGACACCATCGAAGCTTGAACACTGACTATTTCTTCTTTCTTGACTGCTGATTCCTCTTTCTCTTTTCTACACTCTGGTTTTGTTTGTTGAGTGTCTACTTCCTATAATGTTGAAGCCGATATCCTTTTCTATCACTTAGACTTAGAAACATGTTTTTGGTCTGATGTCTTTTTTGGATTGTATCCCAGTCCAGCCTTATCATTTGTGCATTTTGTTTGCAGCTGAATTTGTTCAGTAATACCTTCCTTTTGTTTACCCAGAGGAACAGTACCTGGATATCCCATGCGCTAAGTCATTTTGTAGCCAGGACCATATTGGTTTGAGGAAATATCACAATGTCATACCTCCTCATTTTGACTATCTTCCTTAAAGAGCTAGTTAAGGACAACATCTTCTATTTCATCTACCAGGGAGGTAGAAGATTGTACAAAGAGACCATCATACATGGTATTCGGAGCTGAAGTTTGTGTTCTCATAGCCTCTGATGGCTTTCCCAACTGTTTTGGTTATGGAGGAAGAGAAACTAATGGAAGTACCGATTCTATCTTGTAGCCATCCATGTCAGTATTTGTAATCTTCAATTTTTTATCTAAGTCTTTCATCAGGGCTTCTGGATCTTCATTTGGAGAGGCTGCCCTATTATGAGGCACAAAAGTATCTACACCTTTTATCAATGCATTACAGACGACATTTGTATCAGTAGGAATACTAACTTCAGCTCCGTTACAGGGGAATTTTAAGCATTGATGGTATGTTGATGGTATTGCCTTCATTTCATGAATCCATGGCCTACCCAATAAGATATTGTGTGACAAAGGAATATCAAGTACCTTGAAAAATATATCTCTTTCTATAGGTCCCACCCTGATTGGTAATGATACTAGACCTTTAGAGGTCCTTTCTTATTCATCATAGGATTTTATTGTTATTTTCTTGTTGGGATCAATAACATTTTTAGAGAATCCTAGTTGTGTAAGCAGACTGTAAGTACATATATTCAACCCCACGCCTCCATCTATCTAAACATGTTTAACTCTGTGTTTATGGATCATGGCTTCAATATGCAATGGCTGGTTATGTGGATGATTTAGGTAGTTGCCATCTTCTTCAGAGAAGGTCAGATAGTGAGGTGAGGTTAGATGACCCACCATAGACTAAAACCAATCAATTTCTAAATATTTTGGAATGTTAGTGGTGAGAAAGGCATTGTCTAGGATCTCTTTGTGAGAAGATGAGAGTTTTAGCAATTCCAAGATTGAGATTTGAGCATTTGTCCTTTTTAATTTCTCAACAATGCTATAATTAGAGGATGATGATGAAGTTAACCTTTTAAATTTGTCCAAGGTTGATTCTTTTTGTTTGTTTTACAAGGCTGGTGGGTTTGATGTTGCTTGAGCCGGGTTAGAAGAACTAGCTCCCTGGAGAGTGACTTTCTTCTGAGAATGGGTCAGAGCTCTTGTATATCATGATTCATTTGGTTTATCTTGAACTATAATCACATTGCAATATTCTGATTAGGAAGGATCAATCATGTTGATAATGTTGTCTTGGCTGGTGTAAGTGTAATTTACCTTGGCACCTCCTTTGGTCTTTGAGGAATCACCTTGTTCGTAAACAAGCAAAGGATCTTTAAATGCTTTATGTTCAGCATTGGTCGGATGATTCCCAACAACAACTTTACCAGCATCTATGAGATCTTGAATCTCATGTTTTAGCTTCATGCAATTGTTTATGTTATGACCTTTATTCTGATGGAAGTCATAGTATTCATTTTCTCTCCACCATCTTGGTTTGACTTCTGGATCATATGGTCTAGAGTTATCTGGTAGCATTATCAAATTGTTTGCCAACAGAGTTTTGAAAGCGGATTCATATGATTCTTCGAGAGGAGTAAAATCATGCTTAGGTTCGGAAAGCCAAGGCTTTTCTTTGAACCATTCTTTTGTTTTCTTTGGTGGATTTTTTGCTGCAGCCTCAATAGCTTTAAGTGCTTGTGTACCACTAGCCAAGTTGAATATTGTGGGCTTTGAGTTAGTTTTAATAGTGTCTACTACTCCATCATTAACAACATTCTTGTTGTTGTCTTTGCCAAATTTCCAATACTTGTTCTTCTCTTTAGAGCTAGATCGTGGCTGTGTTTCTTTCCAAGGTGAGATATCTCCTTTCTTTATGAGCACATATTCCATTTGAATGGAATTATCTACCATTTTGTTAAATGATGGGTGTACTTTCATTTGTATACTATATTTCAGTTCTAGGACCAAGTTGTTAACAAATATATCCATTTTCTCAGAATTTGGGATAGGTCGAGAATACCTCGAGAACATCTTTCTCTAGCATTGGAGGAAGGTAAGAAAAGGTTCCCCTATTTTCTGTTTAGTATTGCAAAGCTCGATCATAGTCACAGGATGTCGAATGTTGTATGAGTATTATTGTAAAAATAGTTGGATTAGTTCTTCAAATGTTTTTGTTCCTTTGGGTAGACTCGAGAATCATTCCATTGCTTGATCCCCTAAAATCCTTGGGAAAAGGCGCATGAGGTACGTTTGATCATGCATGAACTCCATACAGGCGGCACAAAACTCTCTGACATGATCTTGAGGATCTAAGGTACCATCATATTTGTCAAATTTTGGGATCTCAACTCGTGAAGGAAATGGATGCATGTATAGATTTTTGTCAAATGGAAAGGGACATTGTTTCCAGAGAATATTGTTTTGGGGACTTATCCTTATTCTTCAGTTCTGTGACCTCCATCTGTAAGGCTTGTAAATGTTTGTGTGCCATGAGTATAGGTGAATCTTCCTTTTTAGTAATGAGTGTCTAAACATCATATCCAATAGGAAGTTTGACACCTTATTTTGCTAGTTCTAAGAAATAGTCTTCCTTCTCTTGAGTCATGATAGCTTTCATCATTTTTCTAAAGTCTTTATCCTTTTGAAAGTCAAGAATCTCTTTTTTTGGAGGTTTAGTGTCTTCTTCAGCCTCACTTGATGAGGAATCATTATCGGTTTCGTGAATACTAGTGTTGTCCTTGTTCTTGTCATTGTGTTCCATCTCATGTTTAGAGGGAGATTCAGGTGCATCAAAAATTGGTCTGCCTAATGACGAAGGTATATCAGTCCGAGGGTCCTCTTCAAAAAATGGGTTATCTTGATATGAGAAGAATTGTCCTTTGCCTTTGGCTTCTTTCTTACGAGAACTCTTAGTTTGAATAGGCATTTTTATGGATTAGTGTGACCTAAAGTTGTTTTTAATGTAGAGGTCAAGATCAATTTTAGAGCTAGTTGTTCGGTTAACGTATTGTTTAAGAGAAACAACTGATATTTTAGTCTGGTTTCAAGAAAGATCTATCCTGTATAAGACATCTATCTAAGTCGATTCTAAGAGTAGTGTAAGATTCTGTCTGGTTTCAGGAAAGATCTATCCTGTATAAGACGTTATCTAAGTGACTGAGGTTTGATAGGTAGTTGATTGAACTAGCTGAAAGATGATCGACCAAATCATGCAACGCAAATGGCAGAGGTACACTATCTTGATCTGTTTATGCTTAGGATGATGATAACCAGTATTATATTCATTGTAGACTATTTTTAGGCAAGTTTGAATGTTTTGTACTAACAAAACCAGAGATTCATGTGACAGGACTTTCTAAACCGGATGATAATTTAGCAGTTATAGGATGACAATAGTTCTATTTCGTATGAGTTGCTGCCTAGTACCTTATGACATATGTGTATGTGCAGGATGACAAAAGATTTAGTGCAATTCTATTTTGTACGACATGGGATTTAGCTCTAGATGGTAGACTTCTAGGTTTCATATGACACAGGATATGGTACAGGACGACAAATCACAAGACTCGTACGACGCAGGATGTAATGTAGGATGATAAATATTCAATTTTGTATGACTATTCACAGGACAGAGACTAAAATTCTAAGTTTTTTCGATTGTTGAGTATGACAACTGAGTATGACCAATTGTGAGATGGACTGATTTTGGACTAGGATAGACTAGTTTTGAACAAAATTTTGACTTAGGATGGACAAGTTCTGACACAGATAGAGTTTTGACTTTGGATGGACAAGTTCTGAAATGGACATAGTTTTGACTTAGGATGGACTAGTTTTGACACAAACAGAGGATAGACAAGTTCTGACACAGACAAAGTTTTGACTTAGGATGGACAAGTTCTGACATAGACAAAGTTTTGACCTAGGATGGACTAGTTTTGACATGAACAGAGTTTTGACTTAGGATGAACTAGTTCGGACATGGATAGAGTTTTGACTTAGGATGGACTAGTTCTAACACGAACAAAGTTTCTAATCATTGAGTTGTCTCTTGTCTTCTCCAATTTTGGTATTTTAGTTTTTTTTGTTTCAGGGATGAAAACACAGAAAACATGGAGTATGAATAGTAACTTCAATCACAACATGAAAGCCCTAAGGAATTTGGTGAGAGAAGAAAACCTTTGCTTGTAGACTCAGGTACACACCCAATAGCTAATCAAAATATGGTCACTGAGTCTCACGTAATGGATTCTCAATGCCATATTATCCAACTCCAAACTCTAATGGGGGCACGAAATGACAAGTATCTTGGGAGAGTTACTATCTCTCTTGCACAAAGATTATCCCCCCTTTCAGAGGTGAACTGAGTAGCCTCTAATTTTAATTAGAACTAGTAAGGGATCCATTTGGCACGTCAAGGTATAAACTCAATTAAGAGGTCTCCCAGCCTTGAAAACCAAGGTTTAATATACCCAAAGGTACATAGGAGAACTATTCCCGAGCACTGTCGTTGACTTGATTTTCATCAAATCATGTTTATTTTATAGTGGGTTGGAGTACTTGGTAGTTGTTCCCACTTAGATTGTTCCCCTCACACTAGTCGTAATGGCTTTAAAAGTTTTGTTACTACTTATCAAATTGCCATTAGTTTTATGTCAAAGTTATACTATATACTCTAGTCGGTTATCTATTACCGAAATATTCAGTCAGTATGTACAGTCTAGTTGGTTATAGAAGAAAGCAGTCACAGAACGCAGTATACACTGAGCTGTCTACCAAGTATCTTTACATGTCTACCAATCAGCAAAGATGACACACCGAGTTGATTTACACTGAGTGAAACGTGTTACCAGATTCATTGAACCTGGACATGTATATGAAAACATGTTACAAGATTGAGGCACATCTAACCATTATCACATTGGAAATTGCACTTAAAGATTGTGTATGATTTTGAGGTTATCTAGCCAATGAAATATTTTGCATGGTTATTCATTCAACAAATCATATTTGTAAGATCAAAGCAATGAATTGGATCACCGTCATAAGAGATCTATTTATACAGCATGAATTAAGAGTTAAAGTATGTGTGCATGAGTGTAAGAAGACTATTACAAAGACACAGAGGTCACCGAGAAGGTTTTCAAAGAACAGTTGAAGAATAGAGTAAACATAAGGGTTTACCGAGTTACTATATGGGTTACCGAGGTATTCTATAAGAAAGGTAATCTATTCTAAGCACATAGAATCTGCTATAACATTCTAGATGTAAAGTTGCAGATATTTGTAATGATTTTATTGTAATATTATGAAGTTGTAAGAGAAACCTTTAACAGGGTAAAAGACTCTAATCAAGTCTATAAATTGTAAAGCCTCTAACTAGGTGCAACTTTTAGATGAAGTGTTGTAAAATCCTTTAGCAAGGTAGATCTAACAGATCTTGTTACTCCTAACAGGGTAAGCTATTAGAAATAGCTAAACATGTAGCTCTAACCAAGCACTCTTTATTATTGCAGTAGTGAAGTTGTGGGTGCCATCCCCACTGCAGTTTTTCTCTCTAACCAAGAGTTTCTGCATAATCAAAATATATGTGTTATGGAGTGAATCATGTATGATTATTATTTATTAGTTTTAGTTTTATATTATATTACTGCACTATTCAGTTTATGCGTAACAGTAAAGATATTGTTGAAGAAATGTTTTGAAGTACTGATTCACCCCTCCCCTCTCAGTACATTAGCTTTCCATATTGGGCCTAACAATTGGTATCAGAGCTTGAATCTTGGAAAAGGGTTTAACTGCCTAAAGAGAAAGATCTTATCAATGGAAGGCTATAAACAATCTCAGAGGATTGTGTATCTACAAGAAGAGTTGGATCATGCTAATCAAGTGATTGCAGACATGCAAAGGCAAATGCAAAAATCTCTGAAAGTGAGAAGAAGATTATTTGATGATTTGTAGGACTCTCAAGAGTTAGTGGAACAAATTGAGACATCATCTGAGAATAGTATATATGAAGAAACTGAAGAAATGATTGGAGTATTGAAAGAAAAAAACAAAGCACTGGCTAATCAACTAAAAGCAATGAAAAGAGAACATGAACACTTCAGCACACAGATGACTAAAAATCTTGATGCATTGAGAACAACTGAGGATAAAGTAAGAGATCTAGAAAGAGAGAAGCAACAACTTGAAGTCTTAGTATCTGATAAGAATGATGAAATAATAAGGTTGACTAGAATTCAACAAAACCTATCAGATCAACTAGGTTATGAACATCATGAAGCAATTCTGAAAAATGATGAGAATCAAGCATTGAAACTTGAAGTATCAAAGTTGACCGATGAACTTGAAATAGAGAACAAATCCAAAGAAACACTGGAGAAGAGCTATGAAGCATCAAAGATGTTGGATGAGCAACTAAATACAAGAAGACCCAACAAAGATGCAGGACTCAGTTCCAAAGGAAAAGACTCTACCAAGAAAGGAATTCATACTACCAAGAGAGGAGAATCATCAAATTAAGTTGGAAACAAGAATAACATCAAAAGAAAGAAGCCTATTTTCAACTACTGTGGAAATCAAGGTCACACTGCTGACATATGCTAAATCAGAAAAGGTAAGCAATCGAATGCCACTAAGTCCAATGGTTATTGTTACAATGGCAATAAATATGGTCACACATCTAATCAATGTAGGACAAAGTCTGTTAACAATTATTAGAAGGCAAAATTCAAAGGGTTTTGTAAAAACTGCAATAGATATGGACATAGTACCGAGAAGTGCTCATTTAGGCAAAAGAACTATATGTGGTATGCACATTGAGAAAATGCTAGAGGTTACCGAACTCACATAGATCCTTACTGACAATATTTTGCAGTACCATGGGATTACAATACAAGGATATGGTGTGAATGTTGTGGAAGATATGGACATATAAGTGCCAACTATTTTATAAGGTTTGGGATGTACAATCGAAGATCATGGAGAAATCATGGTATGGCATGTTTTCATTGTCACAAAGCTGGACACTTAGCTAGAGATTGCAGTGATCAACCTAGAAAAGACACCTGAAGAAATAAAAGAAAAATTAAAGATGATTTGGAAAAAGAAGGAAATTGTGTCAAATGAAGAAAGTAACTTACCTACCGAGTTAGGTGCACCTATTCCAAATTAATCGATAAAGGTATGAAGGGATTGCATTCTCTGAAGGTTAAAATCTTAACAGTTCCTATTCTATTATGTACTTAATTCAAAATTTGTATAGTCTATCAAAGTCTTTTAAAGCACTGTACAGGAAACTTGTCAAGTCGGTGAATACAGGAAGCCTGTCAAGTCGGTAAATGAAGGAAGTTTGGTTACTCAGCTAAAACAAAAAAGGAGAGTAAATCTGTTAAAGAGGAACCAAGTGCATTTAATATTTTTGACCTAACCTGCACGAAGCCCGATAAGGTATTTTGTGTACTTAAAAGCATTTTCACAGTCATTTACACTTACCAAGTTTTTGAGAGAATAGAGCAAGCGATTCAAAGGCGATCAAACCTCTGACAAAGCAAATTCAAGGTATTTACATCAAATCTCAACTCAAGCACATTCATTATTTATTTCAGAAACTCTACACATTTTTTTTATTCATTAAAAACATTAAGAATAAATTAGAGGCAATTGAGAAAGAGATCACCGATCTCTCAAATAAGTTGACCATCGAGCCAAATTCAGTTCAGAATTTTTATACAAAGTTACAACAGCTTATGGCTCAACAATTGGACTTAAGAAATGGTGAACATAAGATCCGGATGGACATAATGACCCTTTAGACATTATTTCTTCCTCATCTTTCATCAGTCCAAGAACAGATCAACCGAGCCACATACTTATCTACTACTCAAGAGGGAAGCACTCTAAATGGCTTAATATCACTATTGGCTGATGTTCAAGCATAAAATTCTTTAATGGACAGTGTAAAGAATGCACTCTCTATCACTCTCACCGACGCCCAGACCAAGTACAAATCCATTTTTGACCAGTTACCGCCCCCAAATGGAAATTAAGTTTTTTATGTTTGTCAAAAAGGGGGAGTGATACTAATACTATATTTGGGGAGTAATATGTTACAGTACTAGGAGAGTGATATAGTATTAATACAGTTTTGGGAGAATGATATAGTTTTCGGAATATAGCATACAGGGGGAGTATACCGAGCAGAATAAGCAGAGTATCCAAGAGTAGTGAACCGAGAAGTATACAAGACAGTAAGCACAGAACAAGAATAGTTCACCAAGCATGCAAAATCAGAGTTATGTACAATATATTGATAAGGGGAGTATATTCAATATATTATTATTAGATATTGTATATACTGTCAGCATAGTCAAATTTTGCAAGTATATAGATTATTGAGTTCTAACTTTGAAAGTAGTTTTTGTCAAACATCTCAACTAATGTCAAAAGGAGAGATTGTTACTACTTATCAAATTGCCATTAGTTCTATGTCAGAGTTATACTATATACTCTAGTCGGTTATCTATTACCGAAATATTCAGTCGGTATGTACAGTCTAGTCGGTTATAGAAGAAAGCAGTCACAGAACACAGTATACACCGAGCTGTCTACCAAGTATCTTTACATGTCTACCAAGTAGCAAAGATGACACACCGAGTTGATTTACACTGAGTCAAATGTGTTACTAGATTCATTGAACCTGGACATGTATATGAAAACATGTTACAAGATCAAGGCACATCTAACTGTTATCACATTGGAAATTGCACTTAAAGATTATGTATGATTATGAGGTTTTCTAACCAGTGAAATATTTTGCATGGTTATTCATTCAATAAATCGTATTTGTAAGATCGAAGCAATGAATTGGATCACCGTAATAAGAGATCTATTTATACAACATGAGTTAAGAGTTAAAGTGTGTGTGCATGAGTGTAAGAAGACTATTACAAAGACACAGAGGTCACCGAGAAGGTTTTCAGAGAATAGTCAAAGAACAGAGTAAACAGAAGGGTTTACCGAGTTACTATATGGGTTACTAAGGTATGCTATAAGCAAGGTAATCTATTCTGAGCACATAGAATCTGCTATAACATTCTAGATGTAAAGTTGCAGATATTTGTAATGATTTTATTGTAATATTGTGAAGTTGTAAGAGAAACCTTTAACAGGGTAAAAGACTCTAATCAAGTCTATAAATTGTAAAGCCTCTAAGCAGGTGCAACATTTAGATGAAGTGTTGTAAAATCCTTTAGCAAGGTAGATCTAACAGATCTTGTTACTCCTAACAGGGTAAGCTATTAGAAATAGCTAAACATTTATCTTTAACCGAGCACTCTTTATTATTGCAGTAGTGAAGTTGTGGGTTCCATCCCCACCACAGTTTTTCTCTCTAACCAAGAGTTTCTACGTAATCAAAATATATGTGTTATGGAGTGAATCATGTATGATTGTTATCTATTTGTTTTAGTTTTATATTATGTTACTGCACTATTCGGTTTATGCATAACAGTAAAGATATTGTTGAAGAAATGTTTTGAAGTACCGATTCACCCCTCCCCTCTTAGTACATTAGCTTTCCATATTGGGCCTAACAAGTTTTTCAACCCCTCGAGAGGGTAGGCCTGCTAAAGATGTACAAATCTCAAACAAAGAAAAAGCCTCAAGGGTCTAGATTTCTGATTGTCTAGAAAAAGAAAAGAGCATACTCTCTTACCTCTCAGAATCTTCTAAAAAGTGAAATACATATTTTTTCTTTAACCAGATAGCAAGTCAGGTTCCTAAAAATGAATTTAAAGAATACACGATGTTTAGTCGATTCTCCTCAAGCAACCTGCAAAGACAACGAATCAGTAGTCATATTGTCTTTATGCAACAAGTGTATTCTTTAACAAGCATTCTACAAAAAACTAATTAGGCTGTGAAAATTTTTGAGATAGACAAATAAACAACCAGGGTCATTCGTCAAAATAATCAATTTGAATAGGAAACCAAAATCATGAAATTTTCTTTTTTTGTCTTTTTAACCAGAAAAATACAGAGCCGTACGATAGAGTTTTAGCTTGTACGATACCTGGAGTTTGTCATTTCAGCCTATGAAAGTTGTCATATGAGATGACACAGAGGCTGTACGACCAAAAATCTAAAAAGTCAAAAAACCTGAAAAAATAACAAAAATAAAAAATTAATCTTGGAGGCCAAAAAAAATGTAGTATCCGGCCCCACGATGGGTGCTAGAGACGTGTGTGTGAAAAAGGGTCTGTAGCTATAAGCACAACACTTCAATTAAGTCATTACATGTATGGTTAGTAAATCAATAATCAATAAGTAATAAACCATAACAAAGTGACTAATTGCCTTCTAAAAGATGCAAGTATAAGATTGCTCTTAGATTTTTATAAGCAATACTAGTGACTAGACTACACCAAGATGAAGGATTTAATCTATATGATATTTAACTAGATGGATGCAAGATGGATGAATAATTCAAGCAATAACAGATTCAAGCAATATGGATTCAAGAAATAATGGATGCAAATAATTCTAAAAAAGCACAATGTATTCAATGACTCCAAAGCAAAAATCAGTGTAATAATAATACATCTCCAAGCGTGTTCTCAAAAATCTCTGGGGTGAATTGGAATGAAAGCTGAAGGATGAATTTATAGAGAATTACAAAAAAGTTCAATTTAGGATTAATTGAAAATAATTGAGAAATTGGGTTCAATTAACCTCGAGATAGATTCCAATTATAGCTTAATTAAAATGCATTCAAATAAGAAGTTCAAGTTGCATTAGAAAATAATAATAAATTAATTCCATGCATTTGTGATAAAAATAGACAATTCTTTGATTTATTCAAGAAAAGAGTCTTTTCAATGCAACTGAACTTCTTTTTCTGAAAAGCTTTGAGTTCCAATTTTAGAGAACAATTCAATTAATTGCTTTTATGATTCAAGTTCTAAATTTAGAAAAAGAAATAATATCTCAAGTTTGATTTCTCTCTCAATCCAATTCTTTTTATTTAATTTCAATTCAACTCTTGCTTTGTGATTAAATCCCCTTTTGTAATAAATTAATTCCTTTTGCATGATTAAATAGAAAATTTATTAATTAATTAAATATGCAAGGATATTTAATAAATTAAACTAGGATAATTGATCACATGATATTCTTGGAAATGATTCAATTAATTAAATAATATTTAATTAATATTGAGTAATTGATTTGCCATGTGATATTTGATGATTAAAGAATTAATAATGTGCTCAAGATTGATTTAATTGGCTTTGGTTAGGACCTTGGTGATATTGTCGAGATTAGGGGCCCATGGTTTAGGTGACCATTTTTAGGGTATTACATAACGAGGAGGTTGTTGAAAGGTTCCATAATTATAATTCCATGTGTTATGAGTTCCACTAGGTATTATGAAATAAGTGATATGTGAACCCATGTTTGACTGAGTTGTACTCGTTGTATTAGCAGAACCTAGGTTTGTATTCTGATGATTGTATGTAGATCTTATAAAATAGGAAACCAGAGGTTGATTTGCACGTGTTGTATGAGGAACTTGTTTTTGAATAGGTGTTGAGATACTTGACATTATCGGTATAGCCTATGTTGGTGCGCTAACATTTATTCTTGAGGATGATGCACTTGATTGAGAATATGCATTTGAAGTGACATTTGTTTGTATAGATGATGTTGGTGCATCCTAAGGAAAATTTGGGGTCATCATTTGCGTTTGTGTCATATGTGGTATTTGATTGCTATTTTGACCTAGAGTATTTCCTAGTGGTAAAATTGTTGTGATATCAAAATCTTCAGGTAATTTGGCCCCATTTTGTAATAACAATGAGAGATACTTGTCCCTATCATTATATATAAGAGCGTCTAAGATCATAAGGACATGTGGGTCCTACTGAATTTATTCAATCTCTTCGTGTGTTAAAATTTTGTTGTAGTTCATGTATTTTGGGCATTGCTTGAGAATTTGACTGTTGACTAGTTGATATGTCCATGTTCCAAGTTGGATTTATAGACAGGTTGTTGTTTGGGTCCATCTTACTTTTTGCCTTTTGTGACCTTGTGATGGGCATTTAAGAATTGTATATGAGGATGTTTTAGAACCTAATGCAAGATGAAAATAATGCAAGACTCTAGACTTAAATATGTAATATGCAACACTAGACCAAACTCTCTATTGAGCATTTTGACATGAGACTTGTTGAGTATTTCAAGATTTTTGCAATGCTAGTTTTTCAAGCTCTTCTCTTAGACATTCTGCAGTAATTTCTCTATCAATTATACGGGCAATTTTATACTCTATATTTAGTTTATACTCAAATCCTATATAATGAGGTGCATTTCTCTTTAATTGCCAGGCCAAGTTACCTAAATCGTCAATGATTTCTCGTTGACCACCATTTGGCACTAGATTAGGTTGCTCAAAGGGGAGAAAACCATCACCTGTGAGACCCATTAAGATGCATGCTATGAATTTATAGGATGATTATGTGATTGATGATGGACTAAGATAGACATATATGAAATCTAATAAGGAACAAATTTAAGGATGTATATGAGGACAATAATAAGGACGTAAATGAGGACTATGCAACTTCTAAGGACAATAATGAGGACATAAATGAGGACTATGCAACTTCTAAGGATGATAATAAGGACATAAATGAGGACTATGCAACTTCTAAGGATGATAATAATGATGTAAATGAGGACTATGCAACTTCTAAGGACGATAATAAGGACGTAAATGAAGACTTATGAGGACCATGCAAGGACTACCTATAGTCACAAGTATGTAAAATTTTGAGTTTGCAAGATTGTCTGATGATTCAAGATTAACTTTATTTCTAGTAATTATGTGCGTAGGACAAGTTTGTTGTTTTCCAAATCTGAGAACATTTGTTTGAAGATAGGTATAGCTGACTGAACTATGTTATGACAAACTCTGAGAATTCAAAGATATGTAAGATAGGGCTTGAAATAGCCCAAATACTGACTCAATACTAGTTTGGTACAGTGATACATATAAAAGCACAGAAGACAATATTAGGCTAGATATTGGAAACCATTCAAATGAGGCCCTTACAATAAAATATCGAAACCAAATGAACAAATAGAGAGTATAGCAGCATTGGCTCCACTCTACAGCACACACTTGTTGGGTATGCCAGTCTCTCTTACCCCAAAGATCCAAAGATCTTATCAGTAAGGGATTTTTGTATCATAATGCAAGGTATATGAAGGGTATCTATGGGGTACGATCCGCACTCCCAGAATCACTGAATGTAGGATTTGGGCTACTAAGTTGGTTCTTATTGTAAAATTCTGAGGGGTCCCGATATAAAAATGGATTCTCAAAGCAAGGTTGAGCTTATCGATGTAGGGAAGGCCTGCACATACATCAAATTCACTCAACACTCTAGCTGCCTGACCAGTATATTTATATAGCAGCTTGAAAAACTTGTTTGAGAGTATGTTGGGAGAGATGATGTCCCCAACGCATCCCAATTCAAAGTACCTCTGTGGGGTGATGGAATCCCCAATCAAAGATACCCCTTACTACTAAAATAAAAAAAAGGGTGTTGTTATCACCTTCTCTCTTTCTCCCAAGACCCTGAAGGCGAGTGGAAAGGTAGTTGATGTAATAGTAGGTCCACCCCAAACATGATAAAAGGTTATTTCCCTTTAAAATAAAATGAAGTGTGAGTTATTCTATTGAGAAGCCTAATTCACATTCATTTTAAGACCCAAACTTAGGTGTGAGATACACATGTTTTTGTCAATTTTAGAACACCAAACTAAAATGTGAAAGCATGCATGTCAATTTTAACCAAATTTATTTTAAGCCCCAAATTGAAGTGTGAAGGCATGCATGTCCATTTTAACCAAATTTATTTTAAGCCCCAAATTGAAGTGCGAAAGCATGCATGTCCATTTTAACTAGATTTATTTTAAGCCCAAAATGGAAATGTGATAACATGCATGTCCAATTTAACCAAAGTTGTTTTAAGCACCAAATTGAAATGTGAAAGCATGCATGTCAATTTTAACTAGATTTGTTTTAAGGACCAAATTGAAGTGTGAAAGCATTCATGTCAATTTTAAACCCAAAATCTAAAAGTGATTTAACCCTAAAGGATCCTGCAATCAAATTGTTAGTGGTGTCCAAAATAATTTGGAATGATCAAGCCTTCTCTGTAATTTTGCCACACGCTACAAACAAACAATTAGTAAGAGAAATAAAAAATGACAACACTAATTTTTATTTTTTTTATTTTTAAACCCCAAAATAAAATTATAAATAAGATACCCCTGATGAATTTCTGAGAGCTTTCCAAAAATGTTAGAATTTTAGAAAAAAAACATTAATTTGCACCTTGGAGACCAAATTTATGGAAAAACATGAATTTTTAAAGATCTAGCTTTACGTTAATTATTTGACATCAAAATCAAAAGAGTAAAGAAGATACCCCCTATGAAATTTTAAGAGCTTCCCAAAAATGTAAGAAATTTAGAAAAAATCTCTTATTTGTGCCCAGAATTTAGAATTTATTAAAAAAAATAAAATGATCATATCTTGGTCAAAATATATGATACAGTTCCTAATTGTTTACTTTATCCATGTCTCAATATCCTAAACGTGTTGTAAAAGAAATCTCATAGAAATTAGTTTATTTTGTTGAAAAATTAAAGATTTATGAAAATAATTGTAACTATCATATCTCACTCACAAATGATGATCTAAAGATTTTTTTTTTATTGAAGAGTCGTGAGATGGTCATTAACCTATAGTAAAAAAATTATGGATAAATTCGCCATAGTTTAGAATATATCATAAAATCTTTGAATAGCCTACAATCTTGCCTCGAACCTGATCTGCACAATGTTAGTCTTGAGATTTTTGAATAAAACACCAATTAAGATTAGATAACCTCTTAGAATATGAATTCAAGAAAGAGTAGTTGCAAGATCCGATACCTATACGTGCAGGAATACACAAAATTCCAAATCAGAGTGTTGTTGATTCACGTCGGGTTCACCAAAATGTCGCATGTAAAAATTCATCATGTATTCAAATTAAAAACAAGGGAAATCACGAATCCCTATTCAATTAAAGAATTTAAACAAACTCAATGAAAATAGATGCATATAGAATAATTCTAAACAATGTAGAACTCCCTATTGTGCATCATGGCTTCCATTGTTCTTCTCTTCTTTGTGGTATCATGGCTCTTAGATATTGCACTGGCAACTTGCAAATGACACAAAGATTTGAAGTTTGTGATTTAGAGGAATTGTGTAGGGATTGAAAATGGAGATTGAATGCTCAATTATAGATTATTGGAGAGGATTGATTGAAAGGTGGAACAAAATGATCAATAGGTGGAACTCAGGTGAGCTCACATGTTGATTGATAGTTGAACTATTGATTTGGAGGTGGAACAAAATAGATTGAATAGATGAATTGAGTTAACTGACTGAGAAAAAGTTGACTAAAAGATGAAAAAGAATGATTGGAGGAAATAAAGAGGAGGAGATAGTTAACTAATTGAAAGCTGATTGAGAGCTTTATTTAGAAAAGGCTAACTAAAAGATAGAAATAGAGATTAGAGAGATAATGATTGAATTAATTAATTTAGCATGTACTTTAACTTTGATTTTGATTTTCAATTTAATCTTTGCATGAGATTTTAATTCAAATATTGAATTTATTTTAATTCAATTTGGTATTTGAATATATTTAGAACTTCACTTTGATTTTTCAAATCATTCACATGTATTTGAAATTGGAAGAAATTAGAAGAAATTAGAAATTAGAATTTACAAGAATTATGAAATTAAATGAAATTAGAAGAATTAATTAGTTAATTAAATTATTTAAGGAAACTATTTAATTATTTAGAAATTGAATTTACTTAAATAATAAAGATTATATAATTTAAAGGATTAAAATCACAATTAATTAAATAATAATTATTTAATTAATACTTAGAAAAGGGTTAATGATTAATTGAATAGAGATAGAAATTGAAAATGAATTTATTTAAATAATAAAGATTATTTAAATTGGGGAATTAATCAGAATTAATCAAAATTAATTAAATAATAAATATTTAATCAATATTTAGGAAATGGTTAAATGATTAAATGATGATAGAATTAGAAATTAATTAATTAGTAAGATGATGAGGAAATATGAAACTAGAAGAATAGGATTAATTAACTTAATTAAAGAATTAAATAATTATTTAATAAATTAGGGGAATAATTAGTACATGATCAATGAGACATTTTTAGGTGTCTACAGACACAACTGCAAAATTGTTGCAATGCCAAAAGAAACCTTAGGCTCACTACTACCAGTACCAAACAAAATAAAAAAAATAACAACACTAATCAACCAATTCACATCGAAGATAGATATTCCTTTTATAATCAACTTCCTTCTATGTAATCCTTCTTATGATATTACATTACAACCATACTATATATATACCAATCTCCAAGATATATTATCCAAGTCGGCCAAGGAGATAATATTCCATAATTCAAAATAGGTCTTCACTAAGAATTCTCGCAGTGGAAAGTGTTGGATGTGTGCTACAAATATGTGCTTATGAGATATCTTTGAGTGTTTGAGAGATGTGTTGTCATTGATGCCAACATATTTTCTCTATCTAGTGCAATGATGCAGTGAAGTTCAGTTAGTTGGTTTATGTTGTATATTGATGATCAATGTTTGCAGATTAAAGGGTTTGTAGAGTGATATCTCTAGTTGATTTAGTGAAAGTTTCAGAGGTCTGCATGAAGTATTGAGTGAGTTATGAGTATCTATGTTGTGGCCAGTTTCTCTATCTTTTAGTATTGCTAGTGTTAAGTATTTTGACCTGCATTACTCCATATTGTAATATCCTGATTTATGGATTTGGAATTATGTTTGGGATGTTGATGTGTGTCTTCAATTTAAGTGGTTCATGGTTGGGAGCTTCGCCAAACATTTTTCCAAGTTGACAGTCAGTTCAGTTAATGTTTTTGAAGTTTGGTATGATGATAATGACGATTCTAGTCATTTGAATTGATGCGGATGTTGTTGTGGTATTTCATGATGCTTATGGATGTTTCTAGATCATGTGTTATTCATTTTGGTGGTTTGTATTGATCGGTGAGTGCGTTATTGATTATTTTCTTTGATTTGGTGGTGTTCTTCATGTTCTTGGCCAACATGATGCTTGTAGCATGTTGCGGATGTTTGATACATAAAGCTTGGAGGTGTTTCATATTTGAGGTGGAGATTTAGGTTTATTCTATGTCTCAACCGACATTGTTTTTGTTTGAATGTGATATTGTCACGTGCATGGTTATATTTTTGTAATTAGGTGATATGTGTTGAGCTGACCTTGATGATATTGATCCAAGGGCGATGTCATGTATAAGTAAATGTAACATCTTTGTAATTGAGTGTGTCATGGATGAGTGTGTGTGTGAATAATGTATTAATCATTTGGAAGAAGAGCAGAAGTGAGAAGAAGTGCAAGAAGGGGAAGTTATATGTGCTTAACTAGAACTATAACCAGGCATTGAGGATGTTATTTCTTAGTTCATGATTTTTTGGATGTGATCAGAATCTGTTTGTAAGGTAGTGAGCTTTCCCAGGGTTGTTGCCCTTTGTTGTTTTTGAGCAGTGAGATCTAAGTAGTGTGCTTGATTGCATGTGCATTACCCATTGTAATATTTTATATACTTCTAATAGGGTATCATCATATTGTGGGTAGGTTCCCATAGTGGTTTTTCCCTTGATTGGGTTTTCCCTGCATTAAAAGTCTTGGTGTTATGTGTGTTCATGTTGTGTTCTTGATTTATGCTTTCAATGCTAATTATTAGATCTAAGATTAAAGTAAGTTGCTGCAAGTTTTGGTGACAACTAATTCACCCCCCTCTCAGTTCTCTGCCGTATTTTCATCAATTGGTATCAGAGCTAGTTCCTCCAAAGAAGTTTAATAGCTTGAGGTGATCCAAGATGGCGACTTACAAGAAGGAGAGTCTGAGATTTGATGGAACATTTTTTTCTATTTGGAAGAACCGTATGGAGTGTCACTTGAGATGCATTGGCATAGATTATAGGAAAGTTACTAAAGATAAATATATTATTCCTACAAATGGTCCTTCAACTCTAGATAATATTAAGGAAGCAAAATATAATATCAGGGCTAACAAAGTATTGTTGAGTGCTATATCTAATTTGTAAATGTCAAATGTGATGGAATTGCAAACTACTCATGAGATTTGTTACAAGAAGTTGGAAACCCTATATGAAGGAGACAACTATGTGAAGATTGCTAAATTGCAAAGCCTGAGAGGAAAGTATGAGATGTTGAGGATGGGTGAAGCTGAGAACATTACTTCTTTTATCCAAAAGGTGAATGATCTTGTGTGAAATATCAGATGTGCCAGTGGAAAGTTGGAAGGCTAAAGTGCTTAGATTCTTACCTATATCCTACAAAAATAGAGTAGTAGCTATTAAGGAGATTCAGACTGTGACAGATGTGACTAGAGACATGTTGATTGGTAAGTTATCAACCTTTGAGCTGAGTGAATTTGGTGATTCTCTTCCTAAGGTAGAATATTGCATTCAAAGCCACTATTTTCGGAAAGGACAAGCAAATATTTGTTCTGAGTGAAAATTCTTCAAGGAGGATATCTAGATATGAGAAAGAGATGAGAGAAATTGATGAAGAGGAGTGAGAGCTTGAGGAGCTTGAAGTGGTGACTACCAGGAGATTACCTAAGGGAGCTAGTAAGTATGAAGGAAAGTTACCTCTTAAATGTTTTTCATGCAATAAGATAGGATATTTTTCTTCAAGGTGTTTGGAAATAGTTCCTAACAAAACCAACAAGCCTAAATTTTAGAAGACATGTTATTATGTTGTTGATGAAGGTGTGACAAATGATGAATTTGATAAAGGAAATTCAATTGATAATGAATGGATGTTTATTGCTATCAAGGAAGATGATCCAATTACTATTGATTCTTCTAGATGCATTAATGAGGAAAGAGCTTTAGCTACACAAGTTGAAGAAAAATATGAATGGGTGATTGATAGCAGATTCTCTCATCATATGATAGGTGATAAGAAAAAGTTTATGATCTTGGAAAAGTATGATGGTGGTGTTGTTGGGTTTTGAGATGACAAATCTAGTAGAATTCATGGTAGAGGATCTATCTCTCTTGATGGTAAGAATAATATTGATGATGTCTTGTATGTAAGAGGTCTAAAGCATAATCTTCTAAGTGTTGGATAGATGGTTGACAAGGGATACAATCCTCAATTCAAGAATGGGAAGTGTAGAATTTGTAGTAGTTCCGGAAAAGAGATTGCATCAGGTACAAAGACAAAAGGTAATATCTTTAACTTGAATGTTACTGGTAAAAGTTGTTTGATTGCTCAGATTGATGAAATTTGGTTATGGCATAGAAGGATGTGTCATGTAAATCTTGATAGAATGATTAAGATAAGTTCTACTTAGGGAGTAAGAGATCTTCCTAAATTGATGAAGCCTACTAACTCTATATGCAAAGAATGTCAATTGGGGAAGAAAACCAGAGTTTCTTTCAAAAGTAAAAATAATTTCTCTAATGATCTTGTGCATATTGATTTATGTGGTCCCTCTAGAGTCAGAAGTTTACAAGGAGAAACATATTTCATTTTGTTGATTGATGATTATTCAAGGATGATGTGGGTTACTTTATTAAGGGAAAATTTTGAAGCTTTAGAGAAATTCAATATTTTCAAAGCTATGGTTGAGATAGAGACATGATTGAAGCTGAAGTGTCTAAGATCTAACAGAGTTGGTGAATTTGTCTTTGGTGAGTTTAATACATTCTATGAAGAGCATGGGATAAAGAGACAATTATTTGCTCTAAGAACCCCTCAACAAAATGAAGTAGTGGAAAGGAAGAAAATAACCATTCAGAAAGCTTCTAGAACAATGATGATTGAAGGAAATGTTTCACATTTTTATTGGAGAGAAGTTGTGACAATTGTTGTTTACACTCTTAACTAGGTGCATATAAAAGGTGATACTGGTAAGACTCCTTATGGATTATGGTTTGGTCATACTACTACTGTTAAATATTTAAAAAAATTTGGAAGTAAATGCTATATCAAAAGGGATGGAGACTTAGGAAAGTTTGATGCTAGATGTGATGAAGAATTTTTTTTTGGTTAATCTACTAAAAGAAAGGCCTACTCATGCTATAATAAGAGATTGAGGAAGATAGTTGAGAGCGCTAATGTCAAAGTTGATGAAGGTATGGAGAGACAACCCAGATCTTCCAGATATGATTCCGATGATCTGATTGATAGCTCTGATAAAGGTAAGCAAGTTCAGACCCAAAACCAAGTTCAGATTGTTCCGATGAATCTAGAAAATCAAGGTGAAGGAAATAGTGCAAGTGCAGAAGAAAGAACAAAAGACTGAAAATAAAGAAAACCCTAAGACTCCCAGGTTTTGTAAGATAAAATCATTCAGAAAATCAGATTATAGGAGATAAAAATAAAGATGTTCAGACTAGGAGAAGAATTGTAGAAGATCAAGTTGAGTACTGTTTGATTTCTAAGATTGAACCTAAAGATGTGAGTGAAGCATATAAAGATGAACATTGGGTGAAAGCTATGGAAAAAGAATTGAATCGGATTGAAAAGAATAATACATGGGTTCTGGTACCCATACTGAAAGACAAAAATGTAATTGGAACTAAATGGGTTTTCTAGAATAAATTGAATAAGGAAGGTGAAGTTGTTAGGAACAAAGCTAGACTGTTTGCAAAGGATATTCTCAAATGGAAGGAATTTATTTTGAAGAGGCTTTTTCTCTGGTGGCAAGAATTGAAGCTGTAAGATTATTTCTTGCTTATGTTTCTTATAGGGATTTTAAAGTCTATCAGATGGATGCCAAGTTAGCATTTCTAAATGGTGAATTAGAAGAGGAAGTGTACATTGAACAATTGGATGGACTTCAATTGAGTAATGAAAAACACATGGTTTTGTTCTTGAGGAAAGCTTCGTATGGATTAAAGAAAGCCTCCAAAGTTTGGTATGCTAGATTGGATAAGTATTTGCTAAATCTAGGATTCAATAGAGGTACTATTGATAGTAATTTATATTTCAAGATTGATCATGATAACATTCTGCTTGTCAAGCTTTAGGCTTAGGAAAGTTCAATTCCCTCCCAGATTGTCTTAGTGAGCTTACCAAAGCTATTGGTAATGTAGAGGAGACTATCAACGCTAATTGTAATAGCTTTCTTAGCCTGGGGAATAGAGCAGGTGCCACTGAAAAAAGACTCTATGGAGTTGAGAACACACTCAAAAAATATGTGATAAAACTCATAAGATTATTAAGGATACCTCAGCTAGTATGAAGACCCTTATCACTAAGGTGGAGAATGACCATGGGGATAAGGCTATGGCGGGCATTATTGATGTTAGGGACGACACCCTAGATGATAAGGAGATAGGGCTTGGGAGAAGAACGTGGGCGAGAACTAAAAAGATACAAAGCCACATCAAGGAAATTGATAATATCAAGCAGGCAATTGATAATATGAGACAGGTGGAGTTGGAAGTTGCAGAAATGCTTCAGAACTTAACCTAAATTTGGGCTTCTGTCGGTCCTTTTTGGTTTTTGACTTGTTTTCTCTTATTTGTTGGTGTTTTATTCTTTAGTTGTCTTTTCTTAGTTTGCTTTTTTTAGTGTTTTTTTGTGCTTTGATGTAAATCTTTTGATCTTTTGGCTATAATAGGTTTCAGGGGCCCATCAAAACCTGTTTTCCCATATTAAAAAACATCCTACTTGTTGAAGTTTTTGTTGATGATATTATTTTTAGAGTGAATGATAGTTTGTGCAAATAATTTTCTAATGAAATACATAATGATTTTGAGATTTCTATGTTTGGAGAGATGAAATTCTTTTTGGGATTGCAAATTACTTAGTTAGATAAGGGTATCTTAGTAAAAGTATGTGAAGGAATTATTGAAGAAGTTTGGATTAGAGGATTTAAAGCTAGTTGGGACTCTTATGGTGACCAGATGTAAGTTGACTAAGGATGATGATTCCCCTAAAGAAAATAAGACCAGATACAGATCTATGATTGGTGGATTGTTATATTTTACCCAGACTAGACCTATCATGAATGTTGTTTTTCTTGTTGCTATATTTCAAGTTGATCCTTAGGAATCTCATGTCATTTCTATTAAAAGAATCTTTAGATATCTGAAAGGAACTATTGATTTTGGTTTAGGGTACCCTAAAGATAATGATTTTACTTTGAGTGCCTTTACTGATGCTAATTGGGTAGGAAACATTGATGACTGGAAGAGTACACTTGTTAGACACAATGCACCACGAAGAGGGGGAGGGGGTGAATCAGTGGTTCTCAAAATTTTCCCTTTAGCTATCCTATGTGAGCATGTTGGTTATTAGATCTAACTAAGAACATACTTACCGGTTAGTGAGGAGACTAACACAAATGCAAACATACATAAGGGGACATCACATAACACCAGCATATACGAGGAAAACCCAAGGTGGGAAAAGCCTTGATGAGCAATGTTGCTAGAGTCTACTGCTCCAATCTAGCCTCACAATGAAAAATATTACAATGTTTAGGGAACCAAAACAAGGAGCACTAACCCTTGATTTAGGGAACCAACCCCTAATTTAGGGCACCAACCCAAGGAGATACAACCCCTACCTAATTTATGGGCTAAAACCCAAAGGAGCTAAAACTCAGTGATCACAAGGAAAACATCAATACATAAGTGGTTATTCAGTTACAAGTGAATCTTGCAACCATTTCAAAATACCTTACCCCCTGCCAATGAGATGCCTTCTCTCCTACACTGACTCACTCTTCTATTGCTCTCTTTTGCTGCTTAACTGCCCTTAAACTCTACCGGTACACCTCTTCCACTCTTCTTCTCTACAGTATCTTTTCCTCATTTCTCTACATTTTACTAGCATTGAACCTTACTAGTCCATGGTTTGCCTTCTCCACAACTTGCTTCCCTCTTGCTCTGTCAGTATAACAACTATCGGTTCTTCTCTTCACTCTCTCTTTTGTCTTAGATACTTTCTGAGCACTTGGCTGATTTTCTCTCACATGAAGAAGTGACATACTTCACAGTAGCATAATATTATTCTATACAAAAGTAGCATAACTATGTCTTTGGTCTTCATATTTATATTTAGGTTTTCCTGCCATAGCATAATTCAAAATCTAGGTGGTTAGGGTTTCCCCACCATCCTTGAGGAAAACCAAATCCAATCAAATCTTACTCGATCTGATCTCCTTGGCAACCAATTATTCATCTTTGCCATTGTCGTGCCTTCTAGTACACATTTTCCAAATATAGGAAACATGATCCTTTACCTTGACCTGCATCTGTCGACCCATCATTAATGCTTCTGTTGTTTCCTTCTCAAGGTCTTCTAACAATCTGATCTTCTTGATTTGATCCGGGCACCAAAAAATCCTTGATTCTTCTCTGTTGTTTGTTCTTCCTCGAGCCACACACTTCTGACTTGACCCACAAATCATGGGATTTGTATTCAATGCACATCTAGAGAAATACATAACTCTACACAACACTTCACCAACCTCTACAAGCTTTCCACCTTGACTCTATGTAGCATCCACATCAACCAATTGTTAACTTGGCTCTTCGAGTTGGTTGAGATAGGATCACTTACCAACCTCTCTGCTAGTTCCTCTTTCCTGCCAGTTTACTAACCTTGTCGACATCTCACATTCTATCAGTTACCTCCTCATGTCTATCCTTTGCTAAACTACCAATGGAAAACCTAAACTGGTCTTCAGACATGATAGACCTAAGTATGCACATTCCCATCAAGTGGGAAGACTTCTGCATCCACACCTTGTCCAAATTACCAATAAACATACATACCGGTAAGCAGTTTTGATGACACAAGTCATCAACCTTCACTAGGCTCCTTCTTCAGTCAGACCATTCTTCCTCTTTCTACATCTTCTCAATTATGCCTATTCCTTGATCAGTTGTGATCATATCTCTATTGGTTTTTCAAAGTGATAAACACATCACACTTCATCTATACTAGCATCTCAATATGCTTTCTTTATTGGTCCACTGCATAACCCTGATCTCATGCACTTAAGGCAGGTCTTCAAATTGCCTATCTTTGACTCGTCTACCTTATCTCAAGGGACTATGATGCACATAATGCATAATAGGAGATAATCTCCACTTACCGATGGAGTGACACCATCTTATTTTTGCAATGTACTCATGGACTTCCCTAGTTGTGCAACATATCTTCAAACAGGCACATTCACTGTTAGTCATCTCTTCATATGCTGACTGCATCTTCATCATAAA
This sequence comes from Cryptomeria japonica, assembly GCF_030272615.1. Taxonomy (NCBI): domain Eukaryota; kingdom Viridiplantae; phylum Streptophyta; class Pinopsida; order Cupressales; family Cupressaceae; genus Cryptomeria; species Cryptomeria japonica. Next base: position 364,464,864 of record NC_081406.1, read on the forward strand.
TAGCCTCTCAAACACCTTTCTTTCTCATCACACAAGTCAGGCACTAACTTGTGTACTGGTGACTCCTGAGGCCATCTTCCTTACCTTACCAGTGTTCTATAACACAAGGTGATATCGAAGACATCACATCATGTACTCCTCCATAGCAGTGTTGCACATACATCTCTTCTACCAATAGTCATCCCATACCGATTGACATTAATGAAAACACAATGCCAACACTAGTGGTGGTGGATTTTTCTTGGATAAAAGATTGGTTTCATGGTTGAGTAAGAAGCATAATTCGATTTTTTTATCTACTGTAGAGGAAGAGTACATTGTTGTTGCTAACAATTGTACTTAGGTTATATGGATAAAGCAGATGTTGAAGGATATCAGAGTTGTGTATGATGAGCCTATTACTATTTATAGTGATAATTCAAGTGATATTAACATTTCTAAGAATCTGATGTTGTATTCAAATACTAAGCATATATCTATCAAGTTTTATTTTTTGAGAGAGAAGGTAAATGAGAAATAAATCAGATTAGAATATGTATCCACAAAGGAACATATTGCAGATATTTTCATGAAGCCTTTTTTTAAGGATACTTTTGAGTATCTCAAAGGGAAGTTAGGGGTAATTGCCCCTCTTGATAATAACTAAGGTGCATTAGTATGCATCAGTTTGGTGCATTTCACAGTCATATATTGTGATCGATATTGATGGGTTGTTTACTACTCAAGGGGAGTAGTCAAATGTTTAGACTTGTGAGATTCTGTGTTTGCAAATGTGTCTTTTTCATTGATGTCAAAGGGGGAGAGATTCATGTGAAAAATTGTGTAATAATTTCTGTGGGTGAGAATATTTGTAGTAGGAGAGAGTTATTTGAGAGAGTTCTTGATTTCTTTAACATTGATTATTTTTCACATTATATGTTTCCATCAATGCGAAATGGGTAGATTGTTGGATTTATGAGGATATTGTTGGATGTGTGATGCAAATATGTGTCTATGAGATATCTTTGAGTGTTTAAGAGATGTGTTGTCATTGATGCCAACATATTTTCTCTATCTAGTATAGTGATGCAGTGGATTTCAATTAGTTGGTTTATGTTGTATATTGATGATCGGTGTTTGCAGATTAAAGGATTTGTAGAGTGATATCTCTAGTTGATTTAGTGCAAGTGTTAGAGGTCTACATGAAGTATTGAGTGAGTTATGAGTATCTATATTGTGGCCAATTTCTCTATTGTTCATTATTTTGATTTGCATTGTACCGCATTATAATATCTTGATTTGCAGATTTGGAATTATGTTTGGGATGTTGATGTGTTTCCTCAATTCAAGTGGTTCATGGTTTTGAGCTCCAGAAGTGATTTTTCTTGGTTGACAGTTAGTTTAGTTAATGTTTTTGAAGTTCAATATGATGACAATGATGATTCTAGTAATTTGAGTTGATGCAAATATTATTGTGGTAATTCATTATGCTTATGGATGTTTCTAGATCATGTCATATTCATGTTGATGGTCCAAATTGATCGGTGAGCATGTTATTGATGATTTTCTTTGATTTGGTGGTATTCTTCATGTTCTTGGCCGACATGATGCTTGTAGCATGTTGTGGACATTTGATACATAATTCTTGGAGGTGTTTCATATTTGAGGTGGTGATTTAGGTCCATGCTATGTCCTAGTTGATATTGTTTCGGTCCACATGTGATATTCTAGTGTGTGTGGTTATATTTTTGTAATTAGGTGATATGTGTTGAGCTGACCTTGATGATATTGATCCAAGGTTGATGCCATGTATAAATAAATATAACATGTTTGTAATTGAGTGTTTCATGGATGAGTGTGTGCAAATAATGTATTAATAATTCAAAAGAAGAGCATAAGTGAGAAGAAGTGTGAGAAGAGGAAGTTATATGTGCTTAATCAGAACTGTAACTAGGCATTGAGGATGTTATTTCTTAGTTCATGATTTTTTGGAAGTGATATGAATTTGTTTGTAAGGTTGTTGGCATAAATAATTATGTTGGCACATCTGATTCATCAGTTAGCATTGTCATTGATGACTAACACTTATCAGTGAATAAGGCCAAGCTCATAGCCAAGGAGGTGTGGTAAACCCCAAGGTTTACTCATGGCTGCAAACAGTATGGAGGGTTCAGTGCTTCCCAAATATGAATTATTGACACACTTAAGTAGTATGTTGGTAGAAGACTAATCGGTTGAAGGATAAATAGAGTAGCTGACTAGTCAGTCAAGTACCTGATAGGTGTTGAGATCAGTTTCTTAAAACTAGTAGATGAAATGATGATATGGTCATAAGAGGTGACTTAGATTGTAGTTTAGTAGTCTTATGCACAACTGAAACACTCAGGATAGATAGGTGATTAGTCTGATTGATAATCAGTGACTAGAGGCAAAAGATAAAGAGTTACATCAGCGAATAGGTGATACATGTTGAAGAATGATATCCACTGAGAATCTCAAAGTAGTGGCCGATAAGATGGATGTGATGGCCAAAGGTGAGTCAGTCATCATGAGATATCATCAAACAAACAGCTAGTGAAGTCTACAATAGTTAATGACTAGTTAAGGTGATATTTGTGTGGATTTTCTAGTTTGCATTAAAAAGACAGAACACGAACCAGAGGTTGGTGAAATTATGAGTTGCTAGCGAGATTCATGGAGAGCGCACAAAGAGAGTGTGAGAAGATTTGGAAAGATTTGAATTTCAAATATACTGAGTGTTAGGTGTTAACTCATTAAGGAACTAGTGGGTATGTGTTGGCAAAATATGGTATAAAGGTTTTTGGTGAAAACCAAAAAGATCGATCATAAAAATTGCAAAGTGCAATTTTGAAGATAGGTGATTCAGTAAGGTCAGAAGAGGGCAGAACTGCTAAGTGAATAGCAAAGTGGTGAAGAGAGTGTGCAGATATTTCATAATGTGAAGAGAAGAGAAAGAATGTAGAGCACCAGTAGAGTGTAGAGCAAGTGTAACCGGTGGTCAAACCTAAGAGCTTCATTTGGATCTGATTAAGATAAGAGTAGATATTACAATAGATAATTCTCTTTGTTGTTGTCTAATAACTACAACAGTAAAATCCCTCAGCCGAGTGGACTTTAATAGGTCCCTTTGTAAAATCCCTTAACTGGGTGACATCTAAAATGATGATCCTAAGTCCTTTAACAAGGCTACCTCTAACAGGGTAAAGGTTCTAATAAGCCATAAAGAAAATCCCTTAACCGGGAGGCACCTAGAAATGTCATTGTAGTCTCCCAACAAGGATAGCTCCTCACCAGGCATACTCCAGAAGAGTGCAGATTTTGTGAGTTTCTACTCACACCATGGTTTTCTCCTATTTGGGTTTCTTATTAATGCTACTTATACTAATAAGTGTTAAGTTTGAATAGAAGTTTTGATTAAGGTTAAATATGGAACAAACCAGTATAGTGTTGATTCACCCCTCCCCTCTCAGCACCGGTTGGGACTAACAATTGGTATCGGAGTCTTGGTCCTTAGATTTAGAAGAGCTTAATAGCTTAAGGAAAGATCCAAGATGATACAAAAGGAAGGCCCCAAGTTCTCTAAGGAGAACTACACATTATGGTGTGGTAGAATGAATCTCTACCTAAGAACCCTAGGAGATCAATACTGGAATCATGTAAGTATAGAGTACAATGAACCTATAGGGGTTCTCACTACATATCAAATCAAAGAGAAACAAGATAACATCACAATTATGGAGGTGATTGCTAGTACTCTATCTGATAATGAATATGTTGAGATTCAAGATCTGAAAAAAGCCTATGAGATGTGGAATAAACTAAAGACTATTTATGGAGGAGATCGTCATGTACAAAAGGCTAAGGTGAAGAGTTGGAGAGGTAAATATGATGAGATGGCAATGCAAGAAGGAGAGAATATAGAACAATACAAAAAAAGAATAAAGTATGTGGTAAGTTTCATTAGAAATCCTAGAGGAAAACTTGAGGAAGATGACATGGTCAGCAAAATTCTGAGAACCTTGCTACCATAATATGCCATAAGGGTTTCTACAATTCAGGAACTCGGATATTTTCAAATAGTTTATGTTACACTTGACTCCCTGATTGGTAAGTTGACTACCTTTGAAGTTTTGAAATGAGCAACTATGATAACAGTATGCCTAAGATTGATGTTGCCTTCAAATCTTCCATGACACTTGCACCAACAATGAGAAGAAAAGAAAACGTAAGTAGTTTTACTACAATAACTAGTCATTCTCATGAACATTGCAAGTTGTTATTTGAAGAACAAAAACAAGATGAGATTGAAGCTATAATAGCAAGAAGGTTGCCAAGAGGAAAAGGGAAGTACATAGGTAAACTACCCCTGAAGTGTTTCTCATGTAATAAAATAGGTCATATTGCATCCAGATGTCCTAACAATTATAGGAAGGATAACTTTAGAAGATACAAAGAGAAGAGAAAGAAGGAGTTCTATCTTGCAGAAGGAGTTATCGGTGAAGAATCAAAAGGATCTGATGGAGAAGGGATTGCATTTGTAGTGGTAAAGGAAGATATCATAGACAAAAGTGATATGACATTGATTTACAGTTCAAACCAATGTGGAGACTAGGTAATTGACAGTGGTTGCACTCACCACATGATTGGTGACAAGAACAAATTCCTTAGCATGGAGGATTGTGATGGAGGACTGGTGAGATTTGGCAATGATGCTCGCTATGCAGTAAAAGGTAAAGGATCTATTGCCCTAAATGATAAAACCAATTGTGAAGATGTTTACTGGGTACAAGGGCTAAAGTATAATCTATTAAGTGTTGCACAACTTAACAATATGGGTTACCGGTTGGAGTTTAATGAAGGAATATGCAAAATAAGTGATAAATTTGGAAGTCTGATTGCTACCTGTAAACAAACTAAAGGTAATATGTTCTACCTAGACACCACTATAGGAAGTTGCATAATGGAAAAGGTAGAAGATAGTTGGTTGTGGCATAAAAGATTGTGTCATGTTAATTTTGATAGCATAGAAAAGGTTAGTAAAATGAAGTTTTCCAAAGGTATGCCTGACATTATGAAATCTAAGAATGCTATGTTAAGATAACCAGAGAAAAAATGAGAGGGGGGGTGAATCAGTTGTTAATAGATTATATCAATTAATCCACTTTACAACCTTAAACTGGAGCATATAAACATTAAGTATTGAAATAGAAAAAACATATACCGGTAAGAAATGCAACTTAATAATAAAACAGATAATCAACACAATTCAACCATACCACATAACACCATGATTTGTACATGGAAAACCTAGAAAGGGAAAAACCACTGTGGGAAGCCTGCCCATAGTCAGATGATAATTTTGTAAAAAGTATGTGATACAATGAGGGGCCTACACATGTAGGAAGGCACACTTCCTAGAGAATACTGCTCATTACAAAAGAGTCTCACTAACTATAGAGAGGTAATAACCATCTCAAGATAAATGGACAATAATCTAGAATAATGAACTACCAGAGATAGCATCTACCATGCCTGATTACAGTTCAGGTTAATCTCAATACCAGAGACCTTTAACCTCTTCATTAATCCCAATTCGATCACCTATGATAGACCAAATCTCCTTTGCATATGATATTACATTCCACACCATGAACATATTTCCCATAATCTACAATGAGATCTTAAATCATTTTATACCAGCCTTAAGGCCTAAACCAATTAGGTCGGCCACCTACAAGATATTACAATAAGACCATTACATAAATCCATATTACAATGATATGCCATGTCGGCTAAATAACAAAACAACAATAACCAATTCATAGAACATCCCAAAACATCCTGATAACATGTAGAGTACACGTTAACATGATACTGGTCCATAACCTAGATAGGTACCAGACCTAATCTGGGTCCACCACATCAAAGAAATGTCTTCAAGCAGTTGAAGCATGATCAAAGAACATCTTCAGCATCCTAAAATCCATCTAGAAGCCACACCAACACCACTTATGCATCCTGTAAGGATTCCTCAGTGAAAGCTCTTCTAGTTAAACCTTAAACCAATGTTGGTATGGTTTTACAAGAGTGTGTGATAGCATCCGATCAACAAGTCAATACCAACTAACCAAAACATGCTCTAGAAGCATGTAACACATAAAATCAAACATAATCCATTGATCCAAACATGTTGGAAGTGTCCAACAGATAGTCTCTTCTACCGGTAACACTAGATCTTCTACTGGTAACCAAAATCTATCTACTAGTAACCAACCATAACAGCTAGTGTTGACATCAATGATAAAACATCAATGCAACATATAATAAATTCCTCCATAATTCCAACAATCTCCTCCTTTGGCATTGATGGCAACACTATATGTGAAAAACATCTAAGTACCAAAAAATGCCAAACAAGTCTCCCCCTATGGAAGACAACCAACAATCTCCTAAATAACTCTCCCCCTGTGAATGATATCTCTGTAAGGTTCTGAATTTATTTTTCACATCACTATCTCTCCCTTTTGACATCAATGTTAGAAATCTGGTAAAAATATCAAAGCACGAATGTAAACCTCTGAATCTCAAAGTTGACTACTCCCCCTAAGTAATAGCACCACTCATTAGTGCTGAAATGATTAGTATATCTAAAAATGCATGTCGGAATGATGACAAACTGTATCAATCAAGTCTCTGTCGGAGGGGTAGAAACCCCTAACCTATCTCTCAAATACTCAAATCATTCCTTAGACAATGGTTTAGTGAATATATCTGCAATTTGTTCTTTGGTGTTCACATAAACCAATTTGACTTTCTTTTCTTCTACCTTGTCCTTCAGAAAGTTATACTCTATTGATGTATGCTTAGTCTTAGAGTGAAATACTTGATTCTTAGACATGTCAATAGCTGTAGAGTTATCATAGTAGATAACTACCGGTTCACTACAATTTACCTTGATATCCTTTAACATTTGCTTCATCCACAAGACTTGAGTGCAATTAGTTGCTGCTACAACATATTCAACTTCTGCGGTAGATAAAGAAATGCATGATTATTTTTTGCTGATCCATGAAACCAATTTCTTTCCAAGAAAGAAAGCTCCACCAGAAGTGCTCTTCATATCGTCAGTATCTCCTAGCTAATTTGATTTAGTATATGCACATAAAGTGAAATCATAAAATCTAGAATACCATAAGCCATATTTTGTTGTTCCTTGCAAGTACCGAAATATCCTCTTTACTGCACATTCATGATTTTCGTTAGGATTACTTTGATATCTTGAAACAATACTTACTGCATTCATAATATCAGGTCTAGTCTAAGTTAAATATAATAGACCACCAATCATAGACTTATACCTTGTCGGATTTACCGGTGTAGAAGTATCCTTGATAGATTATTTCTCACTTGTCACCATAGGAGTACTTACCGGTTTAAAATTATCCATACCAAACTTCTTCAACAATTCCCTCAGATAATGAGTTTGACAGATAAAAATGCGTTTGCCAGTTTGAGTAATTTGCAAACCTAAGAAAAATCTCATCTCACCAATCATGGACATTTCAAATTCATTTTTCATATTATTAGAAAATTCCATGCACAATTTATCTTCACCTCCAAAAATGATATCATCAACAAATACTTCAATAATTATAATATCATCATCAATGATCTTATAATATAAATTACTATAAGTACTACCTTTAGTAAAATCAAGCTTCAAAAGATATTTATCCAACCTTGAATACCAATCTCTAGGAGCTTGTTTCAGTCCATATAAAGATTTCGTCAATCTGCAAACCATATCTTTAAAATTTGTCAGTGAAAATCCGTCAGGTTGTTTAATGTATACTTCTTCCTCAAGTTCACCATTCAAAAATGTACATTTAACATCCATTTGATAAACCTTATAGTTCTTATAAGTTGCATAGGCAAGAAATAGTCTAACAGCTTCAATTCTAGCTACAGGTGCAAATGTCTCACCATAATCAATTCCTTCCATTTGAGAATATCCTTACAAACCAATCTAGCCTTGTTTCTTAAAACTTGACCATCCTCATTTACTTTATTCCTAAAAACCAATTTAGTTCCAATAACATGTCATGAACCATATTTTCAATAATATGTTATTAGGGAAATAATGTAAGCTTTTTATTGTGAATAGAAATTGGAATGAGTATGAACGTTTATTTTGATGATAATGTAGATTGTATGCAAATGATAAGAAATGATTTGTGTACTTTACTCATGCAATATGCAATAAAATAGCTAGTATTATCTTTATTGGGGATCATCATTACTGATGAATAATTGAGTGCAAGTAATGCAGGAACATGTGAACAAAAATGAAGGTGAGAACAAGACTCAGGTAGAGTTGTCTTAGCTTATGACTTTGATAGACTAGAGGAATCTCACACACCACAATAGAAAAATTTGTTTGTGCATTTGTGACTTCATCGATCCATGAATTTAAATAAAACGGTTTGAGTAATTGGTAGTTGTTACATTGATTTCATCTCTAAAAGTGAAAATTAGTTGGATATTTAGAGTTAAGAAATATATCGAATTAACGTTCTTATTAAAGATGATTTAGTGTTCTAGCATAAGAGAATGCAACTATAATTTTATTTATGATTCACATGTTTACAATTATATGGAGTTCGTATGCATGAAATTTCGATAATTGTTTTATCATTTATGTTGTATTTTAAAGTTATTAAAATAATCTTGTCAATTCGAAATGATAGATTTATTAGTGCGCATGAATATATATTATCATATTTAAACCTTTTTACAAATAGAAATTGGACATTATATATATATATAATTAATTTATTAAATATCTTAATGTTTTAATTAGGTTTTCTTTTTAAAAATTTAATAATTCAATGCAATGTATATATATTATTAAATATAAAATTGTTTGTATTAACATGATTTATGCGATTAATATTATTGTTTATGCAAAGGTGGCGGGTTGATTATCGACTGCTAGAAGTCGATAGTCGACTTATCCTATCTACAGTCAACCCCTTCCACACATTGGCACATGACCTTTGGGGGAGGCGACTTGGCACGTAGTGCTCTTCAAACCTGTAGTTAACTCCTCCATCATAGTGATAGTTGTGAAGTTGCTCCATGATCCATGGCAAGAGGAGATCGACTCAGCTCACCATGACTGTAGAGAACAATAGTCAAAGTCCTAGAAACCATAGACGTGTCAACAAGGAAGTTAGATGAGAGGTAGGAAGATTGGTGACTATCTATCATGCATAGTTGGTTAAACTTAAATCTTGCTAAGTCTAGAAAAGGAATAGACATGGAGGAGATGAGTGAGAGACTTGTCAACCATAGAAGCTAGTTTGATTGCCAAATATGCAGTAAGTTGAGCTCTAATCTAAGGGAAAATTTAGTGTATAGCTAATGTGTCAAAGTCATGAGTAGGTCTAAGCCAAAGATGTTGTAGCTAATGTAGAGGGAAAATAGTATAAGTAGTAGTAAAGGCTTGAGAGAATATAAGGAGAAAGATAGGAAGAAGATCAGAAAAGAAGAACGACAGAAGATCGACAAAAGAAATACGAGAGTAAATTTTAGAAAAGAGATAGAAAGAAGAATAGAGAGGAAATAGAAGAGAGGAACAGTGGAAGAATCGACAGAGTATTGTGAACCATCATCCAAGGGAGAAGTAGGTAGATATAGAGGAAGAAAGCGAGATCTTCACCTTAAGCCAGTATCAAAGCATAAGAAGGTAGGATCTACTTCCATTTTTGGTCTATATTCATTTAGAAATGATAGTGAGAAAGTCATAAAATAGTGCAATGGTTAAGAGAATGGGATTTGATTAAGACTTTCCATGATTAGATTAAATTTGTTTTAATATTATTTTGAATAGACATAGAGGGGAATACATTATGAGGTACATGGGATCAAATAACGATGAAATGCATGATTAATTGTTAAAGAATGGTATTTAGTTCTTATGGGTTACAATAGCTAATCAGTTAAAGAACATGTACTCAATATAACTCATTTATATGAAAAGATTCATACTTGCACTACACCTTCTTTCATTTTAAATTTAGCTGATTTACTTTTTGATTTAGAAATGAGATTATGTTTTCTTATCAAATTTGCGTGATAGTTAATCAATGAAAGATTGTTTTCAAATATGTGTGAATGTTCTTCCATGAAATAATGTTTTATTTATGAATAAAAGTGATAGGAATGTTGTTAATTCTATTAGAGAAAAAGATTGTTTTCTTTATGAAATTGTATTCTTGATTTATATGAACCCAGCTAGATAGGCTTGTGTATGGGGAATGTTACCTTCTGGGACGGGTACCAAATACGGAATCCTAGAAAGAATAGTTTTCATTTCCAAACTATCTATTTTTTCTATGCATGGCATTATACTTGGCCGAGTAATCCAATTGAAAAAATCATTGAAATAGATAAAGTTATTTTATTTATCCTCTCTACCATATCCTTGATTGATCTTGCTTGTTTCTTATTAGAATTAGAAAAATGAAAATGCATATATCATCTAGGCATGCACTAGATTCCATCTTATCTTTTGAATTATTTTTCTAAGCAATTCGTACAGGGTCAGGTATTCTTGATTGACCAAAAATTTTAGGGAAGCGTAAGCTTCAAGGTTGGGCAGAAAAAGTGCTCGATTCTTATTCTTGTCTTCATTTGAAGGACTAAATTGAAGTGATTCAGATTGGAGATCAATGAACGCTCTCTTTTTCTTTTATGTTTTGATTATACTTTTGGCAATAAAAAGCCTAAACATGATATAAAGATATGTAATGAGATATTTATACATTTCATTGTTTATGAAAATTTCCTTATCTTCTATTGAAATCTATTATTGTTATTTTGATTTAACAAGCTTGGATTAAATTTTTGAATGAAATAGACTTATTATCTAATTTATTTAGTTTATTTATGAATAAAGAGTATATTATGTCTTATTTGGATCTAGAATAATTTACGTCTTTACATTTTGGTATCAAAGCTTAGGTTGTATAACACTAGAACCTATGAGTCACTTCACAAGTTGAACATTGAGAATAATAACTTTTTGCTGAAACTTACAGAGATGGTGCGAATGAAACAAACAACTCGCAAATCAGTAGTTGGGTATGCTCAATACCTAAGGGTCAAGAAGGATCCTATATCTCTTGTCAAGCCTATTGTTGATAATCATCCAAGTGGAGGATGGATAAGTGAGGAAGAAGACGTTCCTTCCATAGAGAAACAAGTTTTTGTTGAATCAAAAGAAAAAGAAATTGTTGAGATAGGAATAGTCCCTACTAAGTCCCTTGAGGATAAAATTGTCCCTATAGAGGAGGAGGAACCCGAGTTAGAATATTCTCCCATTAGGCCAGTTGTGATTAGCTCTGACGAGTCAGTGGGATATGTGCCACTCAATGTTGATGAGTCAAAAGGTTATACCCCACTAAGTTCTAGTGAGTCTAAAGGATATACTCCTTTAACTCCACCTGAAGAGTGATATATTTATGTAATGTCACTTATATCTATAAAAAAATAAAGATTCTATTTTATAATAAATTTGGGTTGAATGCCTTTTTGTATGATTCCTATGATAGTAAAATATTTACTATGGACCTTTGTTCACTTAACCATGTCGGATATCATAAAACTTGGATGCTATAGATGTGCAAATTATCTGACTATGTCATATATTAGTATTATATTGGCTTTTTCCTTGTAATAAATATGGATATTATTCTCTATGGCTATATTTGTAATGGTAGATTTATAGGAAGTTTTGATTAAGTAGAAGCTATGGATATCATAACCCTTGCAGATATTTCTTTCTTTTGTGTTAAGAAATATTAGCATTCCCTGATGTAGGAATTTTTGAATTACAATGGGTTCAAGGACCACAAGGGCTAGGTCAAGTAATAGGAATGTAATACTCGATCAAATCATTGATCTATTGACCCAAAATATTGCAAGAATGAATGGACTCAAACAAGAGGTTCAAAGGGTTGGTGAAGTTTGTAACGAAGCTCCTAGGGTTGAGGAACAACAAGATAACCAAGCAAGGATTGAAGTAGAATTGTCTAAGGACCTAAAAACAATAGCCCCACCAAAGCTTGATGAAAAGACTTTTGTTAATGGTGCAGAGGCATGGGTGATAGAGATGGAGAATTAATTTGATCTCCACAACATGTCCAATGAAACCAAAGTAGTATGGGCTGCTTACCAGCTTACTAGAGAAGCTACTACTTGGTGGGATAATGAAAAGTCTGAAAGGAAGTTGCAACCTAGAGATGTTACTTGGGAGTTATTTTTGCAATCCTTTAGGAAGAAGTGGATTCCTCAATTATTCTTTGATAAGAAGATGACTGAATTTTAGAACCTAACACAAGGTGGCATGATGGTGACCCAATACTGGGAGAAGTTTACCTACCTTCTTAAGTATGTTCCACTATATTAGATGGATGAACAATTTCGCATTCGAAAGTTCATCTTGGGTTTAAGAACTCAAATTGGAGAAAAAGTTGATATACATAATCCACTGACTATGGAGGAAGTATTTGAGAAAGCAATCAAGTAAGAGAAGAAGTTGCATCAATTGGCAAATCTCTGTAAAAATGTGAATACCAGATCAAGTTTTGGAAATAGGAATTTCTAGAAGAGTAACAACAACAAGCGACAAATAAGGAATCTGAAGAGAGGACCCAACACTCAAGAAGAAGGATGAGTGAATCAGGATGGTAATAAGAAAGTAAATAGTAACACCAATTATACCAACCACAATGCCCCATAGAACTTGGACAGAAGTAGGTCAAGTGCTCATTTAGGACCTAAGGATGGGTGTTGCAACTATGGAGGAAATCATTATGCCTCAAATTGTCCACATCATACCCCCACACAAAAAGGAGCAAGTCAGCAAGGAGCTTCACAAAACCAGATTCACACAGCGGTTGACAACCATCAGGCTGATTTTCAAGCTTCACCTATTTAGATGACGGGTAATCTTTTTGGGCAATCAGTTTCTATTTTAATAGATATAGGAGCTACTAAATATTTTATTGATCCTAAAGTAGTTTCTAGATTATCTATTAGACCTAGTTATATTTCAAATGCATGGATGGTCCAATATGGGAATCGAGTAGAACAAAGGGTAGATTCCTGTCTATTTTGTAGTGAACTAGAGCTTTCCAGTTTCCAAACTCAAGTTAATCTTTATGTGGCACTATTAGGATTGTATGATGTGATCTTAGGTATCAACTGGCTAAGTGGGCACAAAGCTGAAGTAAACTGAGGATAAGGTCATTAGTTGTATAGATGATTTTGGGAATTTAGTTAAAATTTCTGGGTCTCAAAAGCCTCTTTAATTGAGACATGTTTCAGCAATGCAACTCAAGAAAGCCCATAGGAAAGGATGTTCCATAATTGTTGTCATGGTAAGTGATATGGATAATGTTGAGAAAATCCCTAAGGATTATCCTATTCTTAGAGAGTTCCTGGATGTTTTTCTAGAAGACCTTACTAAGTTGCCACGAAAAAGAGAGTTTGATTTTTCTATAGAATTCTTACCTGGAATAGAGCCACAATCTAATACTCCATATAGAATGACAACAACAGAATTGTATGAGCAAGGCTCAATTACAATAATTACTTAGACAAGGTTTTATTAGACCTAGTGTATCCCCGAGGGGTGCACCAGTGATCTTTGTAAAGAAGAAGGATGACACTTTAAGGTTATATATAGATTATAGGATGTTGAACAAGGTGACTACCAAGAATAGATATCCTTTGCCAAGGATAGGTGAACTATTTGACCAAATGAAAGGTGGAATGGTATTTTCCTAGATCAATCTTTGATCAGGATACCATTAGTTAAGGATTAAGGATGAGGATATTCCTAAGACTGCATTCCGAACACACTATGGACACTATGAATTCACAGTTGTATCTTTTGGTTTAACCAATGCCCCAACAAAATTAATGAACTTCATGAACAATATTTTTAGAGAATACCTAGATGATTTTATTCTAATCTTCATTGATGACATTTTGATCTATTCTAAGAATGAAGAAGAACATAAGGATCACTTAAGGATAGTCTTATAGCGGTTAAGAGATCACAAGCTTTATGGGAAATTTTCTAAGTGTGTTTTCTTTCAGGAAAAGGTGCATTACTTAGGTCACGCTATAACTGTTGAAGGAATTTTAGATGATCCTACAAAGATAGAAGCAATAGTAGATTGGCAAACACCTCAGAATGTTTCTGAAGTCTGAATTTTTATGGGACTTGTAGGATATTACAAGAAGTATGTGGAAGGATTTTCTAGGATAGCAGCACCTATTACTTCACTTCAAAAAAAGGAAAAAAGGTTTGAATGGACTGAGAAGTATGAAGAGTTGTTTTAGCTCTTGAATTAGAAATTGAGAATAACACCAGTCTTGACTATACTAGATCCCAATGGACACTTTGTAGTGATTACAGATGCCTCAAGTGAAGGTGTGGGAGCAGTGTTAATGTAGGAGGGAAAGGTGGTTGCATTTGAATTGAGGAAGATGAAGCAATATGAATTAAATTATGCACTACATGACTTAGATCTTCTAGCTATTGTTCATGCATTACAAATGTGGAGGCATTACCTTTTAGGGAAGCCTTTTGAGCTAAAAACACATCATTTAGGACTTACACAACCTAACCTTAATGCAAGACAAAGGAGGTGGTTTGAATTCCTAAGTGAATATGATTTTGGTATTGAATATATCAAAGGGAAGGAAAATAGGGTAGCCAATTCTCTCAATAGAAGAAGACATATATCTGCTATGGTTACTACAAGAACAAATTTCAAGCAACAAGTGTTGCAGAATCTTTCAGAAGATGAGCATTACCTAAGGGTTAAGCAAGCCTTGAGGGAAGATTCTTTAGATCATCGCTATGATGGATATGATTTCGAACCTGATGATATTTTAAGGTACCAAGGAAGAATGTACATTCCTGAAGGAAGCGAGTTGAGAAAGTTAATATTACATGAGGTGCACAACACACCTTATTTAGGACATCTTAGAGTAACAAAGATGGTAGTTTACCTAAGATCTTTGTACTTTTTGCCTAAACTTAGAAGGGAGGTGATTGAGTATGTGTCACAATGTTTGGAATGTCAGCGAGTGAAAGCTGAGCATGTTCATCTAGCAGGACTTTTATTTCAACATGTTATACCAGAGTACAAGTGGCAAGTAATCAGTATGGATTTTATCCAAGGATTGCCAATGAGTAAATAAGCATGACACTATCTTAGTCGTGGTGGATAAGTTGACAAAAGTTGCACATTTCATACCTAGGAATCTCAAGGATGGATTGTTTGTTCTTGCCAAGAAATTTGTGCAAGATATGTTTTGGTTGCATGGTGTACCAGAGACCATAATTTCTGATAGGGATACCAGGATGACTTCTAGATTTTGGACAACATTAAATGCACCATTGGGAACTAGACTAAATTTTTGTTCAACATATCATCCTTAGACTGATGACCAAACAGAGAGGGTTAATCAAGTTGTGGAAGATCTTTTAAGAATGTATTGCATGGATCAACAGTACAAGTGGGAGGAGTATTTGCCTTTGGTTGAATTTGCATATAACAACTCTTTTCATGCATCTTTAGGGATGGCGCCTTTTGAAGCTCTTTGTGGGTGAATGTGTCACACACCTATCAGTTGGGATAGTCTGAAAGATAGGATCATCATTGGTCCTAATTTACTTAAGGAAATGGATGAGCAAATGATGTTGATCAAGAGTAGGTTGGAGGTAGCTGACAGACAAAAGAGTTTTGCTAACAGAAATAGGACTTTTAGACAATTTGCTGCAGGAGATAAAGTATTTTTGAGAGTCAAACCTCATAAGAGCTCTTTCTCATTTGGAAAATCATCAAAGTTGGCACCAAGATATGTGGGACCCTTTGACGTGCTGGAATTTATTAATCTAGTTGCTTATAGGTGATCTTTACCACCTTCTCTAGCTTGAATCCATAATGTGTTTCATGTTTCTTTTTTTAAACCTTATCATGTTGATGCATCACATATTCTTGATTGGTGATCTTTACAGGTACACGATCTAGGAGTGGTGCTAGTGGATCCCATCTGAATACTAGATTAGCATAGTGTGAAGCTACATAGTAGAGATTTCACTCAGTATAAGGTCCAGTGGGACCAATATTCTGAGGATAGTGCTACATGAGAGGATGCTGAGATGATTGATCGACATTTTCCTCATTTTCTTTCTTATAAAAGTAGTTTCTTATCATATGAGATACCTTGGAAACAATGATTTTGATTTTTATGATGTGAACTTGGATAGCATGTATGCTATTGTTATTAGTTATATTTGAAACTTGATGTATGTTAACATTTTATGAGATAGAATTGCTATGTGCTTATTGATGGATAATAAGACATCAAGATGATGTCTCTTCCAAGAGGGGAAGGATGTCACAAACCGTATTTTCAATAATATTTTATTAGGAAAATAATGTAGGCTTTTTCTTACAAATAGAAATTGGAATGTGTTGGCATTATGTGAATCGGTATGAGGATATAATGATATTGTATGTTGTCATTGATGTCAATATGCTGAAGAGGAGAGAACTAGTATAACATTGTGAATAGACATTTGTGCCAAAGTAAAGCGGTGTGTTTGCTTAAGGTGAACTGACATGTGGTTATGGGAACTAGCACATGGAAGCTTTGTATGACTATCGGTTGGTAGTCACAACTTCAGGGTTTCCGGTTGAAGTGTCTCAAGCCTGTGTGACTCAATCGATGACTTTGTGTGATGAGTTAGCATTGTAACGAAGAATAGATCATGGTGCCATGTCAGCCTTGTGCATGTGAAGGATCTTGCATGAAGGAGATTGTTCCTATCTACCTCGAGAATGTGTGAAGTCTGTAAACAATGATAATGTGTGATGGGTTATCATCTGCCATGAAATTGGTGGAAAATGAATGATGGAGAATGTCTTGAGATTGGATCAAGACTATTGCATTTAATGCAGTGTGCTCAACGGTCATGATTGAACCATTCAAATTCCTTAACCTAATAGGTTTAGGGTTTAGTGTCTATGCTACCGGCCTCTCTATTTTCCTATAAGGTCGATGTTATGTTTCTTTCTAGGGTTGTTGGAAAAAGTTGTGTGTGAGTATCCAAGTGAAGAGATACGTGATTCTTTCTAGACTAGAAGAGTGAAGTGATACCTATAGAGTGTAAGTGCAAAAAGTGAAGAGGAGCTAAAGTGGATCTGCATTGGCATTGAGTGCTATTACCAGATCATTGTAATACCTATTGATCTCTAACCACTTCAACAGTTAGGAAATCCCTTAAAAGTGTAACTTCAACCAGCTTGCTATAAATCTTTTAACAGGGTGACTCAAAACCATTGAGTTCTTGAAATCCTCTAACAAGGTAACCTTTAACAGGGTTTAACCCTTAACTAGGTATTCTAGCCATCCCTTAACTGGGTGATCCCTAACAGGATCGGTTCCTAACAGAACCTATTGTATTAGTCTTTAATCGGACAAGGCTCCTAATAGAGTAGACTTCTAAAGAGGTCAAAAACAAGCTTGTGGGTATTCATCCCCACCATGGTTTTCAGTATTTGGGTTTCCATGTGAAAAATATGTGTGTCATATGTGATGTCCTTTTCATGTGATGATATGTTATTTTCTATCAAGTGGTGAATCATGTTGATCTAGCTGTTTATATATATGTCTTTGATGATAGATTACCTGTTCATGCACTAGGATGAAATGGAAATGAAGTATTAGATTTTGTGAGAAGATAAGTGTCAACCAGTTTATGCTTGTCTCAGTTATTCACAGTTTTGCTGGTTGTACTTTGTTTAAGACTAGGGTTACTGTTTGTCTGTAAAAGCACAGTGTCTACTAACAAATCGGTTTAGGATTGTGGTTTTGTCTGTACGGATTCACCCCCCCCTCTCAGTACCAGTTTGGTACTATCCATTCATCATTGAGTTATCAGAATGAATATGAACATTTCTTTTGATGATAATGTAGTTTGTATGAAAATGGTAATAAATGATTTGTGTACTTTACTCATGCAATATGCAATTAGATGGCTAGTATTATCTTTAGTGGGGATCGTCATTACTGATGAATTATTGAGTGCAAGTAATGCACAAACATGTGAACAAAAATGAAGGTGAGAACAGGACTCAGGTAGAGTTGTCTTAGCTTATGACTTCGATATACTAGAGGAATCTCACACACCACAATAGAAAAGCTTGTTTGTGCATTTGTGACTTCGTCGATCCATGAATTTAAATAAAATGGTTTGAGTAATTGGTAGTCATTACATTGATTTCGTCTCTAAAAGTGAAAATTAGTTGGATATTTAGAGTTAAGAAATATATCGAATTAACGTTCTTATTAAAGATGATTTAGTGTTCTAGCATAAGAGAATGCAACTATAATTTTATTTATGATTCATGAGTTTACAATTATATGGAGTTCATATGCATGAAATTTCGATAATTGTTTTATCATTTATGTTGTATTTTAAAGTTATTAAAATAATCTCATCAATTCGAAATGATAGATTTATTAGTGCATGTGAATATATATTATCATATTTAAACCTTTTTACAAATAGAAATTGGACGTTAAATATATATAATTAATTTATTAAATATCTTAAATGTTTTAATTAGGTTTTCTTTTTAAACATTTAATAATTAAATGCAATGTACATATATTATTAAATATAAAATTGTTTGTATTAACATGATTTATGTGATTAATATTATTGTTTATGCAAAGGTGGCGGGTTGGTTATCGACTGCTAGAAGTTGATAGTCAACTTATCCTATCTGCAATCAACCCCTTCCACATGGTGGCACATGACCTTTGGGGGAGGCAACTTGGCACATAGTGCTCTTCAAACCTACAGTTAACTCCTTCTCCATCACGGTCATAGCTGGGAAGTCGCTCCATGATCCATGGCAAGAGGAGGTTGACTTGGCTCACCAAGACTATAGAGAACATCAGTCAAAGTCCTAGAAACTATAGACATGTCGACAAGGCAGTTAGATGAGAGGTAGGAAGATCAATGACTATCTATCATGCATAGTTGGTTAAAATGAACTCTTGCTAAGTCTAGGAAAGGAATAGACATGGAGGAGATGTGTGAGAGACTGATCAACCATAGAGGCCAGTTTGATTGCAAAATATGCAACAAGTTGAGTTCTAATCTAAGGGAAACTTTAGTGTATAGCTAAGGTGTCGAAGTCATGACTAGGTCTAAGCCAAAGATGTAGCAGCTAATATAGAGGGAAACTAGTATAACTAGTAGAAAAGGCTTGAGAGAATATACAGAGAAAGATAGGAAGAAGATCAGAAAGGAAGAACAATAAAAGATCTACAAAATAGGTTAGAGAGGAAATTTTAGAAAAGAGATGGCAAGAAGAATAGAGAGGAAATAGAAGAGAGGAATAGTGGAAGAATCGACAGAGTATTGTGAACCATCATCCAAGAGAGGAGTAGGAAGATATAGAGGAGGGAAGTGAGATCTTCACCTCAAGCGAGTATCAAAGCATAAGGAGGTAGGATCTACTTCCATTTTTGGTATATATGCATTTAGAAATGATAGTGAGAAAGTCATGAAATAGTGCAATGGTTATTAGAATGGGATTTGATTAAGACTTTCCATCATTAGATTAAATTTGTTTTAATATTCTTTTGAATAGACATAGAGGGGAATAAATTATGAGGTACATGAGATGAAATAACTATGAAATGCATGATTAATTTTTAAATAATGGTATTTATTGCCTATGGGTTACAATAGCTAATCATTTAAAGAAAGTGTACTCAATATAACTCATTTATATGAAAAGATTCATACTTGCGCTACACCTTCTTTCATTTTAAATTTAATGAGGTGGTTAGAGTAGTTAGGAATGAGTTGGAAATGGTTTATAAAACCTTTTTTGGTTGAAATCAAGAGGGTAGATCAGTTTGGAGGGGATTTGACAAAGATTATCCATCCAACCCTCAAACTGTCATGAGGTTTTAAGGAATTTGTGGCTGTCATAGATTTGTGGAGGTTCACATTTTGTGTGATTTTTATATGTAGATGTTATTTAAGTATAGATTAATGAAATATATTTTAGATTAATCCTTTCTTATGCATTTTTGTGGATTATTTGGCAAGATGTGTTTGTTTTTATAAAAATTGTCAAAACCCTGCCAAGGGTTACCCGTTTTGGGAAAAATGCTCATGACTTTTGATTTAACCATTGGATCTGGCTGAAAGTTGGAGATAACTTGTGTAACTCAGCAATTGGAAGCCTTACAAGAGATTTTATTTAGGATCAATATTTAAAAAGTTATTGATGACTATTTGTTTCAGTTCATGTTGAAAGACAGACTGGTGAAGGCAATAGCAGTCCGTTACAACATTTGGTGTGGTCACATTAGGAATAATAATGAATAAAGGATATATGTGTTGGAAAGGTCTCTAAATCCTCTTTCTATTTCTTTTTTTCTTAGTTAATTTGGTTTAGAATTGAATAATTTGTGATATTTTTGGTGAAAATAATTTTTAAGGGATGAAACCCTGAACTAGGGTATTCCATGGAAAATAAGAATTTGTTCTCTCATGTTATGGTGAATTTTATGATCTTAAATCTTGAATTAAGGTCTATAGAGATGTAATATAACCTTTAAAATTAGTTTGGAGTTGAGAAGATTGGTTGATCTTTTTTATATGCCTCTTGATTCAAGTTTAAAGTCTACCCTTAAATGAAGCTTCAAGGTTGGGTAGAAATAACGCCCAATTCTTATTCTCATCTTCATTTGAAGGACTAAATTGAAGCCACTCAGATTGGAGATCAACGTATGCTCTCTCTTTCTCTTATGTTTTGATTATACTTATGGCAATAAAAAGCCTAAACATTGTATAAAGATATGTAATGAGATATTTATACATTTCATTGTTTATGAAAATTTCCTTATCTTCTATTGAAATCTATTATTGTTATTTCGATTTAGCAAGATTGGATTAAATTTTTGAATGAAATAGACTTATTATCTGATTTATTTAGTTTATTTATGAATAAAGAGTATATTATGTCTTATTTGAATCTACAATAATTTACGTCTTTACATAACATTCTTATTTTTAGGTCGAGGAACTAAAGTGTAAGTCTCATTTGACATACCTCTTCATTTGCCAGTCTTCTTCTTGTCATAACTCTTGTGTTCCTATCTCCAATTATTTAATCTTCAAAATGATTTAATATTACATACCTTGGTGTCTTCTAAACTTCAAGTTCACTTCTCTGATCATCTGTCATAGTTAAATTTTCTGATTGGATCGGTGTAACAGTCTCAGTTTCATGTACCGATTGAGGAATTTCTAGTTCAATTATGATCATTTCCACTACCGGTTCCTTGTCATATGATATATATTGATTTTTGTATTTCTCATCCACTTTCACATTAGCGCTCTCCATAATTTTCTACAATCTTTTGTTATAACATCTATATGCTTTTCTTTGAATTGAATAACCAAGAAATATCCCTTCATTACATCTAGGATCAAACTTTCCAATTGAATCATCCCTTTTGATATAGAATTTGCTTCCAAAAAATTTGAAATATTTAATGGTAGGTGTATGTCTAAACCATAATTCATAAGGGGTCTTACCGGTTTCACCTTTGATGTGAACTCTGTTGAATGTGTAGACTGTTGTACTCACTGCTTCTCTCTAGTTGATGTGAGGCAATTTGGCTTCCATCATCATAGATCTTGTTGCATCCAAAATGGTTATGATTTGTCTTTCTACAACTCCATTCTACTAAGGAGTCCTAGGTGCAGATAACTATCTCACAATAATTGTTAAATTCATGAGAAGTGAACTCACCGCCTTGATCAAATCTTAGAAATTTGATTTTCCATCATGTTTCTGTTTTAACCTTTTCTTTGAAGATCTTGAATTTCTCAAAGGCTTCAGACTTCTACCTAAGAAAAATCATGGACATCATCCTAGAATAGTCATCAATTATCAACTCAAAATACCTATCACCTTGAAAGCTTCTATTCCTTGTAGGACCACATAAGTTAGTGTGAATCAAATCAAGCACATCATCAGATTTATCATGTATGCTCTTAAAAGAAGTTCTAACTTGATTTCCCAACTGACATTCCTTACATACTGGATTATGAGGCTTCATAATCATAGGTATATCTCTAACTACCTTAGTTGAACTAATTTTAAAAATATATTCAAAATTAACATGACACAACCTCTTATGCCATAACCAAGTCTCGTCAATATGAGAAATCAAACATGTCTTATTTCTAGTGTTCAAGTGAAAGATATTACCTCCAGTTTGAATACTGGTTGCAATCTCCAAACTAGTCTTGTTGATGATTTTGCATTTTCCATCTTTAATTTAAAGTTAGAAACCCTTGTCCACCAATTGACCAATACTCAAAATATTATGCTTTAAACCCTCTACATAATAGACATTATTAGTATTATGCTTGCCATCCAGATAAATAATACCTCTACCTTTGATCATATGTGCTTTGTCATCTCCAAATCCGACTTGACCACCACTGTATTCTTGCAAGGTCAAAAATTTTCTTTTATCTCCAGTCATATGATGTGAGCATCCACTATCAATTACCCATTCATCCTTATCTTCAACTTTTGCTACTACGGCCTTTTCTTCATTCTCTAAAGATGGTGTTGGTTCATCTTCCTTTAAAGCATAGAACACCCATTATCAGATCTAATAGCAAAGTCTACTACCGGTTCATCCTTAGAGTTATCACTTACTCCTTCCTCATCCGCTATGTAGCATTGTTTACTTTTCTTGAATCTATATGTTTTGGTTAGGCTTAAATAATTTCTTAACTCTTTCCTCAAATCTTGCATTCCTTTCAAGACATCTAGATGCAAAATGACCAATCTTATTACATGCAAAACATTTAAAAGGTGTTTTTCCTTCATACTTACTTCCTATCAGTCCTTTAGGTACTCTTCTAGAAAATAAGGCTTCAAGTTGCTCAAATTCTTCATCTTCTTTCCTCATATCTTCCAAATCCTTTGCATATAAGTATTTCCAATCACTTTTGCTGGTAGATAATGATGCATGAAAAGAAGGTTTAGATTTTGTAGCTCGAGAAGATCCAAAATTTTCAAGCTCAAAAGTAGATAATTTCCCAATTAGAATGTCTCTGTTAATTGAAGTGATTACCATTATTCTCAACTCATTAATTACAGTTGCCTTCATCTTGTAAGTCAGTGGAAGGGCTCTCAAGACTCTAGAAACTATTTCATCTTCACTCATAGATCCTCCACAACATTGATTTCCCATAACAATCTCATTTACTCTTTCCATAAACACAACAATTCTTTCATTATATTCCATCTTCAAATTTTCATATCTTACCCGGTAACCATCAAGTTTAGCAATTTTGACAATAGGATCACCTTCATTTAGAATTTTGAAGTTATCCCACATAACATTTTTTGATTATTTATCACTTAATCCCATGATTTGCTTACCAGTAAGTGCACACAAGAGGGCTCCTCTAGCTCTACGATCATTTTCAATATTCTTGTCTAGGTCTGCAAGAGTAGGATTGCCAGATGCCAGATCATAAGGTGTGTATCCTTTCTCAGTGATCTCCCAAACATCCTTGCCAAGACATCTAAGATGAGTCTCCATTTGAATTTTCCATATCCCATAATTTGTTCCATCAAGCTTAGGGCTTTCTCCTCTGAAAATAGTTGTTGGTGGATTTGATGTGTTAGCTACCATAGGATCTACCTCAAGCGGTTAAACTTTTGCAAAAGAGGACCAAAGATCTGATACCAATTGTTAGGATAACCGGTGAATAACTGAGAGAGGGGGGGGGTGAATCAATTTTTAACATTATATCAATTAATCCACTTTACAACCTTAAACCAGAGCATATAAACATTAAGTACCAAAATAGAAGAAATAGATACTGGTAAGCAATGCAACTTAACAATAAAGCAAATAATCAACACAATGCAACCATACAACATAACACCATGATTTGTATGTGGAAAACTGGAAAAAGAGAAAAACCATGGTGGAAAACCTACCACATGTAATACCCTAAAAAATGGTCATCTAAACCATGGGCTCCTAATCTTGGCAACATCACCAAGGTCCTAACCAAAGGCAATTAAATAAATCTTGAGCACACAATTAATTCTTTAATCATCAAATATCACATGGCAAAATTAATCAGCCAATATTAATTAAATATTTATTTAATTAATTAATTATTCCAAGTAAATCATTTTAAACAAATATCTTATTTATTTTAATTAAATATCTTTTGCATATTTAATAAAATAAATCAATTTGTCATCAAATCTTCAAAAAAGGAAATAAATCGAAAAGGAATTAATTGACAAAAAAGAATTAAAAATTGAGAAAAGAAATCAATTGGAGATAATCTTGAAAAACAAATTAAAAATTGATAAATAATTTCAAAGAAAGCAATTAAAATAATTAAATATTAAAATTGAATGAAATAGAGAATAAATCAAATTTTTCCTGATTTTATCTTAATTTTAGTTCAGTTACCTTTAAAACTGAGAAAAGCATCAATCACATCGATTCACCTGGATTGTGTTTCCTCTTGGAAAATCTTGACTACTCATCATCATTTGATCTCAACCTTTGGTTTTCAATCTGAATTTTCTATAAATTCAGGCTCTCATCTCTCATTCAAAAATCCTGGAGAATATATTGTTATTATGTTGTTTTTTGCTCTAGGTTCATTGAGAATTTGCATTGATATATTGCATATTAGTTATTTCATATTGTTTAAATCATTTACCTTAAATATTCATATATTTCTTAAATCATGTTAGATTAATCTTGCATCCATCTAGCTTAAATTCATGCTCATATAGATTAAAAATCCTTCATTTAGGTTTTGTCTAGTCACTGGATAGCTTAGCAATCTGAGAGCAATCTAAACTCGCATCTACTAGAAGGCAATGGGTCGCTTTGTTATGGTTTTATTATTCATTGATTATTGATTTACTAACCATGCATCTAATGACTTAATTGAAGTGTTGTGTATTCCAGATACAGATATAGGTCTACTTTTCACACACACATTTTTGGCACCCACCGTGGGGCAAAAAACTAATTTCGGCCTCAAAACAATTTTTTTTATCCTACAGGTTTCGTCCATACAATTTCTGTGAAATATCGTACGAGTAGTATCACTGCATCATACAAATCAGAAGATGGTGTTGTATGACATACTGTTGTAATTATCTGATTTTATCTTCTGTCATCCTATGCTCAATTCTGACTCGTATGATAAAAGTGTTTTGTCATTTCATTCTATGCTAATTATCGTACGATGTTGTATTTTGTTGGGTTAAAACAAATTTCACTTTTTAGGTTTTCTGTCCAATTTTGATTACATTGATGCTAACCCTCAATTGTGTTATGACTGCCTAATATTTTCATAGCCTAACAAGTTTCTTGCAGGATGCTTGTCAAAGAATATATCAATCAAACATATGCCTATCAAATAATAAAAACAACATGACTAGTGATACATTGTTTTTGCAGGTTGCCTAAAGAGAATCAATCAAACATCATGTATTCTTTAATTTTTAGGCACCTAACTTGCTATCTGGTTAATGAAAAAATCTATCTTTCGTGTTTTTAGAAAATGCTAAGAGGTAGGAGAGTATGCTCTTGTCTGTTTTTAGACAATCAAAAATCAAAACCCTCAAGGCATTTTTTGTTTGTTTGAGATTTGTACATCTTTAGCAGGCTTGCCCTCCCAAGGAGCTTAAAAACTCTTAAAGCCTTTACGACCGGTGTGAGGGGAACGACCTAAGTGGGAATGACTAAATGCCAAGTACTCCAACCCATTATAAAATAAACATGATTTGATGAAAATCAAGTCAACAGTAGTGCTCGGGAATAGCTCTCCTCAGTACCTTTGGGTATATTGAACCTTGGTTTTCAAGGTTGGGAGACCTCTTAATTGAGTTTATACCTCGACGTGCTGAATAGAACCCTTACTAGATCCAATTAAAATTAGAAGCTACCCAATTCACCTTCAAAAGGTTGATAATCTTTGTACAAGAGAGATAGTAACTCTCCCAAGACACTTGCCATATCATGCCCCCATTAGCATTTAGAGTCGGATAATACGACATTGAGAATCCATTGCGTGAGACTCAACAACCATATTCTGATTAGCTATTGGGTGTGTACCTAAGTCAGAAAGAAAATTTTTTCTTCTCTAAGACAACTTCCATAGGGTTTTCATGTTGTGATTGGAGTTAATATTCATAATACGTGCATTCTGTGTTTTCATCCCTCAAACTAAAACAAGAGAAAACAAATCAACAACTCAGTGATAAACTCTGTCCATGTCAGAACTAGTCTATCCTCATCAAAAATCAGTCCATCTCAAAATTGCTCATACTCAGTCGTCATACTTAGCTATTGAAAAACTTAGAATTTTTGTCTCTATCCTGTTAACAGTCATACACACCTGATCATTTGTTGTCCTACACCATATTCTGTGTCGTACAAGTCTTCTATTTTGTCATCCAAGCTAAATCCTATGTTGTACGAAAGAGAACTTCACTAAATCTTTTATCATTTTAGACATGTCCATTTGTCGTATAGTATTAGGCAGCAACTCGTATGAAACAAAACTGTTATTTTCCAGAAGTTGTTATACTATCATATGGTTTTAGAAATTGTGTCATATGATTCTTTGAGTTTATCAGTCCTGAACAGTCAAACCTACCTAAAATAGTCTACATCGAGCCTAAAACTGGTTATCTTCCTCCTGAGCATAAACAACCTTGATAGTGTACCCCTGTCATTGCATTGCAAGATTTTGTCGATCATCTCTCAGCTAGTTCAAACA
This sequence comes from Cryptomeria japonica, assembly GCF_030272615.1. Taxonomy (NCBI): domain Eukaryota; kingdom Viridiplantae; phylum Streptophyta; class Pinopsida; order Cupressales; family Cupressaceae; genus Cryptomeria; species Cryptomeria japonica. The sequence continues at coordinate 364,491,841 of NC_081406.1, forward strand.
ACATCTCATCAAACCTAAGTTAACTTAGATAAAGTCTTACATAGGATAGATCATTCCTGAAACTAGATCAGATCTTAGTAACTTCTCTCAATCACTACATTAAATGAACTACTAGCTATAATTTGATCTTGACTTCTGCAACACATCTGGCTCTTGGTCCCGTCGGTTGTAAATGCCTATTCAAACCAGAAGCTCTTCTAATTTTTTTGACAAAAGTAAGAATCTCATGGATACCTTAGCTCCAATTCCCATGGCTACCTTGGCTCAAATGCTTCAAGATATCAAGGAAGAAATATATGACATGAAAATCCAACAAAATGAATCAATAACTCCATTTGAAAAACAAATGCATGATATCAAGAATGATAAACTTCAAGGAATGCTAAAACAATTATGTGATTTGACGATCAAATACCAGCAAATAATTGACAATGAAAGACAAAATCTCATACAAGATCACAAGACACATTCACCAAGATATAAAGACATTTCCTCCAAATATCCTCTAAATAGACAGTTTACACCTTTGGAGCAATCTATTGAGTCATCTTTGGAAGAGCTTCTTAAGAACAATCTTATCATATTGCCTAAAAAGACCACATGGGGATGTGCAGTTTTGAGTAGTTACTGTGCATATCATAGGCATAACAAACATAAGACTTCAATGTGTATGGAATTAAAACATAAGATTCAAGATCTAATTGATAATGGTGTCATTGAAATTGAAGATCCTAATGACTCACCAAAAGAAAAAGAAGGAACTATTTCTAAGCATAATCAAAATCATGAACCTATGTCTAGCAAGGCTCCATATGTGGCCTCCATCCCTTCCATAATGCCTCCATCTCCTAAAAATTCTCAAAAATATTTCATACTATCTCCTTCAAACAATGAAACTTCTCATGATTACCTTCAAGGGCTATCTCCTATGGAAATCCAAGTTGATGGCAATATCGATACAAGTTCCTCTAAAGATTTAAAAATCCTAGATCCTATGCCATCATGCATTCCAATTCCAATCATGCCCACTCCAGAAGGCCCTTTCCAAAATGCTTACCCATCATACCAAAATATGAACACCTTCCAAGAATCCTCCATGCATATAAAAAACACTACCTCTTCCTTAGAAATGGCTTCATGTCAAGAGGATAATCTAGAAAACGAAAGAATAAGTCATACCATAAATCAAGATCAAGACACCAAAACTCCTCAATCCCATCTAATGGTTGAAAAAGATCCCATTTCCCTAGAATCCCATGATGATCCCCTTATACCTTTCTATTTCTTCCAAGATGAACTCCTTCCATCTCAAGAGAAAATAATCCTTCCAAATCTCATTGCTAATCTACTTCCTAATCAGGATCATGATGCCTCTTCCACCTTTTCAAATGGTCCTATTCAAAATGAAGAGTCAAACACCCTTCCTACTCTATCCAATGGTCCTCTTCCATGTCAAGATCACAGTATCCCTTTATCTCCTTGTCATAATGCTCCATTTTCACCTCAAGGATCCATCATGCCTACAAATCCCTCTAGTGATCCTATCATTCCTTACATTCCACCTCCATCTCATAGTGGACTTGTGCCTTCTTTCCAAAGCAAAGTGTATCCTACCAGTCAAAATATTTATAAAGGTAAAGGGGTAAATCTCCACAAGAAATAACCCCTCCATATTAAAGAAAATGTTAAAGGTCATGGCCATAGGGAAATTTCTCAAGATGTTGGTATCTCTCATAAATCCTACATTTCTTGAGTTAAATCCAAATATACGCCTTTCCCTTCATCTCTTCCATCCATTCTAGGACTCTATATCCCTCCATTCCTTATGCAGGATCAACAAAGGTACACATCTTCGAGTACCTCCCATCCATCTAAAAGACCTCCATATCATTCCTATCCATCCACGCATCTCCCTCCAATCAAGTTGGATGCCAAGCATAAAAGTCAATCCACATGTATTCAAGGATCAACATGTCCCATCTAATCGACATGTCAAAACAAAGAAAAATATGATCCAAAAAGAAAAAGAAAAATAAAAATACAAAACGCCACAAAGGCCCACAAAGAAAGAAGCAAAGTCAAAAGTTATATGGGTTCCTAAAGAAGTTGTACAAGCAATGTGCTCTAAGGAACTACAAAAGCATGAAAAATCAAAAACCATGTGGATCCCTAGGCAGCTGCTTGAAGCACAACAGTCTAAAGAAAAATCAAAATTGGCATCCAAAATTGTTGTTCCTCCATCCAAACCTTCCGATTCTATTCCTCCATCACCTCGTTCATCCATTTTGGGTTCTTATGCCCCGAAATATGTAACCTTTCCTCCATCCAAATCTCAAAATCTGAGATTCACTTCTCCTCCATATGTCCACCAACCCTCAAGGCATGCGCCAATGTTGATCTTTCCAGCATTTCCATCTATCCATACATAATTCTTCCAACATCCCATCCATTATCCAACACCTCTTTTTCACCCTTCCATCCATCTTATTCAATCCTTTGCATAAATCCTTGCCCTAGTTTCATTTCATTATCCTGCCAACATCTTTGAGCATACCTTCATAGCCATGGTCTATTGCAACTCATATTCTAAGGGTACCATCCAAAGTAGTGAGACGTTGGGGTCCTTCTTCCATCCCCTATCATGCCTCCATTATTTTCCAAAAAAATTAATTAAAAAAATGATGAAAAATGAAAAAAAAATCAGAAAAAAAAGTAAAGAGAAATAAATTTGTCCTTGTGTGAAAACCACTTCTTGTGGTGCCCTAGGCAAGTACCATGATGAAAACCTGGCAAACAAGCATCATGCATAATCCATTATCCTTTTGCACTTTACATTGGGGGCAAGTTTCATCCATGTACATCCATCTATTATCTTTCTTCCTCCATTATCCTTCATCCTCCATTATCCCTCATTCGCTCTATCTACATTCATATCCCTTTTCCACCTTTGATCTTGACAAGGTTAAGGATCTTTACAAGTTTTGCATGTCCTATATATTTCACTGGATCCACACCCTTTATCTCTTATCCATTGCTCGCTTATATCCTTCATTACTCCCTTTTGATCTTGCTTATCATATCTACCTCATATCCAAATATATCCCTTGATCTTGATCAACACTATGGACAAAATACAAAAAACATGCTTTCCACAAACCTCTTGACATGGCCACTTCTTTGGACCATATGGCTTTGTTATGCTATATCCTTGCTTTACATCACTAAAATCATTTCTTTACATTGCTATATCTGGACCCTATGCTTGGATTAATGTTGTGAGATAGTCCTTGAAAGCATCCACCATCATTTGATTATCCATTCATGTACTCAAAATCCCTTTTGCCTTGCTAGACACTAGGGGCAAACATTAAGAAATCCTAAAAATTAGAAAATGTCCTGAAGAAATCCTAAAAATCAGAAAATGTCTTGAAGAAATCCTAAAAAATCAGAAAAAGTCCTGAAGAAATCCTAAGAATCATAAAATGTCCTGAAGAAATCCTAAAAATCAGAAAAAGTCCTGAAGAAAATCCTAAAAATTAGAAAAAGTCATAAAAAAAAGAAAAAAAATGAATCTCTGCCAAGTAGGTGAAAACCTGGCAAACAGGCACCTCTTGTACTCAAAATCTCCATCTATCAACACAACATTGGCATTCTCGCTTTCATACATTTTTGCTTTCGCTTGTACATATTTGAGTCACTTTTGTGACATCCTGGTTTGTTGGAACCCTTATGGCTTGAAACCGATCAATGTCCTAGTCTTAGGTAGTCGACATAGCACATTACATGTCCTAAGCAGTGTCAACCAAGTCAACTTTACGTCACTGAAACCTAGTCATTCACTCTGAGTCAGTCACCTGTCTCCTAACTACTGAAGAGTTTTATCACTAAGTAAACAAGCAAAACAAGACTACTAAAAATAATCATTGAATAGTTTGAGCTATGCATGAAAATTTTCTGTGTGTTGTCTTTTATATTGGTTTTCGATTATTATCCCTTTGAGTAACTTGAGGAAGTCTATTGTGACTAAGAGGAGAAAGGATTGGGGGCATAATATCTTTGTTTTTTTCTACTTGTAGGAATGATTCTGATGATCCGAAAACATCTAATCAGTTGGGTGTCTATGATAAGTGCCTTCACACTAAGCTGAAATCGCCGCACATACCTCGACTCCACTTATTTGTATACTACAGGGAGGTTCTCATCATTTCTTTGTCTGTTTTGAGGGAATTTCTTTATCATGCAATCCAGGTCCCTACAAAATTTGTCCAAGGATATGAACAGAAAAAGGGTCATTGTGGACAAGATAATTAATATTGCATATGAAAAGCAAGGAACTCTAATCTTCCTGATGTGGTTGTAAAACACTCAATGATGAAAATTAAGCTTTTCAAAATCTAGTGACTAGGTTTAGGTTGTATTTTGCATATCATCTTGTATCTCATTCTATATTGTGTGAATTTAGAGTGATTTTGGTATGGTAACAATGACCTCTTTATCTTCTAAATGAGAGTTTGAAGTATCATCATTTCTTAGCTAAGTGGTCTCTTTTCATCATTTCTTCGATCGAGTACTTGTGTATTGAGATGTTATCTACATACATAAGCATCCTATATAGATTCATACATTTCATTATTACTCATTTGCATTCATCTTATTGCATAAAAAAAATGAAAAATTTGCATTACTCATTACTCATTCACATTCATTTATTTGCATATAAAAAGAAAGCAAAATAGACATCCATGATCATTTGCATTACATACATCCCTACTGGAAAGACATGCATACATATAGAATAAAGCATATAGAAAGCATCTCAAAAAATGAATCAACACAAGTATGATGAAGTCAAATTGATCTGGTATATATATATCGTATAAAGTCTCAGAGTACAAAATGATGTCAAATGACATATACAAACTCCCATCGGAGAAAGAATCGTATGGCTACAAAAAAAAGGGTGCGTCTACAAAAAAATATCATTGCTACAAAAAGAAATATCTAGTTGGCACCCTCTCCCTCATCACTAGGTGGAGGAGGAGGAGCTTGATGCCTGGGATCCAGATGAGGTGCCTGCGCTCCCTCAGACCATGCCATATACTGTGAATAAGGGATGACCTGTTGTGCAACTAGAACTGCCATGCTATATGTCACAACATAGTAGGCTGCCCTACTAGCCTAATGCAAAACCTCCTGCTAAAGGGTGTCGTGCGCTGCTCTCATCACTGCGACCTAATAATTGTGCTCTGCTCTCAACTCAGCCAACTGACGATCTCACTCATCCCTCACCTCTGCAAGCTGTCGGTCTGGCTCCACCAACTGAGTCTAAGCCACTATCAACTATGACTATAGCTCTACTAAACGTGCCCTCATTGACCATCCAATGTATGTCCCCTGCTCTCTTTTAGGCTCTCCATCCCCATCTCCACCTCTAGCTCCACCCTTCTCCTCTCACCACTGATGGAGTTGTCTTGGAGCTGCTTGCTCCTCCTTAGCTTCACACAATCTCACACATATACCCCTAAGAGATCCACCCTCACCCCTCTTTTGTCCCACATCAGCTAGAACCCTGCTACTACTAGCACCAGGATCACCACCTATTTGCCTCGAAGCCTTAGCTCTCTATCCCTGTCCTTGCACAGGGGCATCATCCTCAACCTCCTCAATGTGAGGAGCCTACTCAGCTAGATCCATCAAATGAGGGAATGGATGCTGCTAGAAAAAGTCTCTATACTGGGGCAATACCCCTGCATCTGCAATATCACCCAAGTAATCCCATCTCAGTCTCTGTAGACCAGTCATCTCTTGCATGGCCAAGGTATAGGACAACTTTGATGACTAGCCCTTCCTCTCCTCATTAGCATATTGGGAATATGTTGTAAACTCCTGTGATACCCCCCTAAGGTCGGCCATACTGCCTCATCACCTGTGATACTACAAACTGCTCCACTATCATCTGTGATCTGCCAAGAAGAGGGCGAGTAACAAAAAGGTCCCTGTGTACCAGCCTCCAATCATCCCATGGCTCTAAGCCCCTATAAGGCCTCCATACCACGACTATCAGGTCATTTAACTACCATTGCCAAAAATTTGTCTTGCCCAGATGGGGCTATGTAATGCAACCGGCATACCTATATACAACCGACTACCCAGGTTCTCTGCTATCATCAACAATAGGCTGACAAACTAGGAGGTGCTCCCAAGCTCAAACCTGTAAGATAAAAACACTAGCGACTATGCTCTTTCCCTCCCTATACACTATCTCATGCATCTCGCGATACATGTGGGCCAAAATGCATGAACCCCAGCCAAGCCTCTGAGGGATCTCCATCAATCTCTCCAACATCCAGCCCCATCCACACTGAATTCCCTGCTGACCTCCATCCAACATTAGAAAACAACTGATAAAACCTACTAGGATGCAAGCCAGAGGAAACTCATCACTATACCTGGTCATCATGATGTCCCAACTAATGGAACGTGTCAAAATATTAGGATCCCTGAAGACATGCCTAACTGCCTATAATCTGGGAAGGTGTCCTGAATCATAATCCACCTTATCCCTAGCAAAAGGGATACAAAGGATCCTATATACATCCTCGGGAGTGATAGTCATCTCCCCAACTGATAAGTGAAAGGTATTATGCTCAGAATGGAATCACTCTACCAATGTTGTGAGCATACCGTGATTCACATGGATATCAGGTAATCTCAACAGATGTGTCAAGTTGCACAAGTCAATATGAGCCTACTCAACCTCTGATAGCTATCAAACTAAAGTCATGGTAGGTGGATAAAAACACCTGAAGAGCACATGAGGCAATCAAACCTGCAAAATAAATCAACGAAGTATCAGAAAACATTCCAAATTAGCCTACAAGAGAAGTAAAACATCATGCAAATCCAACTATGTCAATTGCAAAAACAAAATTTCAAGTTTAGACCTTCAAAACTGCTCACTATTTTCCAAATGACAAAACACAGAAGAGCAGAAACTCGTATGAGTCAAGATTGAGCCCTGTATGAAAAAAGACTCCCAAACAACAAAATAATAGACTTCACATGACAAAATGGACTTTTATGAAGGTTTTCGTATGACACAAGGGTGAGTCCCGAATGACAAAACTTATGGGGTTAAATGACAAAATAAAATTTAGTAATTTGTCGTACGAGACAGAATCATGTCTCGCACGACAAAATGATAAAACCTGACTCAACATGCCAAAAAACTTGAAAAATCAACAAAAAAATTCAAATTTGGAATCAATAGCAGGCTTAAGATAGATCACTTACTAGTGGCTCATTGTGTCGAGGTCGATTATGTCATCTTTGGCACTCGAATTGATGCTCACGAGTAGGGACCACCATTTTCTCACATAAGGCTTTTTGAATTTTAAAACCTTGGAGGGTTAAAATGAATTGAAAATGACACTTTTGTCCCATATATAGCCAAAAACCTAATTTTTCAACTTGCTCTGATGGTCATAAAAATTGTACCCTTAGCTAATTCACCCATTTTGACTCCATTTTTCAGGATCGAAATTGAAATTCGAGATCATTTTTCTAGTCAATTTCACAAAATTTGGACCACTTAGCTCTGTTTATCAAAAGCTCATTCTCTTCTTTAATTGCACTCAATCTCTCATGAATCAATGTTGAATCTCAATTTAATTTCTACAAATCAACTTTGCACTTAATTTCTTATCAATCAACGCAAAATTTTCAAAAATTCCTTGGAATCAATTTGTGCTCAAACAACATGTCATCACTAAAAATTGCCTATTATCATTATGTACCCTTGCTATCTTTCGATTTTGCTCCCGAGGGGGCATACTCGGGACCTTATGACCTCACATTCTTCAATTTCAAGAAAATTTTCAAATCTTTATCAAAAGTCGAGCAAAAAAATTTTCAACTAAAGAAAATCAATCAAATTCTTATTGCTAAGGGGCATCTCAGCTTCATTGCTTCACATCAAGTTGAGATCTCTCGATCGTCTGAATCAAATCAATCGCTAGGGGCATATTAGTTTTATTGCTTCATACCAAGCTGATATTTGTCTTCATCTGAATCAATCTCTTAACGTTAATCAGTTTCATCACTTTTCATCAAGCTGATTATTCGTTTAAACTCAATCAAGGGTTTAAAGAGTTTCTTCAATCACACTCAATCTAAGCAAGTGTTTAGTTTCATTGCATCGAATCAAGCTGGATAGTTTATCTTCGCTCATCGTATCTTTGATCAATCAAGTTCATGATTGATTTTTATCTTCACTCACTATGTCTAGATCGATCAAGTTCTAGATCAATCAAGTTCAAGTTCAGTATCTTTTGTTTTCTATAGTTCCTAAGTTCAATCAAGTTTGGGATCGGTATCGCTTTAATCAGACTTCATTCAGCTTTGTCACTTCGAATCAAGATAAACACCTCGCTCTTCATCTAGTTCGTGATCAATCAAGTTCAGAACTAGCATCTCATAGACATCAACTATTTTTTGAACCAACATGCTGCTTGCACATTAATTCAAAGAGGGGCAAATGCAATACCCTAAAAAAGGTCATCTAAACCGTGGGCCCCTAATCTCAGCAACATCACCGAGGTCCTAACCAAAGGCAATTAAATAAATCTTGAGCACACAATTAATTATTTAATCATCAAATGTCACATGGCAAAATTAATCAACCAATATTAATTAAATATTTATTTAATTAATTAATTATTCCAAGTAAATCATTTTAAACAATTATCTTATTTATTTAATTAAATATCTTTTGCATATTTAAATAATATAAATCAATTTGCCATCAAATCTTCAAAAAAGGAAATAAATCAAAAAAGAAATTAATTGACAAAAAAGAATTAAAATTGAGAAAAGAAATCAATTGGAGATAATCTTGAAAAACAAATTAAAAATTGATAAATAATCTCAAAGAAAGCAATTAAAACAATTAAATATTAAAATTGAATGAAATAGAGAATAAATCAGTTTTTTCCTAATTTTATCTCAATTTTAGTTCAATTACCTTTAAAACTGAGAAAAACATTCAAGCACATCAATTCACCTGGATTGTGTTTCCTCTTGGAAAATCTTGACCGCTCATCATCATTTGATCTCAGCCTTTGGTTTTCAATTTGAATTTTCTATAAATTCAGGCTCTCATCTCTCATTCAAAAATCCTGGAGAATATATTGTTATTATGTTGTTTCTGCTCTAGGTTCATTGAGAATTTGCATTGATATATTGTATATTAGTTATTTCATATTGTTTAAATCATTTATCTTAAATATATTGCTTAAATCATGTTAGATTAATCTTGCATCCATCTAGCTTAAATCCATGCTCATATAAATTAAAAATCCTTCATTTAGGTGTTGTCTAGTCACTGGATAGCTTAGCAATATGAGAGCAATCTAAACTTGCATCTACTAGAAGGCAACGGGTTGCTTTGTTATGGTTTTATTATTCGTTGATTATTGCTTTAATAACCATGCATCTAATGACTTAATTGAAGTGTTGTGTATTCTGGATATAGATACAGGTCCACTTTTCACACACACACTACAGTCAGACTATACTTCTGTAGAAAGTATGTGATACAATGAGGGGCCTGCACATGCAGGAAGGCACACTACCTAAAGTTTACTACTCATTACAAAGTAGTCTCACTAACTATAGAGAGGTAATAATCATCTCAAGATAAATGGACAACAATCCAAAATAATGAACTGCCAGAGATAACATCTACCATGCTTGATTATAGTCCCAGTTAAGGTCAATACCGAAGGCCTTTAACCTCTTCCTTAATCCCAAATCTATCACCTATGGTTGACCAAATTTCCTTCGCATATGATATTACACTCCACACCATGAACATATTCCCCATGATCTACAATGAGATCTTACATCATTTTATATCAACCCTAAGGCCTAAACCAATTAGGTCGGGCACCTAAAAGATATTACAATAAGATCATTACATAAATCCATATTACAATGATATGCCATGTTGGATTAAGACCAAAACAACAAAACCAATCCATAGAACATCTCAAAACATCTCGGTAACATGTAGAGTAAGCGTTAACATGATACTAGTCCATAACCTAGATAGGTATCGAACGTAATCTGGGTCCACCACATCAAACCAATATCTTCAAGTAGTTGAAGCATAATCAAAGAATATCTTTAGCATCTCGAAATCTATCTAGAAACCACACCAACACCACTTATGCATCTTGGCAAGATTCCTTAGTGAAATCTCTATTGGTTAAACCTTAAACCAATGTCAGTATGGGTTTACAAGAGTGTGTGATAGCATTCAATCACCAAATCAATACCAACTAACCAAAACATTCTCCAGAAGCATGTAACACATAAAATCAAACATACTCCATTGATCCAAACATGTCGAAAGTTTCCAACAGATAGTCTCATCTATTAGTAACACTAGATCTTCTACCAGTAACCAAAACCTATATGCCGGTAACCAACCATAAAAGCTAGTGTTGACATCAATGACAAAACATCAATGCAACATAATCAATTCCTCCATACTTCCAACATGCTATGTGGAAAGTTGACTAGATCTAGCTTCACTAGAAAATCTTATTCATCTAAGAATGTGTCGGACTTAGTGCATATAGATTTACATGGTCCTATGAGGACTAAGAGTTTCTATGGGGATTGGTACTTCATGTTATTTGTAGTTGATTTCTCAAGAATGATGTGGGTTATATTCTTGAAAGAAACGTCTAAAGCCTTTCAAATGTTCAAGGTCTTGAAGGCTCGAGTGCAAAGAGCAACCGGTAAGAGTCTGAAATGTTTGAGATCGAATAGAGGAGGAGAGTTTGTTGGTATTATGGATATGTTGCATTGGTTTTTTCATTGATGTTAACACTTATCCTTCTGGAGATCTTTGGTTGTGTTCATCGGCAGAATCAATGACTTATGCACAGTCACCAGTGTCTGGTTCACTGACAGGTTATATTGTTCACCGACACTGAGGATGACTTGTTATCATCTAGAGATCACTTGGTTATGTCGAAGATACAGTTTGGACACTTGGTTTGGGAGATTTGGTTATTGGTCTAATCGGGTTGACATATTTGTTGTTTACTGGAAAATGGGTCTAGGTTATGGACCAGCAAGTGTTACCTATTCCAGATCAGCATGACACATTATGGAGATGGTTTAATCAATTAATATTATTGTTGAGTTGACATGATGCATCACAACTTGACTTACTTGTAATAGATTTTATTATATTATTCTTAGTAAGCTGACCTACACATTTGGTCTTAGGTTTTGGTATGTATGTAAGATCTCAATTGTGAGATTGAGAAAATAGGAGATGAGATAAGGTATTATAAAGTTGTGATATTTGGTATATGAGAATATAAGTAGAGCTACTCATGCAGACATCATTTAAAGTTTCAAGGAAGGTTTGAAGGAGACTGTCAGAGCTTAACCAGTACTGAATCCAGGATTCGAGATGCTACTTTGAGCAGTACATTATTATTGGATTTAATCATCCAATTGTAGTCAGTGTGACTCTCATTTTTGTGATTGAGTAGTGACCTCTAGGCAGCTGGCCTATCTGTATGTGGAGACTCCATTTGTATACACATACTATCTGCAGTAGTATCATTCGATTGTGGGTAAGGTTTCCCACCATTGTTTTTCCCCTTACAGGGTTTCCACGTACAAATATCTGTGTTATGTGTTGTGGATATTGTCTCTCTTTCTGTTTCATGCATTAAGTTTCATCGATACTGTTATTAACTATTAATCTATTTACTGGCATTAAGTTTGGTTTACCGATATTAAGTATCAATTTTGGTTAAAGTACATTTGGGTTGAAATTAATAGACAACTGATTCACCCCCCCCCTCTCAGTTGCCTCTGTGTCCTAAAAATTGCTATCAGATCCTCATCCTCTTTTTGTGGAAGTTTAACAACTTGAGGAGATTCTATGGCAACTAACTATTTTAGGAAGGACAGTCCAAAACTTGATGGAAATAACTATGGTATATGGAAGATCATAATGGAGACTCATCTAAATTGCATTGGAAGAGACATATGGGATGTTACATAGAATGGTTATGTTGGTCCCACACTAAATCAACCTAATCCACCTGCATTGGGTAAGGATCAAGAGAATGATTGGAAAGAAAGAGAAGCACTTTTGAGGGCCTTGTCAAATCAGTAAATCATGGGATTATCAGACCGATCAACTTCAAAAGCTATTTGGGATAAATTCAAGATATTGAATGAAGGTGATTCCACTATCAAAATTGCAAAACTGGAATGCTTCCGGGTTAGGTATGAAAATTTCAAAATGGAAGAAGATGAAAGATTTTTTGCTTTTATGGAAAGAGTAAATGAAATTGTTTTGGGAATACAATTTTGTGGAGGTTCTTTGAGTGAAAATTAAATTGTTTCTAAAGTTCTAAGCGCATGGCCACCAGCATACAAAATGAAAGTAACTGCTATTAATGGGTTGAGAACCATGCCTAATACATCAGTGTCTAGAGATACCTTGGTTGGAAAACTTTCAGTATTTGAACTTGAGGAATTTGGTCCTGATGCTACAACTAAGACTTATTTTGTAATGCCCCACCAGGAACCCTAAAGGAAAACAACACAACTAGGCAACTAAAGGGTGAAATACTTTTTTTTTTGTTAAAGACTAAGTGCACTAACTAAAATCATTGCATGTTTAACAACACAGCGGAAGTCTACCATATGTTTTCCTAAGGGTAACCAATGAAGATTAATTTCATAGATTATATTAACACCACAGTTAAACCATTTAATTAGATAAATTGAAAACTTAAGTTTAAAACTACACATACATCCAAATTTGATAATAAAGAAATAAAAGTATTCCAATGTATCCAATTTCCATAAACCATTTAAACATAAGATCAAAAAAATAACATTCATTTCACTGACATAATATTACAATATCCATAAGTACATGCCTTCCAATAATACCACTGGTTACAAAGATACAATATCAAGGTTACATAAAAGTCTGATACAATGACCACAAGGTCTCAACTGAAAAATGATCTCAAACAAGAGTTGGTACATAAACCACGAACCAAGAAACACCAACGAAGCCTTTCCTTGCCTGAAGATGCAATCTAGAACATCTGATGGGAAGTGGAACTACCAACTGACCATGTGATCCCAAAATGGAACCACCCCACTGTGCTAGGAGATAGTAGAAAACCCTCAAGCAAGAAAAGTAAGACAAGTATGAAAGGACTACAAGACTCTGCAAACATCCATGTGACTCAACGCACAAAACACTAGTGACTCTAAGAAGAGAGTGTCATCACATAGCTTGATGGTTACCATGGTATAGCCTCCATAGGTCCCGACCCCCTTCCTTGGGTTTCTCCTAGTAACCTCTCCCGAACCTTCAGTTCCAACTAAGTCTCATGCGGACCCTACCAATCCTTTCGTGAAGACAAGGTGGTAAGTTTTTCATTCTAGGCCTTCTCATAAAATTATGAGCCCTGTACAAGCACTCACCTATGCACGAGGTACACTTATCTTAATTAATATTTATCTCTCTCTCCCCCCCAATATATTATTATGTTATCACTTTTTAACCAACTTTCGACGGGTTATCCTATCATCCACTTCGAGCATGGCCCCCACTTGAAAGCCACTCTCTCTCATAGGACACTAATAGGAAATATCTCTCTCTATGAGAACTCTATGATGAAATAGACAACCATAAACAATCCTGACAAAGCATAGGTGAAGGATACATAATCACTAACCCAAGATTGACCATTTGGACAAACACACACAATGGCTCACATCAATAAGGTTATATAACAACACCTAACCAAGGAGAAATAATAACATAGGACATAATGACAATTCAACCAGAATTGCAATGAAATTAAGCTTGACTGAAAACACCATTTACACAAGATCCTAATACATGCAATCTTTTCTTAAAATAGCCAAAAGCACAAATAACTTGCAATTAAAGATTTTCTAGACAATAAGAAAATACAACTATATTAATACAAAGAAATCAATTTTGTCGTTTATCCAATAAGGTTAAATCAATCACATAAAAATTAACCCCCTAATTATATGTTCATGATTAATTTACAAATAAACCCGATTAGATTTTATAAATAATCTAAATTAAATTCCAAATTAAAAATTATATATAATAATATAATATAATTACATAAATATATATATTCTATGAATATAATATTATATAATTTTATCACCTTAAAATATATAATAAAAAGAAGATTTAATTTTCAAATATCTTTCATTTCCAAAATAACATAATTAAAACCACAGAAAATACTATATATGTATTTATATAATATTATTATTATTATTATTTTTAATTAAATTATTATTATTTTTTAATTAATTTTTTTTTTATTAATTGTTTTTTTCGTTTTTTTTATTACAATAATCTAAAACAAGTAAATTTTCTTTTCACCCAAAATTTATTTCCAATCAAATTTATTTACAAGGAAATTAATTAATACATAATATCTCCAAAATAATATAATAAAATAATTTCCCTTAACTTTTAATAATACAATAAATTTAATTAATAATTAAATTTATTTTTATAATAACTAATAATATCATAGAGTTCCATGCACAATAAAAATCTTGGCAAAATTTGTCAAAATAACTTTTCCCAATTTTTTCAAAATTTAATCTACAAACACCCAGGTAATAACTTCTTTCCACAAACTAGAAATTAACCTCATGAATGGACTTTAGCCAAGAACAAGAAATAATCAGACAGGATTTTAGATTTGACAAACATCTTAACACACACATCATTCAGAAAGAAGAAAGAAATAAAATATTTTCTTAAAACAACAATCAAAAGAAGCCATCCAACCTGGTATAGCTTTCCTGGAAGAAATCTGTAGAAGAGCCCTAATCTTTTCAACAAGCTTTCAATAAATTTCTTCACCTAAATTCCTGACCTGTTTCCTGTCTATCTAAAACAATGACCTATTCCCCTTTTTAAACTAAAATTCTAGGTTCAATAGCTTTTTCTCAAAAACCTAAATTAAATTCCTTTGTTTTGGGAATACAATTTTGTGGAGGTTCTTTAAGTGAAGATTAAATTGTTTCTAAAGTTCTAAGGGCATGGCCACTGGCATACAAAATGAAAGTAACTACTATTAATGGGTTGAGAACCATGCCTAATACATCAGTGTCTAGAGATACCTTGGTTGGAAAACTTTCAGTATTTGACCTTGAGGAATTTGGTCTTGTTGCTACAACTAAGACTTATTTAGCTTTCAAAGCATCATCATCTGCATCATCTTCATCATCACCTAATAAATCTGATTGGAAAGCACTTTATGCAAGAGAACTTGAAGACATCAGGAGATAAAATGAGGAACTTGAAGAGCTTGAAGCACTATTTGCAAGGAAAATGCCTAAAGGTCCTATTGGAAGTAAGTATAAAGGTAAAGAACCTTTTAAATGTTTTCTGTAATAAAATTGGTCATATGCAATCTAGATGTCCGGATAGACATGCAAGATTAAGAGAAGAAGCTAAATAAACATATAAGTCTAACCCTGAATATCAGAGATACCGATTCAAGAAAATTAGAAAAAAATCTTGTTACTATGCTGATGAAGGAGTTACTGATGATTCTAATGAAGAACTCAGAGACAATGGATGGGCTTTTGTTGCAATAATAGAAGATCAACTGGCACCTGCTATTCCACCTATAGAGCAGGCCCTAGCAGCTAAAGTTGAAGAAAAGGATGAATGGATTATAGATTCTGGATGTTCACATCATATGACTGGTGACAAAAGTAAATTCTTATTTTTTCAAGAATATAAAGGAGGTCTAGTAAGATTTGGAGATGACAAAACTTGTTTGATCAGATGAAAAGGCACTATATCTTTTGATGGTAAGCACAATACTGACAATGTTTATTATGTTGAAGGTTTGAAGCACAATCTTTTTAGTGTTGGTCAATTAGTTGAAAAAGGATTTCAATTACAATTAAAGAATGGTAAATGCAAAATCATGAATAGAACTGGTTTGGAAATTGCAACCGGTAATCAGACTAGAGCTAATATATTTCATTTGAATAAAATTGAAAAGACATCCTTGATTGCACACATTGATGAAAGTTGGTTATGGCACAAAAGCCTTTGTCATGTAAATTTTGATTGCATTGTGAAGATTAGTTCATCTAAGGCAGTAAGGGGTTTACCTAAGATTGTAAAACCTCATAATCTAGTATGTAAGGAATGTCAAATGGGAACGCAAGTTAGAACAACTTTTAAGAGTATTTCTAAGAAAACAAATGATGTTCTTGATTTAATTCATACTGAGTTATGTGGTCTGGCAAGAACAAGAAGTCTATAGGGAGATAGATACTTTATGATAATCATTATTGATTATTCTAGAATGTGTTGGGTTACTTTTCTCATGAAGAAATCAAAAGCTTTTGGGAAATTCAAATTATTCAAGGCACTTGTAGAGAATGAAACCGACAAGAAAATTAAATGTTTAAGATCAGATCAAGGAGGTGAATTTGCATCTAAGGAGTTCAATACATTTTGTGAAGTGAATGGAATAAGAAGACAACTATTAGCACCTCAGACACCTTAGTAAAATGGAGTTTTTGAAAAGAAGAATAGAACTATTCTGGATGCAGCTAGAAGCATGATATAAAAAGAAAATCTACCTCATGTTTATTGGAGAGAAGCAGTGAATATAGTAGTTTACACTTTCAACAATGTTCACATAAAAGGTGAAACCAGTAAGACACCCTATGAACTATGGTTTGGTAATATTCCTACTCTTAAGTACTTAAGAGTATTTGGAAGCAAATGTTACATTAGGAGAGATGAGTATATTGGTAAATTTGATACTAGAAGTGATGAATGAATATTTCTTGGGTATTCATCTAAGACAAAAGAATATAGATGTTTTAATAAGAGTGCAGAAAATCATTCAGAGTGCAAATGTGAAGATTGATGAACATTTTAGAAGAGATTCAAGGTCTATGGATTATGAATTGGCAATTGAGATAATCACAAATGAATTATACCAAATGCACCAGTATAGAATGTTGATCCAATCACACCGACATCATCAGAGAATTCCACAGTGACTGAAGAACAACAGCAAGTGAACACACCTAGGTATGTAAGATTGAATCACTCTGAAAGTCAAATAATTTGGGAATAAGTAGCAAGGAGTTATGACAAGAGGAAAACTAGCAAATGAAGAGGTATTTTTAATTTCTCAATTTGAACAAACATCTGTCATTGAGGCATGTGAATATAAACATTGGATTAAGGCTATGGAAGATGAATTGGAACAAATTGAAAAGAACAACACATGGACATTGGTTCCCTAGCCTAAAAATAAAAATTAAATTAGAACTAAATAGGTATTCAGAAATAAACTTAATGAAGTTGGTAAGGTAATTAGAAACAAAGCAAGACTACTATGTAAGGTATATTCATAGAAAGAGGGAATTGATTACAATGAAACCTTTTTACTGGTAGCTAGAATTGAGGCAGTTAGATTATTTCTTGCACTTGTAACACACAAAAACTATAAAGTATATCAAATGGTGTTAGGATTCCCACAGATACTAAGAGGGGGGGTGAATCAGTATCTAACCAATGAGGTGAATTTCTTAACTTAAAACATACAGAACATATTATAATAGTGTACCGGTATGCAAGAAATAATTCAATAAACAAAAATGAAAGTAACCACATAAGAAACACACCATAACACAATGTTTTAACGAGGAAAATCGATGTGGCAAAAATCTCGGTGGGATTTGTGACCCACAATATTCACTTACTGGCCAATAAGAGAATATTACTGCTACAAGAGGGGCCTGCACATGCAGGAAGGCCAACTGCCTAGAGCTCACTGCTTAATGTGAAGTCTCACTGCTTTACAATAGCATCTATAATGCCAGATCCAATACCAGTTTCTGCTTTGTTCTTTACATAAAACCTTTAACCTATATATCGCATAATAGGTCTGCCTAATATCTTTTTCTTATCTCCTACAAAATGTCTACAATGATCTCTCTTATATATAAGAGTCATTTACAACTTTCCAAGTCGCCTTACAAAGTTTTTACAATAATAAGCAAAATATAATATATCAAAAATCCTGTCGGCCTCTATGCTGGTATGCTTCCTTTCTCTATGGTGCCAGTGGTTTGAGTGCCGGTGTAGAGTGTGATCTGTTGATGCCAGTGAACTATCTTGCTGGTGTAATGCCTTGCCAGTGCCATAGGATTGTAAGGTTGCCATCAATGACAAAACCTTCAATCACCTACAATGCCTCATTGGAGTGTGCATATGCCAACAATCTCCCCCTTTGGCATTGATGGCAACACATGAGAAAATTCAAAAGTGTATCCAAAACTTTAATCCAAAAATGTTTCCAAAAATATGTTACCAAAAATATAAGAACTCCCCCTGAGTAGATAAGTCTTTTGTCAATTTTTTTCTCATACTACTACTCCCCCTTTGGCATCAATGACAAAGGTTGTCGAGATGTCAGTAGAGTTGTAGTCTCAACCTTGTAACTGGGTAGTTACAATTTGAAATAGATCCACCAAAATCAAGTTTATACTCTCCATAAACTTCTTATTGTCTCTTATTGTTGTCTCTGTTCTTTTAGATATACTAGTGAGGTGCTACATATGCTCTGTCGGTGTTTTCTATCCCTATACAAGTGCCTCAGATATTTCCTTCCGCAATGATGCTAGATAGTCTAATCTTGGACTCAGTTTTAATCTCAAATTCTTTGCCTTATTTACTATTCTCTCCTTTTCTCTTTCTAACTTAAGTAACTCTTCCTCAAAATTTGTTATCCTTTGCTCAAAAACTGATAATGTATCAGGTGAGTTAACAAAATTATCAACAAGTTTATTGATTTCATCCTGTACCTTGCTCATTTTCTTATCTATGTCTCCTATCAAAAAGTTTGTCTTGCAAGTGTCTTTGTATAGAGTTTTGTATTCTTTCAATAAGTTACATAGTTTCGGTAGAAGTGTGTCAAATTCCCTAGTACACTTCTTTATCTGATCTTCAGAGAATTTTTGCTTTTCACTTTCTACCTTATTCTTCAAAGTCTCTTCCTTTATTTGCTCAGTAGTCATTGTGTTCTCAGTGATGTATTTACACAAAGTATCATGTTGTTTTAGAGAATCCTTATTGTCTATGTTACAGTTATGAGCAATTACCTTCAAAATTGGGATTGTGTCATCTATAGCTTTATAAGCCTGTGAACTACAATCTGTTATCCTTTTGATTGAATCTAAGAGTACTTCAGTTACATTTGTTGATTTGTGGCCTGCTGAGGAGGAACCAACATTCTGAATTCCGCCAGTGGAGGAAGTAACCAAGCTTGTTGTGACCTCTAGTAGGTCTGTTTTTGTTTGCATTTCCTTAAGCAATGGTTTGTGTACTTCTCTTATTGCCGGTTGTACTATTTCCTCATAATGTTGTTCTTGTACCTATTCCTATTCGAGAGCCTTTTGCTCTTTTTGTTTCTCTATCTGTTCTCCTCTATTATCATTTGTCAGTTTCTCTTATGTTTGATTAGTTTGCTCAGTTACCAGTGGCTAACTAGCCATGTCTGTCTTACTAGTTGTATCTTTATCTACCACAATGTTGATCTTTTGTGTATCAACATCTACTGTGTATAGTACTTCAGGATTAGGATTAGTATCCTTTATGTTCATACTCTCATCTGCCGGTTGATCTTCAGTAGTTTTTACTGGTGATGTAATTTGTGGTGGTGGGGATAAGTTATCTTTAACTTTGATACTCAGAGGTCCACCAGCCTTTCCTTTTCCTTTGTCTCTCTCCTTCTGATATACCTTTATTGGTTTGGGGTCCTGTATTCTTCCTATTTTTCTTTCTCAACAAGAAATATGTCCTATGCATTCTTTGTTTCTTCAGTTACCTCATTAACTCTTCCAACCATTAAAACAATATGCCGGTGTGCAGTAGAGAATACTGACCGGTTGGCTTCAGCAATCAAGTCATCTATCTCCTTAGGTGAGTTTACTGGATAAACAACAAGTAACTTTTCAATTTTCATTTTCTTATCAAGCTCTATAATAGCCTGTCTTCTTGCTTCCAATATTTTGAACAGTTCATCTGGTACTTCATTTACAACTTCCATCAGAAACTTCTTATACATGTCCATGTGCAAAATAACATTATTTTCCACTTGTTCTTTTTCATCTACTGTCAAAGTGTCATAGACCTTTCCTATGTTTTTTAGTTTCCCTTCCTCTGTAATTTCATTTAGCAATATGTCAAGAGGGGCCAAGTTTTGTTTTGTTCTCTTCTTCTTCTTGGGTGTCAGTTTCTTCTTTGGTGTAGTCTTTTTAAGCAAAGATCTTACTGCTTGTTGTCTCTGTCTAGTTCTCCTAGGTGAGGGTGTGGTTGTCGGTGAAGGATCTCTTTTCCTTACAACTCTTTTGAAAGCCGTAGGCATGTCACTCTCTGAAGAAGTTCCTACCAGTGATAGGTAATTCTCAGGCTATAGAGTTCCTAACTCATCCTCAGTGATACCTGTTTGCTTTAATACATCTACTTTAATAGCCTTTGCCTATCTAGAACCTCTTCTCACAACTGCCTCAACCTTTTTCACTCTCTTCTTAGATTGAATTTGTTTTTCTATGGTCTCAACACTACCAAATACTTCTTCCTTTGGTTCATTTGGTGCTTCTAGAAGTGCTTTAGCATAAGTCTCAATTATATGATCATCTGTCTCATAGCCCATCTCTGTTACCCAGATTGTTCTTGGGATGACTGCTTTCATCCAGATGTCATCCTTTTTTATTAAAATACATATATCATCCTTGTACTTGTCAACAATCTTCTGTGATAATCTGATTCTCTTCTTCATTTTGGTCTTAAGTTCTTGAAAGTATTCATGGATATTCTTTCCTTGTCTTCATCCATGTTGTTGAATAGTTTTGTCAATTGTTTTCCTACTAGTATATCAAATCCAAGTACTTTATAGCCTATACCGGGAACCTATTTGGTTATGTGTAGCATTAAGCATACAAGCAGATTTCCAAATCTAAAAGTTCCTTTCTTATCTTTCTTTATCTTGCATAAGTTGTCAATTAACTCATCTTTTAACCATTCACATATGTCAATTTTCACACTGTCTGTAACCATATCATAAGCACTTTTAATGCATAAACTTGAAACTGAGTTAAGTCTATTTGCATGAGTAGCTTTATACCCTAAAATCATGCTAACAAATCTCACATTTATATTTGTTACATCATTTACCCTCAAGGACCTTCTATCGGATGTTACACTAGTTAGTTTAGTTACGAGGTCATTGGAGACCTTTTTAGTCTTGTCTGGTCTTTTACCAGTGGACGGTAACCCTATGACAACTTTCACAACTTCCTTGGTAATTTTGTGAATTGCATCTAACTAGAAAAATTCACCATGTACCCTACTTAAGACTATCCTAATCACATCCTTGGGAAATTCAGGAATGCAAAGGATTTCAATAAATCCCAAGGTTTCAATAATTTTATGTTCTGGTTTTACATTTCCGAAATTATCACATATGACAGATTTATACATTGTTTTGATCTCTTCATCTCCCAATTCTTCTATGTTACAGTGAATGTAAATTATGGGGTCTTCAGCATAAACAACTCCTTTTGGTATTTGAGAGAAAGCACCTATACTTTCATCTTTCTTTGCTACCTCGAGAACTAGTTGAAATACAGGCCTAGGGCATTTTATAACCTTGACTATAGTAGGGTTTGCTATATATTCAAGTGTAGAGGTGGATGCCATGATGGTAAATACCTTTTTCTATCTTTGGATGGATTGATTTCTTGAAGTGCTTCGCCTCTTTGCTTGAAATCCCTTAGCTCTACAAATTTCGCGCTCTATGAATGTTTGAAATCACGGTGAAATGAAATGGAGCCAAAACCACAAATTTATAATGTTTATTTGCCATCTACCACATTTAATGAATGTCAGTTAAGTAGTCACTTAACATTGTCTATCGGTAATGAATTAATTTCCAACTTCTCATCTCTAACCGAGGGAATAATAGCACGTGTCATTAGATTGCCAAACCCTCAAGGAAACTTTCTTCAATTTGATGAAGAACTTCCTTTTGGTGGAGCACTACTCTGTCCTACTGGTGAAGCATCACTTTGTCCTATCAATGAAGGATTGATTGGTTCTACCGGTGGAGGAGTATTCCCAACATTTAGATCAGCTTTTCTAATCCATTGTTTTGAGAATTCTTGCTTAACCTCTTCAATTTTTTCTTTACCTTTCAAGCTAGAACTTTTGTTGTCTGCCGGTGATCCTTTACTTCTATAGATAAATGTCCAAATCTTCTACAAACATAACATCTCACATTCATTCTGCAATTTTCAGAGTTGTGACCAACTTTGTTGCATTTTGAACATTGACTGGTGGGTGTGTTGATATTCTGATAATTTCTAGATCTACATTCATTTTCTCTATGACCATACTTATTACAGTTAAAGCATTTTCCATTGAATTTATAAGCATTAGGTTGCCTTAATGATTTTCTATGATCCTATGTGTTTGTAGTACCAGAGCTTTCACCAACTTCAAAGCCAATTCCAGAAGTGTCACCTTTAGGTTTTTGATTCTTCAGCAAGTTACCAAGTTCCTCTGAGCTTTTCTTGAATTTTTCTTTATGTTGATTTGTAGTTTCTAGTTCTCTTTCTAAGACTTCTTTCTGCCTCATCATTTCATTGGAGTCATTCTAAGTGTGCATCAGATCTATCTTCAATAAATCATTTTCATAGCTAAGTCTTGTGTTCTCATTTGCTGCATCACTTAGTCTTCTAGTCAATTCTTCTTAATTCTTCTTCCTATCTTCAATTTCCTTACAAAATCTCATAGTCATATCTTGCATCTCATTCTTTCTTGTCATGTTCTCTTGTTTCAGCTTGTTTATCATATCATTAAGTGATTCCTTTTCATCATTCTCATTTTGCATCTTTTCACAAAGTTCTCTTCTCTTATTTCTTGCAATAGTAAGATTCTCTTGAAGTGCTTGAATGATATCCTGAGCTTCTTTTAGATCATATTCTAGTTTGATATTTTTCAATTTCTCTATATCATAGTTTGAGAGAGCTCCTTCAAGTTGCTTCATCAGATTTTCCATCTCTACCAGTGTCAAGATCTTCCTCAAGTTGTTAGGCTTCTGAAAATAGAGGACTAGGCTTTGATACCAATTGTTAGGATTCCCACAGATACTGAGAGGGGGGGGGTGAATCAGTATCTAACTAGTGAGGTGAATTTATTAACTTAAAACATACAAAACATATTATAACAGTGTACCGATATGCAAGAAATAATGCAATAAATAGAAATGAAAGTAACCACATAAGAAACACACCATAAGACAATGTTTTAACGAGGAAACCCAGTGTGGGACAAACCTCAGTGGGATTTGTGAACCACAATATTCACTTACTGGCCAATAAGAGAATATTACTGCTACAAGAGGGGCCTACACATGTAGGAAGGCCAACTGCCTAGAGCTCACTGCTCAATGGGAAGTCTCACTAACTTACAATGTGGATTATACAAATCCAATATCTTGTATTGCTTTACAATAGCATCTATAATGCTAGATCCAGTACCAGTTTATGCTCTATTTTTTACATAAAAACTTTAACCTATATTTCTCATAATAGGTCTACCTAATATCTTTTTCTTATCTCCTACAAAATGTTTACAATGATCTCTCTTATATATAACAGTCATTTTACAACTTACCAAGTTGGATTACAAAGGTTTTATAATAATAAATAAAATATAATATATCAAAAATCCTGTCGGCCTCTATGCTGGTATGCTTCCTTTCTTTGTGGTGCTGGTGGTCTGAGTGCCGGTGTAGAGTGTGATATGTTGATGTCAGTGAACTATCTTGCTAGTGTAATGCCTTGCTAGTGCCATAGCATTGTAAGGTTGCCATCAATGACAAAACCTTCAATCACCTACAATGTCTCATTGGAGTGTGCATATGCCAACAAATGTATGTTAAATGTGCATTTCTGCATGGTGATTTTGAAGAGGAAGTTTACATTGAACAACCTGATGGATTTTCATTAACAAATAATAAAGATATGGTTTCTAGGCTAAGGAAAGTTTTATATGGATTGAAGCAAGCTCCTAGAGCTTGGTATGCTAGACTGGAAAAATATCTTATGAAACTTGGTTACACTAAA
The DNA here is from genome assembly GCF_030272615.1 of Cryptomeria japonica. NCBI lineage: Eukaryota > Viridiplantae > Streptophyta > Pinopsida > Cupressales > Cupressaceae > Cryptomeria > Cryptomeria japonica. The sequence continues at coordinate 364,516,135 of NC_081406.1, forward strand.
GGTAATGTTGATAGCAACTTATACTTCAAAATGACTAATGAATATATTTTGGTTATTGAAGTTTTTGTTGATGACATCATTTTTGGAGGAGAGGATGGATTGTGTAAAGACTTTTCTAACAAGATGTAGGAAGAATTTGAAATGTCCATAATTGGGAAGATAAAAGTCTTTTTAGGATTGCAGATTTCTCAAACTAATAAAGGTATAATTTTATGTCAATCAAAGTATTTGAAGGAATTACTGAAGAAATTTGGTATGGAAAATTCAAAACCGGGAAGTACTCCTGTGATTACAACTGATAAACTATCACTGAAAGATGATTTAGCTCCTATTAATCTGACAAGATACAAATTTATAATTGGAGGTTTAATATATTTGAGAAAAACAAGACCTGGTATAATGAATGCAATGTGTATTGTTTTAAGATTTCAGAGTAATCTTAGATAAAATCATGAATCAGTAGTAAAAAAGATTTTCCGGTATTTACAAGCCACAACAAATCTTGGTTTATGGTAACGTAAAGATAAAATTTTTGATTTATGTGCATACACTGATGCTAATTGGGTAGGAGATGTAGATGACAAAAAGAGCACAATCGGCAGATCGTTCTTTCTTGGTAGTAGATTAATTTCATGGGTGAGCAAGAAACAAAGTTATACATCATTATCAATAGCAGAATCAGAATATGTTGCAGAAGCAACCAATTGTACTCAAGTATTATGGATTAAACAAATTTTGAAGGACATAAAGGTAAAATTCAAAGAACCTATAATCATCTATTGTGATAATTCAACAACAATTGATCTATCTAATAATCTTGTATTTAACTCTAAAACTAAACATGTTTCTATCAAATACATTTTTTTGAAAGAGAATGTAGAGGCAAAAGAAGTAAGATTGGTTTATGCGAATACTAAAGAGCAGATTGTAGACATCTTTACTAAGCCTTTTCCTTAGGAAACTTTTGAATATCTCAAAGAGGAGCTTGGGGTCATACCCTCACTGGTAGAGACTTAGATAGTTGATGCTTGGCATCAAACTGATAGAATTTACAAAGAAATCTTTTTTCGACTTTGATGGAGGAGAGCTTCTTTTCAAGGGGAGTAGTTGGATAAGTTGGTATTTGTAATTCGTTCTATGAACTGGTTGTATTTGGTATTTATATTTCTTTGGAATTTGATGTCAAAGGGGGAGAGATATCTATGGAAAAAACATTAAAACATTATCCTTTGGGGAGAGATTATTCATTGGGGGAGAGATTCATACTCTCTGCATTTGTATTTTAATTTCTGGTATTGATCTATTCTGGAGATTGTTGGTTTTTGGTTTATTGGCATTTTTGCTTTGGCACTTAGATGGTTTTTCCATTTTGTGTTGCCATCAATGCCAAAGGGGGAGATTATCGATATTATGGATATGTTGCATTGGTTTTGTCATTGACGTCAACACTTATCCTTCTAGAGATCTTTGGTTATATTTACCGGCAAGACTCACTGACTTATGCACAGTCACCGGTATCTAGTTCACCGACAGGTTATATTATTCACCAACACCAAGAATGCCTTGTTATCATCTAGAGATCACTTGGTTATGTTGAAGATGGGGTTTGGACACTTGGTTTTGGAGATTTGGTTATTGGTCTAATCGGGTTGACATATTTGTTGTTTACTGGCAAATGGGTCTAGGTTATGGACCGGCAAGCAATATCTATTCTAGATCAGCATGACACATTATGGAGATGGTTTAATCAATTAATATTGTTGTTCAGCCAAAATGATGCATCACATCTTGACTTACTTGTAATAGATTTTATTATATTATTCTTAGTAAGTCAACCTACACATTTGGTCTTAGGTTTTGGTATATATGTAAGATCTCAATTGTGAGATTGAGAAAATAGGAGATGAGATAAGGTATTATAAAGTTGTGATATTCAGTATATGCGAATATAAGTAGAGCTACTGACACAGACATCATTTGAAGATTCAAGGAAGGTTTGAATTAGACAGTCAGAGCTTAATTGGTACTAAATCCAGCATTGGAGATGCTACTTTGAGCAATACATTATCATTGGATTTAATCATCCAATTGTAGTCAGTGTGACTCTCATTTTTGTGATTGAGTAGTGAGCTCTAAGCAAGTGGCTTATCTGCATGTGTAGACTGCATTTATATACATATACTATCTATAGTAGTATCATTCAATTGTGGGTAAGGTTTCCCACCATGTTTTTTCCCCTTATAGGGTTTCCACATACAAATCTTTGTGTTATATGTTGTGGATATTGTTTCTCTTTCTATTTCATGCATTAAGTTTCACCGGTACTGTTATTAATTGTTAATCTATTTACCGGCATTAAGTTTGGTTTACCTATATTAAGTATCAAGTTTGGTTAAATTATATTTGAGTTGAAATTAATAGACAACTGATTCATCCCCCCACCCTCTCAGTTGCCTCCGAGTCTTAAAAAATTGGTATCAGAGCCTTGTCCTCTTTTTGTTGAAGTTTAACAACTTGAGGAGATTCTCTGGCAACTAACTATTTCAGGAAGGACAGTTCAAAACTTGATGGAACTAACTATGGTATATGGAAGATTAGAATGGAGACTCATCTGAATTGCATTGGAAGAGACATAACGGATGTTACACATAATGGTTATGTTGGTCCTACACCAAATCAACCTAATCCACCTACATTGGGTAAGGATCAAGAGAATGATTGGAAAGCAAGAGAAACAATTTTGAGCACCTTGTTAGATCAGCAAATCATGGTATTATCAAACCAATCTACTACTAAAGCTATTTGGGATAAATTGGAGACATTGAATGAAGGTGATGCCACTATCAAAATTGCAAAACTGGAATGCTTCTGGGTCAGGTATGAAAATTTGAAAATGGAAGAAGATGAAAGAATTTTTTCTTTTATGGAAAGAGTAAATGAAATTGTTTTTGGAATACAATGTTGTGGAGGTTCTTTGAGTGAAGATGCAATTGTTTCTGAAGTTCTAAAAGCATTGCCACTGACATACAAAATCAAAGTAACTGCTATGAATGAGTTGAGAACCATGCCTAATACATGTTAGGGTTCCCACAAATACCGAGAGGGGGGGATGAATCAGTATCTGACCAGTAATGCAATTTTCTTAATATAAAACATGCAGAACATAAAGTAATAGTGTACTGGTATGTAGGAATTAATGTAATAAATAGAATAAAAAACATCCACATGAAAAGAACACCATAACACAAGATGTTTAATGAGGAAATCCGGTGTGGGAAAAACCTCGGTGGGATTTGTGACCCACAATATTCAGTTACTGGCCAATAAGAAAATATTACTTACAATAGGGACCTGCACATGTAGGAAGGCCAACTGCCTAGAGCACACTGCTCAGTGAGAAGTCACACTGACTTACAATGAGGATTATGCTAATCCAATATTCTATATTTCTTTATAATAGCATCTTCAATGCCAGATTCAGTACCGATTCTTGCTCTGTTCTTTACATATACCCTTGACCTATAATTCGCACATTAGGTCTGTCTCATAATTTTCTTTATGCTACCTTTCTTCTCCTAGAAATGTCTACAATGATCTCCTTTATATACAAGAGTCATTTTACAATTTGCCAAGTCGGCTTATAATAATAAACAAAATATTACATATCAAAAATCCTGTCGGCCTCTATGCCGGTATACATCTTTTCTTCTATGCCGGTGTCAGTGCCGGTGTAGAGTGGTCTTGTTGATGCCAGTGCACTGTCTTGCTTGAATAATGCTTTGCCGGTAGAATGTCTTGCTGGTGCCATAGGATTGCAAGGTTGCCATCAATGACAAAACCTTCAATCACACACAATATCTCTTTGAAGTGTCCATATGCCAACAATCTCCCTCTTTGGCATTGATGGAAACACTCATGAGAAATTTCAAAAAGATGTCCAAAAATGTGTAGACCAAAAATTTACCAAAAAAATGAGTGACTCCCCTTGAGCATATGATCCCTATGTTTTGAATTTTCTCATCCTACTACTCCCCCTTTGGCATCACTGACAAAGGTTAGTAGAGTTTGTAGTTATACCAGTCCATAACCTCAACCTTTTAGTTGGGTAGTTATTATGTGAAAAAGATCGCCCAAAATTAAGTTTATACTATCCAGAAAATTTTTGCTATCTTTTATTGCGGTTTCAGTTCTCTTCACAGCGTCGGTGAGATGCTGCAATTGCTTTGCCGGTGTTTTACTTCCCGGTGTTAATGCCTCTGAGATTTCCTTTCGTAGAGATGCTAGATAATCCAATTTTGGACTCAGTTTGGATCTCAAGTATTTTGCCTTATTTATTATTGTCTCTTTCTCTTTCTCTTGTTTAAGTAGTTCTTTCTCAAAATTTGCTAACTTATCTTCAAAAATAGATAATGAATCTAGTGAGTTAAAAAAATTGTCTACAAGCTTGTTTATCTCTTCTTGTGTCTTGCTTATCTTCCTATCTACATCTATAGTCAGGAAGTTTGTTTTGCATGTGTCTTTGTATAGGTTTTGTACTCTTTTAACAAACTACACAGTTCCGGTAGAAATGTGTCAAAATCTCTGTTACACTTCTTAATTTCTTCCTCAAAGAATTTCTGTTTCTCCTTTTCTACAATGTCCTTTATAGATTCTACCTTTATTTGCTCAATATTTCCAGAAATGTATTTACATAGTGTATCTAACTATCCTAAAGAATCTTTATTATCTATATTACAATTAGGAGCTATTGTTTTCAAAAATGGGATTGAATCATCTATTGGTTTGTAAGCTTGTGAGCTATAGTCAGTTATTTTCTTGATAGATTCAAGTAATACCTCAGTCACATTTGTTGACTTTGATGGTGACCCAACAAACTGAGTACCAGTGGAAGTGACCATGCTTGTATTGACCTTTGGCAGGTCAGTTTGTGTCTGCATTTCCTTTAGCACTAGTTTTCCTGCTTCATTTCTTATCGGTGGCATCTGTTCTAGAGCCTTTAGCTCTGTCGGTTTCTCTGTTTGTGCTTCAGATTCCATCTTTTTCCCTGTATCCATTGTCAATTTCTTTGTATTTCCTATTATCAGAGGCTCTTTGGCCATATCTGATTTTTCACTTGGGTCTTTATCAACTGTTATGTTGATCTTTTGGGTATCAACATTTACAGTGAATAGGACTTTAGGATTTGTATTGCTATCCTCTATATTCATGCTTTCAGTTGCCGGTTGGTTTTCAGGGATTGTAATTTTTATAGGTGGAGGTAGGTTATCTTTAATCTTTATGCTTGGAGGTCCACCAACTTTCCCTTTCCCTTTGTCCTTCTGATATACCTTAATAGGCTTGGGATTCCTATATTCTTCTTGTTTTTCTTTTTCAACCAAAAATATGTCCCAGCCATTTTCTGTTTCCTCTGAAATCTCTGTAACTCTACCTGCCATCAGTGAAATTTGCCGGTGTGCAGTGGAAAAAACTGTCCAGTTAGCCTGAGCTATCAGATCATCAATTTCTTTTGGGGAGTTTACCGGATATATTGCAAGTAGTTTTTCTATTTTTATTTTCTTGTCCAGTTCAATTACTCCTTACCTTCTGGCCTCAAGTCTTTTGTATAAGTCATCAGGGATTTCATTTAAGACTTGCATCAAAAACTTTTTAAACATGTCCATGTGCAATATTACACTCTCCTCAACTTACTCTTTCTCATCAGCAGATAGGGTGTCATAAATTTTCCCTATGTTCTTCGATTTTCCTTCCTCTATGATCTCATTTAACAAAATTTCTAGAGGTGCCAAGTCATTTGTTGCCTTTTTCTTTTTCTTAGGGGTCACCTTCTTTTTAGTTGTGACCTTTCTGACTAGAGATCTCACAACTTGTTGCTTCTGCCTTGTCCTTCTAGGTGAAGGAGAGGTTGCCAGTGAGGGGTCTCTTTTCCTAAAAACTCTTTTAAAATTTGCTGGCATATCTCCTTCTGAGGAAGTACCTACCGGTGATAGATGAGCTTCAGGTTGTGGGGCTACTAGCTCATCTTCAGTTATGCCGGTTTTCTTTAATACATCTTCCTTAATGGCTTTTGCTTGTCTGGATCCTTTCCTCACAAAAGCTTCTACCTTCTTCACTCTTTTCTTTGACTGAATTTGGCTTTCTATGGTTTCAGCACTACCAAATATTTCTTCTTTAGGTTCATTGGGGGCTTCTAGAAGTGCTTTGGCATAAGTTTCCACTATGTGGTCATCTATTTCATAGCCCATTTCTATTACCCAAATTGTCCTGGGGATGACTGCTTCCATCCATATTTCATCCTTTTTGATAACAAAGCATATATCATCTTTGTATTCATCTACAATCTTCTGTGATAACCTTGTCCTTTTCTTCATTTTTGTCTTTAGTGATGGGAAGAAGTCATGAATGATGTTTTCCTTATTCTCGCCCATGGTATTGAACAGTTCTATCAGTTGCTTTCCTACCGGTATGTCATATCCGAAATCTTTATATCCTATACTGGGAACTTGTTTTGTTATATGAAGCATTAGACACACTAACAGATTCCCAAATCTGAAGGTTCCTTTCTTATCCTTCTTTATCTTTCCAAGGTTGTCTATTAGTTCATCCTTTAACCATTCATAGATGTCAATTTTTGCATTGTTGGTTATTATGTCATAAGCACTCTTGATGCATAAACTTGAAACTGAGTTGAGTCTATTGGCATGAGTGGCTTTGTAGCCTAATATCATGCTTATGAATCTCACATTTGTATCCTTTACATCATTAACCCTTAAAGATCTTTTATCAGATGTTGCACCTGTTAGGTCAATGACTAAATCATTTGAAACTTTCTTGTTTTTATCTGGTCTTTTACCAGTGGCCGGTAACCCTGTGATAGCCTTTACCACTTGCTTGGTGATCTTATGAATTGTATCTAACCAGAAAAATTCTCCATGAACTCTGCTTAATACTATCCTAATCACATCCTTAGGAAATTCAGGAATACTAAGGATTTCTGTGAATTCTAGGGTTTCAATGATTTTGTGTTCAACTTTGATATTGCCGATATCATCACATATCTCAATTTTGTACATGGTTTTGATTTCCTCATCTCCTAGCTCTTTAATATTGTAGTGAATATACATTGTAGGGTCTTCAGCATATACAAAACCTTTAGGGATTTGAGAGAATGCACCTAAAGTATCATCTTTCTTTGCTATTTCGGGGACCAACTCAAATATGGGCCTAGGTCTTTTAATTACTTCCACAACAGTAGGGTTCGCTATGTATTCAATTGTAGAGGTGGATGCCATGATAAATACCTTTTTCTGTCTTGGATGAATGATTGCTTGGAGTGTGCTTGCTTCTTGCTCAAAATGCCTTAGCTCAGAAATCTTCACGCTCTCTGAAAGTTTGAAATCACGGTGAAATGAAATGGAGCCGAAACCTTATTTTATAAAGTCTTTTTTTCTACCTACCACATTAATTGCATGTCGGTAATGTATTCACTTAACTTTATTTGCCAGTAATAAGTGATTTTCAACTTCTTTTCTCTAATCAAGGGAATAATAGCACATGTGTCATTAGCTTGCCAAACCCTCAAGATAATTTTCTTCAATTAGATGAAGAACTTCCTGCCGGTGGAGCACTGCTCTGTCTTGCCAGTGGAGCATCACATTGTCTTGCCGATGGAGCATTTGTTGGTTCTACCGGTGGAGGAGTATTCCCAATATTTAGATCAGCTTTTCTAATCCATTGCTTTGAGAATTCTTCCTTAACCTTTTCAACCTTTTCTTTACCTTTCAAGCTGGTACTTTTGTTGTCTACCGGTGTACCTTTACTTCTACAAAATTTAGCAATATGACCAATCTTGTTAAATGCATAACAAGTTACATTATTTTTCTGAATAGCTTTCCCATAACCTATGCCAGTTTGTGTACTACATTGATTTGATAAATGTCCAAATCTTCCACAAACATAACATCTTACATTCATTCTGCAGTTTTTCAGAGTTATGACCAACTTTGTTGCATTTGGAGCATTGACCAGTGGGAGGATTGATATTATGATAATTCCTAGATCTACATTCATTTTCCCTATGACCATATTTATTATAGTTAAAGCATTTTCCATTGAATTTATAAGTATTAGGAGGTCTTACCAGTTTGTTGTGATCCTGAGTATTTGCAGTACCAAAGCTTTCTCCAACTTCAAATCCAATTCCAGAAGTGTCACCTTTGGGTTTTTGATTCTTCAATAAGGTACCAAGTTCTTCTGAGCTTTTCTTGAATTTTTCTTTGTGTTGATTTGTAGTTTCCAATTCCCTTTCCAAGATTTCTTTTTGTCTCATTAGTTCATTCGAGTCATTCTGAGTATGCATCAGATCTGTCTTCAACATGTCATTTTCATAGCTAAGTCTTGTGTTCTCATTTACTGCATCACTTAGTCTTCTAGTCAATTTTTCTTCATTCTTCTTTCTATCCTCAATCTCTTTGCAAAATCTCATAGTCATATCCTGCATTTCATTTTTTGTTGTCATGATCTCTTGTTTTAACTTGCTTATCATATCATTAAGTGATTCCTTTTCATCATTCTCATTTTGCAATTTTTCACAAAGTTCTCTTCTCTTATTTCTTGTAATAGTAAGATTTTCTTGAAGTGCCTGAATGATATCCTGAGCTGCTTTTAAATCATCTTCTAATTTGATATTTTTCAACTTCTCTGTATCATAGTCAGTAAGAGCTCCTTCAAGTTGCTTCATTAGATTTTCCATCTTTACCGATGTCAAGATCTTCCTCAAGCTGTTAGGCTTCTGAAAATAGAGGACCAGGCTCTGATACCAATTGTTAGGGTTCCCACAGATACTAAGAGGGGGGTCTGAATCAGTATCTGACCGGTAATGTAATTTTCTTAATATAAAACATGCAGAACATAAAGTAACAGTGTACCAGTATGCAAGAATTAATGTAATAAATAGAATCAAAAACATCCACATGAAAAGAACACCATAACACAAGATGTTTAATGAAGAAACCCGGTGTGGGAAAAACCTTGGTGGGATTTGTGACCCACAATATTTAGTTACTGGCCAATAAGAAAATATTACTTAGAATAGGGGCCTGCACATGCAGGAAGGCCAACTTCCTAGAGCACACTGCTCAATGAGAAGTCACACTGACTTACAATGAGGATTATGCTAATCCAATATTCTGTACTGCTTTATAATAGCATCTTCAATGCTAGATTCAGTACTAGTTCTTGCTCTATTCTTTACATATACCCTTGACCTATAATTCGCACATTAGGTCTGTCTCATAATTTTCTTTATGTTGCCTTTCTTCTCCTACAAATGTCTACAATGATCTCCTTTATATACAAGAGTCATTTTACAATTTTCCAAGTTGGCTTATAATAATAAACAAAATATTACATATCAAAAATCATGTCGGCCTCTGTGCTGATGTAGAGTGGTCTTGTTGATGCCAGTGCACTGTCTTGCTTGAATAATGCTTTGTCGGTAGAATGTCTTGCCGGTGCCATAGGATTGCAAGGTTTCCATCAATGAAAAAACCTTCAATCACACACAATATCTCATTGAAGTGTCCATATGCCAACAATACATTAGTGTCTAGAGATACCTTGGTTGGAAAACTTTCAGCATTTAGGCTTGAGGAATTTGGTCCTATTGCTACAACTAAGATAGATTTAACTTTCAAAGCATCATCATCTACATCATCTTCATCATCAGATAATAAATCTAATTGGAAAGCACTTTGTGAAAGAGAAATTGAAGACATCAGGAGAGAAAATGAAGAACTTGAAGAGCTTGAAGCACTATTTGCAATGAAAATGCCTAAAGGTCCTATTGGAAGTAAGTATGAAGGTAAAGAACCTTTCAAATGTTTTAAGTGTAATAAAACTTGTCATATGGCATGTAAATGTTTGGATAGACAGGAAAGATTAAGAGAAGAAACTAAAACAACATATAAGCCTAACCCTGAATATCAAAGATACTGATTCAAGAAAAATAGAGACAAATCTTGTTACTATGTTGATCAGGGAGTTACTGGTGATTCTGATGGAGAACCAGGAGACAATGGATGGAATTTTGTTGCAATAATAGAAGATCAATCGACACCTACTATTCCACCGGTAGAGCAGGCCTTGGAAGCTAAAGTTGAAGAAAATGATGAATGGATTATAGATTCTAGATGTTCACATCATATGACTAGTGATCAAAGTAAATTCTTATCTTTTTTGGAATATAATGGAGGTCTAGTAAGATTTGGAGATGACAAAGCTTGTTTGATTAGAGGAAAAGGCACTATATCTTTTGATGGTAAGCACAATACTGGCAATGTTGATTATGTTGAAGGTTTGAAGCACAATCTTTTTGAGTATTGGTCAATTAGTTGAAAAAGGATTTCAGTTATAATTCAAGAATGGTAAATGCAAAATGATGAATAGAACTAGTTTGGAAATTGCAATTGGTAATCAGACTAGAGGTAATATCTTCCATTTGAATAACATTGAAAAGACATGCTTGATTGCACACATTGATGAAAGTTGTTTATGGCACAAAATACTCTGTCATGTAAATTTTGATTACATTGTGAAGATTAGTTCATCTAAGGTAGTAAGGGATTTACCTACGATTGTAAAACCTCATAATCTGGTATGTAAGGAATGTCTAATGGGAAAGCAAGTTAGAACAACTTTTAAGAGTATTTTTGAGAAAACCAATGATGTTCTTGATTTAATTCATACTGACTTATGTGGTTTGTCAAGAACAAGAAGTCTATAGGGAGATAGATACTTTATGCTAATCATTGATGATTATTATAGAATATGTTAGGTTACTTTTCTTAGGGAGAAATCAGAAGCTTTTGGGAAATTCAAATTATTCAAGCCACTTGTAGAGAATGAAACCCACAAGAAAATTGAATGTTTAAGATTAGATCAAGGAGGTGAATTTACATCTAAGGAGTTCAATACATTTTGTGAAGTGAATGGAATAAGAAGACAACTATCAACACCTCAGATACCTCAATAAAATGGAGTTTTGGAAACGAAGAATAGAAGTATTCTGGATGCAACTAGAAGCATGATATCAAAAGAAAATCTACCTCATGTGTATTGGAGAGAGGCAATGAATACAATGGTTTACACTTTCTACAGAGTTCACATCAAAGGTGAAATCAGTAAGACACCCTATGAACTATGGTTTGGTAATATTCCTACTCTTAAGTACTTCAGAATATTTGGAAGCAAATGTTACATTAGGAGAGATGAGTATATTGGTAAATTTGATACTAGAAGTGATGAAGGAATATTTCTTGGGTATTCATCTAAGAGCAAAGAATATAGATGTTTTAATAAGGGATTGCATAAAATTATTGAGAGTGCAAATGTGATGATTGATGAACAATTTAGAAAAAATTCAAGGTCTATGGATTCTGAACCGATAGTTGAGATAATCACAAATGAACCTATACTGAATGAACCCATACAGAATATTGATCCAGTCACACCGGCATCATCAGAGAATTCCACAGTGACTAAAGAACAACAACAAGTGAATACACCTAGGTATGTAAGATTGAATCACTCTGAAAGTCAAATAATTGGGAATAAGTATCAAGGAGTTATTTCAAGAGGAAAAATGGCAAATGAAGAGATATGTTTAATTTCTCAAATTGAACCAACATTTGTCATTCAAGCATATGAAGATAGAGATTGGATTAAGGCTATGGAAGATGAATTGGAACAAATTGAAAAGAACAACACATGGACATTGATTCCCCGACCTAAAAAAAAAATGTAATTGGATCTAAATGGGTATTCAGAAATAAACTTAATGAAGATGGTAAGGTAATCAGAAACAAAGCAAGACTATTGTGTAAGGGATATTCACTGAAGAGGGAATTGATTACAATGAAAACTTTGCACCGGTAGCTAGAATTGAGGCAGTCAGATTATTTCTTGCATTTACAACACACAAAAACTATAAAGTATATCAAATGGATGCTAAATGTGCATTTATGAAAAGGTGATCTTGAAGAGGAAGTTTATATTGAACAAGCTGATGGATTTTCATTAATAAATAATAAAGATATGGTTTGTAGGTTAAGGAAATATTTATATGGATTGAAGCAAGCTCCTAGAGCTTGGTATGCTAGATTGGACAAACATTTTATGAAACTTGGTTACACTAAAGGTGATGCTGACAACAACTTATACTTCAAAGTGACTAATGAAGACATTTTGGTTATTGAAGTTTTTGTTGATGACATCATTTTTTGAGGAGAAGATCAATTGTGTAAAGACTTTTTTAACAAGATGCATGAAGAATTTGAAATGCATATGATTAGGGAGATAAAATTCTTTTTAGGATTGCAGATTTCTCAGACTGATAAAGGTATATTTTTATGTCAATCAAAGTATTTGAAGGAATTACTGAAGAAATTTGATATGGAAAACTCTAAACCGGTAAGTACTCCTATGACTACAACTGATAAACTATCATTGAAAGATGATTCAGCTCCTGTTAATCCGACAAGATACAAATCTATGATTGGAGGTTTACTATATTTGACACAAACAAGACCTGATGTAATGAATGTAGTGTGTATTGTTTCAAGACATTAGAGTAATCCTAGAGAAAATAATCAATCAACAGTAAAAAGGATTTTCCGGTATTTACAAGGCACAACAAATCTTTGTTTATGGTATCCTAAAGATGAAAATTTTGATTTATGTGCATACATAGAAGCTAATTGGGTAGGAGATGTAGATGATAGAAAGAGCACCACCGACGGGGCATTCTTTCTTGGTAGTAGATTAATTTCATGGTTGAGCAAGAAATAGAGTTGTACATCATTATCAACAACAAAATTAGAATATGTTGCAACATCAACCAATTGTACTCAGGTATTATGGATTAAATAAATGTTGAAGAAAATAAAGATAAAATTCATAGAACCTATAATCATCTATTGTGATAATTCAACAACAATTTATATATCTAAGATCTGATATTTCACTCTAAAACTAAACATGTTTCTATCAAATACAATTTTCTGAAAGAGAATGTAAAGGTAAAAGAAGTAAAATTGGTTTATGTGAATACTAAAGAGAAGATTGAAGACATATTTACTAAGCCTTTGCCTAAGGAAACTTTTTAATATCTTAGAGAGTTGCTTGGGGTTATACCCTCACCGGTAGAGACTTAGACAGTTGATGCTTGGCATCAAATCAAAAAAATTCACAGAGAAACCTTTTTCAGGCTTTGATGGAGGAGAGGTACTTCTCAAGGGGAGTAGTTTGATAAGTTGGTATTTGTAATTGGTTCTATGAACTGGTTGTATCTAGTATTTGTATTACTTTGGCATTTGATGTCAAAGGGGGAGAAATATTTATGGAAAAACATTAAAACATTGTTCTTTGGGGAGAGATTATTCATTGGGGGAGAGATTCATACTCTTTGCATTTGTATTTTAATTTTTGTTATTGATCTATTCTGGAGATTGTTGGTTTTTTGTTTACTAGCATTTCTGCTTTAGCACTTAGATGGTTTTTCCATCTTGTGTTGCCATCAATGCCAAAGGGGGAGATTGTTGGTATTATGGATATGTTGCATTGGTTTTGTCATTGATGTCAACACTTATCAACACTTATCCTTTTGGAGATCTTTGGTTATGTTCACCGACAAGACTTAGTGACTTATGCACAGTCACCGGTATCTAGTTCACGAGCAGGTTATATTGTTCACCGACACTGAGGATGACTTGTTATCATCTAGAGATCACTTGGTTATGTCAAAGATAGGGTTTGGAATCTTGGTTTTGGAGATTTGGTTATTGATCTAATCAGGTTAACATATTTGTTGTTTATCGGCAAATGGGTCTAGGTTATGGACCGACAAGCATTATCTATTTCTGATGAGCACGACACGTTATGGAGATGGTTTAATCAATTAATATTTTTGTTGAGCCACCCTGATGCATCACATCTTGACTTACTTGTAATATATTTATTAGGATTCTCAAAGATACTAAGAGGGGGGGGGTGAATCAGTATCTAACTGGATAATGGATTTTCTAAACTTATTAAATGATTTGCATGCCAAAATAGTATACCGGTAAACCAAAAATAATGCAGTAAATAAGATCAGTAAACACAACATAGAAAGCACACCATAACACAATATTTTTATCGAGGAAACCCGGTGTGGGAAAACCCTCGGTGGGATTTTTGACCCACAATATTCACTCACTAGCCAATGAGTGAATATTACTTAGAAATGCGGTGCCTGCACATGCAAGAAGGTTCACTGCCTAGAGCTCACTGCTCAAATATAAAAGGGGAAATCTCACTGACTTACAAAAATGGATTCTATAAATCCAATAACATGTACTTATTCAGTTCAACTCTGCTATGCCAAGTTCAGTACTAGTTTAAGCTCATACAACTTCCATAAACCTTATTCCAAAATTTGCCTTAATATTCACATCTTCCTATTACATTCCATCTATATTTTTACCAATGATTTACAAGATCTCATACTTATATGAGTCCTATTACAATTCGCCTTGTCGGCTTTACAAAAATATTTTAAAATTAAATACAAAATATAGTAAACAAAATCCTGTCGGCTGGGGTGTCAGTAAACATCTTGCCGATGTCGATGCTGGTGCTTGTGCCTGTGCTGGTGCCATAGGATTATAAGGTTGCCATCATTGACAATACCTTCAATCACCTACAATTTCTCATTGGAGTGTGCATTTTCCAACAATCTCCCCCTTTGGCATTGATGGCAACACTCATGAGAAAAAGCCAAAATTGTATCCAAAAAGTGTTGTCCAAAAGTCTTACCAACATTGTGTGCTCTCCTTGAGCAGATGATCTCTTCTATCATATCCTTACTCCTTTTTCTCATCCTCTACTACTGCCCCTTTGGCATCAATGACAAAGGCTATCATTAAATATCAATTGAGTGTAGTTCTGGTCTAGATCCCTATAACCAGTTGGTTACAATCTGATACAGATCTGCTAATGCAAAATTTAGGTTGTTATAGAACCTCTCACTATCCTTTAGTGTTGCTTCTATTCTTTTGATTATACTAGTGAGTATGTGCATTTTCTCTTTCGGTGTCTTAAGTCCTCAAACAAGAGCCTCAAAAATCTCTTTTCTCAAAGAGATGAGGATATCTAGTTTAGGACCTAGTCTACATTTCAGTTCCTTTGCTTTAAATTTTAATCTCTCCTTATCTTTTTCAAGTTTTTCAATTTTCTCTTCATAGTTGGTAATTTCCTGTTCTACTATCGATATGGTGTATAATGAACCTATTAAATTATCAGCAATATTATTGATTTCCTTCTATGCTTTGCTAATATCTGTATCTATATCCTCTATCAAAATGTTTGTCTTACATGTATCTTTGTACAATTTCTGGAAGTTCAAAATTGTCTTTCCTAGTGCCGATAATAATGTATCAATATGTTCCTTACTCTTCTTTACTGTCTCCCCAAAGAATTTTTCCTTCTCTTTATTTATTTTCTCTCTGAAAGTCTCCTCATTGATCTGATCAATTTTTAGTAGATTGTCAGTTTATAATTAGACAATGTGTCTAATTGGTTTAAAGAATCTTTGTTTTCTATGTTACACTTGGGTACAATCATCTTCAAAATTGGTATGGTGTCATCAATTATCTTATATGCAAGTGCATTGTAATCAATTAGTTTCTTAATTGAATCAAACAATACCTTTGTTACATTGGTTGGCCGGAATTCTGTCAATGAAGAACCAGATGATTGACCAACCATCTTAACAATCTATAATCTGCCAGTGTGAAGAACCTCTTTGCTTATGGTGACCTTTGGTAGGTTAGTTTGAGTCTGCATTTATACTAGCAAGGGTTTAGGTTTCTCAACTGATGCTGGTGGCATAGTCTCTGTCTAAACCTTTAGCTCATCCTTCTTCTCTTCTGATTTCTCTGTATGTACCTCAGTCTATTTCTCAAAGCTTTCCACTATCAGTTTTTCTAATTGTGACTCTGTGTTTTCTACCGGTTTCTCTATGTTTACCTCTGAAATGTCTACAGCCAATATCTCAATAGATTTTTCATTGCTATTAGTTGTCGATTGCTCAGTAGATACATCAATATGTACACTAGTGGTATCTGCCTTTCCCGTGTCTAGGGGGTTAGTTGACTTTTTAGTTTGTTCAACCCCAATTTTTATATTGCCAACTATGTCCTTAACATTTGTCTCAACTATAATGTCTTCTATCAATGGCTCAGTTGCCACATCTCTCTTCTCACTTGTCTCCTTATCAACCACAATGTTGACTTCCTATGTGTCAATATTCATTGTATACAACACCACAGAATCAGGATTTATGTCCTCATGTGTTGTCTCCATACTCTCAACATTATCTATTACCAGTGGTGTATCAATAGTTTGTACCTATGGAGTATTAGAAGAAGGTGGGGGAAAGTTATTCATTTTATGCTTGGAGGTCCACCTACCTTTCCATTACCTTTATCCTTTTCTTTTTGATATAATTTAAAAGACTTTGGTTGCTTAAGCTCTTCTTGTTTTTCCTTTTCTACAAAGAATATATACCACTTATTTGCTATCTCTTCTGT
Source organism: Cryptomeria japonica (assembly GCF_030272615.1). Taxonomy (NCBI): domain Eukaryota; kingdom Viridiplantae; phylum Streptophyta; class Pinopsida; order Cupressales; family Cupressaceae; genus Cryptomeria; species Cryptomeria japonica. Next base: position 364,532,760 of record NC_081406.1, read on the forward strand.
GATCTCATTTACTCTACCAGCCATTAATGCTATATGCTAGTGACTGGTTGAAAATACTATCCGGTTTGCCTCATTAGTTCATCAATCTCTTCTGTTGAATTTACTGAGTGAACTGCAAGTAGTTTTTCTATCTTAATCTTCTTGTCTAGTTCCACAATTGCTAACCTTTTAGCATCCAACCTTCTATACAAGTCATTAGGTAAATCATCTACAACCTCAATCAGAAATTTCTTGTGGATATCCAAGCGTAGGATAACACTATTTTCTATGCTTTCTTTTTCTTCATTTCAAAATGTGTTATACAACTTGCTAATGTTTGATAAGTTACCATCTTCAGTTATTTCATGTAGAATATTGTCAAGTGGAGGTATAACTTGTTTTACTTTCTTCTTTCTTGGAGTTATTTTCTTTGCCATAGGCCTAACTGCCTGTTGTTTCTATCTTGTTCTCTTGGGTACAGGAGAGGGTACCGGTGAGGGTTTTCTTTTTCTTTCTACCCTTTTAAACTCTGCCAATATTTCACTGTCAGAGGAGGTAGTAGCCAGTGAAATATGTATTTCCAATTGTAATCCTTCCAAGTTGCTCTCCTTAATACCAGTTTTATTCAATATGTCTTCCTTGATTGCTTTTTCCTCCCTTGTTCCTTTTCTAACTATTTGTTCAATTTTCTTTATTCTATTTTGTGACTGAATGTTGCTTTCAATTGTTTCCACATTTCCAAATACTTTCTTTGTTGGTTCTTTAGGGGCTTCTAGAAGGGCTTTTGCATAAGTTTCTATTATATTCTCATCAGCCTCATATCCCATCTCTGTAACCCAAATTGTCCTTGGGACCACTGCTTCCATCCAAATTTCATCTTTCTTTATCACAAAGCATATCTCCTTTTGATATTTGTCAACTAAAGATTGAGATAGCCTTATCATGGTTTTCATCCTAGCCTTCAGTGCCTAAAAATGTTCATTTATGTTATTTTCCCTATCATCTCCCATGTTGTTGAGAATATCTAGAAGTTGTTTTCCTATCGGTATATCAAATCCAAAATCCTTTTTACCAATACTAGGAACTTCCTTGGTGATATATAGCAATAAGCATATAAGTAAGTTTTCAAATCTAAATGTCCCTTTCTTGTCCCCTTTGATTTTCTTCAGATTATCTATTAGCTCATCTTTCAACCATTCACATATGTCAACCTTTGCATTGTTGTTTACCATGTCATAAGCACTTTATATACATAAGCTAGAGACAGAGTTTAATCTATTGGCATGTATAACTTTGTATCCAAGAATCATGCTAATGAATCTTACATTGATATCCTTTACATCATTTACTCTTATGGATCTCTTGTCAAAGGTTGCATCAGCTATGGTCATTACAGTGTCATTTAGAACCTTTTTAGTTTTGTCAGGCCTAGTACCGGTGGAAGGTAAGCCTATCACTACCCTAACTACCTCTTTTGTTATCTTGTGAATGGAATCCAACCAAAAGAACTCCCCATGAACTCTTCTTAACACAATCCTTATAACATCCTTTGGAAAATCAGGGCTACTAAGAATCTCCACAAAACCTAGGGTTTCAACTATCTTATGTTCTGGTTTCACATTTCCATTTACATGACAAATTACTATTTTATACATGTTCATTATCTCTTTAGCTCCTAGTTCTTCAATATGACAATGTATGTAAATTCTAGGATCCTCAGCATAAGCAACTCCTTTGGGTATTTTTGAAAAAGTGCCTAGGGTATCATCTTTCTTCGCAATTTCGGGAATGATTTTAAATATGGGTCTAGGGTGCTTAACAACTTCAACTATAGTAGGATTTGCAATGAATTCAGGTGCAGAGGAGGAAGCCATTTTATAAATACCTTAATTTGCCTTTAGGTTTGAATGCTTGAATGATTTGCTTCACTTCTCATTGTGGATTCCTTGACTCAGGATTTTTGCACTCTAAGGAAATTTGAATGCTTGATGAATGAAAAGACCCAAAACACTTGATTTATAATGTCATTTCCTTCAACTTCCACATTAAATGCTTGCCAGTTAAGTAAAACTTAACAATCTACTGGTAAAGAAGTATTTCAACTTCTCACCATCAACTGAGGGTAAATTAGCATGTTTTTCAATTTGTTGCCATACCCTCAAAAGGTTTCTTTTCAATTAGATTAAGAATCTCCTACCAATGGAGTGATATTCTATTCTACCAGTGAAGGAATAGCTTCATTAACATTCATATCTGACTTTCTAATCCATTATTTTGAAAATTCTTGTTTTACCTCTTCAAATTTCTGTTTACCTTTCAAATTAGGTCCTTTGTTATTTACTGATGATGCCTTACTTCTACAAAATTTTGCAATATGTCCAATCTTGTTATAGGCATAGCAAGTCACATTGTTTTTTTGAATAGCTTTTCCATATCCTATGCCGGTATGTGTTCTGTATTGATTAGATAAGTGTCCAAATCTTCCACAAACATAATATCTTACATTCATTCTACAATTTTTTGAATTATGACCAAATTTGTTGCATTTGGAACATTGACCGGTGGGTGCATTGGTGTTCTAATAGTTTTTAGATCTACATTGATTTTCTCTATGACCATACTTGTTATAGTTAAAGCATTTTCCATTGAATTTGTAGGCATTAGGTTGTCTTACCGGTTTACTATGAACATGATTATTTGCAGTACTTGAGCTTTCACCAAATTCAAAACCAAGGCCATTTGTATCTCCATTAGGTTTTTAATTTTTCAACATGTCATCAAGTTCCTCTGAACTTTTCTTGAATTTTTCTTTGTGTTGATTTGCAGTAGCCAACTCATTTTCTAAGAAATCTTTCTGTCTCATGAGTTCAATCTTATCATGCTCCAAGTGAATTATATCTCTTTTCAACATATCATTTTCATGATTGAGTCTTTGATTCTCATTTCCAGCATCATTGATTCTCCTAGCCAAGTCATCTTCATTCTTCTTTCGGTCTTTAATGTCCTTACAAAACCTCATAGTCATATCTTGCATCTCATTCCTCAAGGCCATGTTTTCCTGCTTCATCTTGGTTACAAGATCATTAAGAGTTTAATTTTCATCATCATCACTCTATATCTTCTCATGAAGTTCTCTTCTTTTGTTCCTAGCAATAGTGAGATTTTCTTGAAGTCCTTGAATAATTTCCTGTGCAGCCTTCAGATCATCTTCAAGTTCCATATTTTTTAACTTTTCTGCATCATAATCTGCAAGAGCTATTTCCAATTGCTTTCTCAAGTTTTCCATCTGTACCAGTGTCAGAATCTTCCTCAAGTTGTTAGGATTTTGAAAATAGAGGACTAGGCTTTGATACCAATTGTTAGGATTCCCAAAGATACTAAGAGGGGGGGGTGAATCAGTATCTAATTAGTTAATGGATTTTCTTGACTTATTAAATGATTTGCATGCCAAAATAGTGTACCGGTAAACCATAAATAATGCAATAAATAAGATCATTAAACACAACATAGAAAGCACACCATAACACAATATTTTTAATGAGCAAACCCGGTGTGGGAAAAACTTCAGTGGGATTTTTGACCCACAATATTCAGTCACTGGCCAATAAGTGAATACTACTTACAAATGTGGTGCCTGCACATGCATGCTCACTTCCTAGAGCTCATTGCTCAAATACAAAATGGGAAGTCTCACTAACTTAAAAAAATGGATTATGTAAATCCAATCTCATGTACTACTTCAGTACAACATCTGCTATGCAAGGTTCAGTACCGGTTAAGTGCATACAACTTCCATAAACCTTACTCCAAAATCTGTCTTAATATTTGAATCTTCCTATTGTATTCTATATATAATTTTACAAATGATTTACTAGATCTCATACTTATATGAGTCCAATTACAATTCACCTTGTCAGCTTTACAAAAAGATTTTACAATTAAATACAAAATATAGTAAACAAAATCCTGTCGGCTGGGGTGTCAATAAAATTTTTGCCGGTGTCAGTGTCGATGCATTTTCCAACAAAATTTTATTATATTATTCTTAGTAATCTGACCTACACATTTGGTCTTAGGTTTTGGTATATATGTAAGATCTCAATTGTGAGATTGAGAAAATATGAGATGAGATAAGGTATTATAAAGTTGTGATCTTCGGTATATGCAAATATAAGCAGAGCTACTCACATAGACATCATTTGAAGAGTCAAGGAAGGTTTGAATTAGATAGCCAGAGCTTAAGCGGTACTAAAACTAGCATTGGAGATGCTACTTTGAGCAGTACATTATCATTAGATTTAATCATCCAATTGTAGTCAGTGTGACTCTCATTTTTGTGATTGAGCAGTGACCTCTAGGCAACTGGCCTATCTGCATGTGCAAACCCCATTTATATACACATACTATCTACAATAGTATCATTTTATTATGGGTAAGGTTTCCCATCATGGTTTTTCCCCTTACAGGGTTTCCATGTATAAATCTTTGTGTTATGTGTTGTGGATATTGTTTCTCTTTCTGTTTCATGCATTAAGTTTCACTAGTACTGTTAATAACTATTAATCTGTTTACCAACATTAAGTTTGGTTAAAGTATATTTGGGTTGAAATTAATAGACAATTGATTCACCCCCACCTCTTAGTTGCCTCCAAGTCCTAAAAATTGGTATCAGAGCCTCGTCCTCTTTTTGTGGAAGTTTAACAACTTGAGGAGATCTATGGCAACTAACTATTTCAGGAAGGATAGTCTGAAACTTGATACAACTAACTATGGTATATGGAAGATCAGAATGAAGACTCATATGAATTACATTGGAAGAGACATATGGGATGTTACACAAAATGGTTATGTTGGTCCTACACCAAATCAACCTAATCCACCTACATTGGGTAAGGATCAAGAGAAGCACTTTTGAGTGCCTTGCCAGATTAGCGAATTATGGGATTATTAGACCGATCTATTGCTAAAGCTATTTGGGATAAATTGGATACATTGAATGAAGGTGATTCCACTATCAAAATGGCAAAAATGGAATGCTTTCTTTTCAGGTATGGAAATTTGAAAATGGAAGAAGATGAAAGAATTTTTGCTTTTATGGAAAGAGTAAATGAAACTGTTTTTGGAATACAATGTTGTGGAGGTTCTTTGAGTGAAGATGTAATTGTTTCTAAAGTTCTAAGAGAATTGACACCGGCATACAAAATGAAAGTTACAACTACTAATGCGCTGAGAATCATGCCTAATACATCAGTGTCTAGAGATACCTTGGTTGGAAAACTTTTAGCATTTGACCTTGAAGAATTTGGTCCTGTTGCTACAACTAAGACAAATTTAGCTTTCAAAGCATCATCATCGGTTGATAAATTTGATTGGAAAGCACTTTATGCAAGAGAACTTGAAGACATCAGGAGAGAAAATGAAGAACTCGAAGAGCTTGAAGCACTATTTGGAAGAAAAATGCCTAAAGGTCCTATTGGAAGTAAGTATGAAGCTAAAGCACCTTTTAAATGTTTTAACTGTAAGAAAATTGGTCATATGGCATCCAGATGTCCAGATAGACATGCAAGATAAAGAGAAGAAGCTAAAAGAAGATATAAGCCTAACCCTGAATATTAGAGATACTGATTCAAGAAAAATAGAGACAAATCTTGTTACTATGCTAATGAAGGAGTTACTAACGATTGTGATGAAGAACCAGGAGACAATGGATGGGATTTTGTTGCAATAATAGTATAGCAACCAACACCTACCGTTCCATCAATAGAGCAGGCCCTGGCAACTAAAGTTGAAGAAAAAGATTAATCGATTATAGATTCTGGATGTTCACATCATATGACTTGTAATAAAAGTAAATTCTTCTCTTTTCAGGAATATAATGGAAGTCTAGTAAGTTTTGGAGATGAAAAAGCTTGTTTGATTAGAGGAAAAGGCATTATATCTTTTGATGGTAAGCACAAAACTAGCAATGTTTATTATGTTCAAGGTTTGAAGCACAATCTTTTGAGTGTTCGTCAATTAGTTGAAAAAGGATTTCAGTTATAATTCAAGAATGGTAAATGAAAAATCATGAATAGAACTGGTTTGGAAATTGCAACCGATAATTAGACTAGAGGAAATATATTTTATTTGAATAACATTGAAAAGACATGCTTGATTGCACACATTGATGAAAGTTGGTTATGGCACAAAATACTCTATCATGTAAATTTTGATTGCATTGTGAAGATTAGTTCATCTAAGGTGGTAAGGGATTTACCTAAGATTGTAAAACCTCATAATCCGGTATGTAAGGAATGTCAAATGGGAAAGCAAGTTAGAACAACTTTTAAGAGTATTTTTGAGAAAACCAATGATGTTCTTAATTTAATTCATACTGACTTATGTGGTCCGACAAGAACAAGAAGTCTACAGGGACATAGATACTTTATGCTAATCATTGATGATTATTCTAGAATGTCTTGGGTTACATTTCTCGGTGAGAAATCAAAAGCTTTTGGGAAATTTAAATTATTCAAGACACTTGTAGAGAATGAAATCGGCAAGAAAATCAAATGTTTAAGATCAGAGAAAGGAGGTGAATTTACATCTAAGGAGTTCAATACATTTTGTGAAGTGAATGGAATAAGAAGACAACTATCAACACCTTAGACACCTTAGAAAAATGGAGTTATGGAAAGGAGGAATAGAACTATTTTGGATGCAGCTAGAAGCATGATATCAAAAGAAAATATACCTCATGTGTATTGGAAAGAAGCAGTGAATATAGTGGTTTACACTTTCAACAGAGTTCACATCAAAGGTGAAATGGGTAAGACACCCTATGAACTATGGTTTGGTAATATTCCTACTCTTAAGTACTTTAGAATATTTGGAAGCAAATGTTACATTAGGAGAGACGAGTATATTGGTAAATTTGATACTAGAAGTGATGAAGGAATATTTCTTGGGTATTCATCTAAGAGCAAAGCATATAGATGTTTTAATAAGAGATTGTAGAAAATTATTGAGAGTGCAAATGTGAAGATTGATGAACAATTTAGAAGAAATTCAAGGTCTATGGATTCTAAACTAGTAGTTGAGATAATCATAAATGAACCTATACCAAATGCACTAGTATAGAATGTTGATCCAGTTACACCAACATCATCAGAGAATTCCACAGTGATTGAAGAATAGCAGCAAGTGAACACACCCAGGTATGTAAGATTGAATCACTCTAAAAGTCAAATAATTGGGAATATGTATCAAGGAGTTATGACAAGAGGAAAACTTGCAAATGATGAGGTATGTTTAATTTCTCAAATTGAACCAACATCTATCATTGAGGCATGTGAATATAAACATTAGATTAAGGCTATGGAAGATGAATTGGAACAAATTGAAAAGAACAACACATGGACATTGGTTCCCCGGCCTAAAAATAAAAATTTAATTGGAACTAAATGGGTATTCAAAAATAAAATTAATGAAGATGGTAAGGTCTGTAGAAACAAAGCAGGATTAGTGTGTAAGGGATATTCACAGAAAAAGGGAATTGATTAAAATGAAACCTTTGCACCGATAGCTAGAATTAAGGCAGTCAGATTATTTCTTGCATTTGCAGCACACAAAAACTATAAAGTAAATCAAATGGATGCTAAATGTGCATTTGTGAATGGTGATCTTGAAGAGGAAATTTACATTGAACAACCTAATGGATTTTCATTAAAAAATAATAAAGATATGGTTTGCAAGTTAAGGAAAGCTTTATATGGATTGAAGAAATTTCCTAGAGCTTGGTATGCTAGATTGGACAAATATCTTATGAAACTTGGTTATACTAAAGGTAATGCTGACAGTAACTTGTTAGGTCTTGGGGACAACTGAGGGGGGGGGGTGAATTAGTTGTCAAATATATTAAAGCCAAAACAACTTAACCAACTTTAATGCTTAATACCAGTAAACCAAACTATTATATCGGTAGATAGTTTTATCAGTTAATTATAGTACCAATAAAGATGAATACATGAAATAGAAACAAAATAACATCCACAACACATAACACCAATATTTGTACGTGGAAACCCTATAAGTGGAAAAACCATGGTAGGAAACCTTACCCACAATCAGATGATACTACTGCAGATAGTATATGTATACAAATGGGGTCTGCACATGCAGAAAGGCTAAGCGCCTAGAGCTCACTGCTCAAACACAAATAGGAATCACACTGACTACAATTGGATGGTTAAATACAATAAGGATGTACTACTCAAAATAGCATCTTACTATGCTGAATTCAGTACCAGTGTAGTTCTGATAGTCTTCACAAAAACCTTGCTTCACCTTCAAATGATGTCTGCATGTAAAGCTCTATTTATTCTTGAATATACTGAATTATTTCTTCCTTCGCATTCTACACTTGATCTTACAAATAAGATTTTACATTTATATCATAACCTAAGACCAATTTTAGTAGGTCGGCTCTAAAGGATATTATAATAAAATCAATTTATAAATAAAACAATATCCGATGCAATGACCGATTCAACATGTCAGCTTGATGCATTTACAACAATAATAAAACATCTCCATAGTGTGTCATACTAATTTGGAATAGATGAGCCTGCCAGTGAATGACCTGGACCTATTTGCCGGTAACAACAAATATGCAAATACGAATATGTCAATGAACAAATCTCCAAGACAAAGTGTCCAAATGATGTCTTCGACATAACTAGGTGTTTTTCATAACATTCCAAGTGTTGGTGAACATTATATCTTGTCGGTGTACCAGATACTATTGACTGTGCATAATTCACTTGCTTGCCAGTGAACATTGCCAATTCTTCAAAGTGCTAGAGTTGATAAGTGATAGTAGGTGTTGACATCAATGACAAAACCATACCAAAATACCAATAATCTCCCCCTTTGGCATTGATGGTAACACAAGATGGAAAAACCATCAAAGTGTCAAAATAGAAATGCCAAATACCAAAAGCCAACAATCTTCTAAAAGAGATCATAACCAAAAATCAAAATACAGATACAAAGAGTAATCAGTTTCTCTCAAAATAACAATCTCTCCCCAAATGAATAATCTCTCCCTAAGAGATAAAGTGTTTTTCCATAGATATCTCTTGCCCTTTGACATAAAATGCCAAAGCCAATATAAAACCAGATTCAAATACAAAATACCAACCAATTCAGTATACCAACTACTCCTGCTGAGAAGTAGATTTCTCATCAAAGCCAGAGTAAAAGATTTCTCTGTTGATTCTATTGGTTGATGACAAATATCAACTATCTAAGTGTCTACTGGTGGGGATATGACCCCAAATTGGTCTCTAAGATATTCAAAAGTCTCCTTAGGAAAAGGTTTAGTGAAAATATCTACAATCTGCTCTTTAGTATTCACATAAACCAATTTTACTTCTTTTTCTTCAACATTCTCTTTTAGAAAATTCAGTTTGATAGAAACATGTTTGGTTTTAGAATGTAATACCAGATTCTTAGATATATCAATTGTTGCAGTGTTATCACAATAGATAGTTATGGGTTCCCTGCATTTTACCTTTATGTCCTTCAATATTTACTTAAGCCATAATACCCGTGTACAGTTAGTTGCTGCTACAACATATTCTGATTCAACTGTTGATAAAGATGTACAACTTTGTTTCTTACTCAACCAAGAAATTAATCTACTGCCAAGAAAAAATGTTCTATCAGTGGTTCTTTTTCTATCATCCACATCTCCTGCCCAATTTGCATTTGTGTATGCACATAATTCAAAATTTTCATCTTTAGGATACCATAAGCCAAGATTTGTAGTGCCTTGTAAGTACCAGAAAATCCTTTTTACTACCGATTCATGATTTTATCTAGGATTACTCTGAAATCTTGAAACAATACATACTGCATTCATATTATCAGGTCTTGTTTGTGTTAAATACAGTAGGCCTCCTATCATAGATTTGTACCTAGTTGGATTAATAGGTGTATATTCATCCTTTAGTGATAATTTGTCATTTGTAGTCATAGGTGTGCTTACGAGTTTAGAGTTTTCCATCCCAAAATTCTTTAGTAACTCCTTCAGATACTTGGATTGACTCAAGAATATACCTTTATCAGTCTGTAAAATCTGCAATCCTAAAAATAATTTTATCTCTCAACTCATAGACATTTCAAATTCTCGCTTCATTTCAATAGAGAAGTCTTTACATAATCCATCTTCTCCTCCAAATATTATATCATCAACAAAAACTTCTATAACCAAGATGTCATCATTAGTCACTTTATAGTATAAGTTGTTGTCAGCATTACCTTTAGAAAAACCAATCTTCAAAAGATACTTATCCAATCTTTCATACCAAGCTCTTGGAGCTTGCTTCAACCCATACAAAGCTTTCCTTTACCTCCAAACCATATCTTTGTTATCTGTCAAAGAAAACCCATCAGGTTGTTCAATGTAAAATTCTTCTTCAAGATCTCCATTCAGAAATGCACATTTAATATCCATTTGATATACTTTGTAGTTCTTATGTGTTGCAAAGGCTAAGAATAATCTGACTACCTCAATTCTAGCTACTGGTGCAAACGTTTTATTATAATCAATTCCTTCTTCTGAGAATATCCCTTACACACTAATCTTGCTTTATTTTTGACTACCTTACCATCTTCATTGAGTTTGTTTCTGAATACCCATTTTGTTCCAATCACATTTTTGTCTTTAGGCCAAGGAACTAATGTCCATGTGTTATTTTTCTCAATTTGTTCTATTTCCTCTTCCATAGCTTTAATCCAGTGTTTATCTTCACATGCCTCATTAACTGATTATGGTTCAATTTGAGAAGTAAGACATACCTCTTCATTTGCCAGTCTTCCTCTTCTCATAACTCCTATATATTTATTTCCAATTATCTTATCTTCAGAGTGATTCAGTCTTACATACCGAGGTGTCTTTGTTTGCTGTTGTTCCTCAGTTATAGTGGAATTTTCAGATAATACTAGTGTAACTGGATCTTCATTCTATACTGGTGGGTTCAATATAGATTCATTTGTTAGAATCTATGTTCCCGGTTCAGAGTCTATATACCTTGAAGTTCCTCTGAGTTGTTCATCAATCTTCACATTTGTACTCTCAACAATTATCTGCAATCTTTTGTTAAAGCATTTGTATGCCTTGCTCTTAGATGAATACCCAATAAATATTCCTTCATCACTTCTAGGAGCAAATTTTCCAATATACTCATCTCTTCTAACATAGCATTTACTTTGAAATATTCTAAAATATTTAAGAGTAGGAGTAATACCAAACCATAGTTCATGAGGGGTCTTACCAGTTTCTCCTTTGATGTGAACTTTGTTGAATGTATAGACCATTGTGCTTACTACCTCTCTCCAATATACATGTGGTAGATTTGCTTTAGATAACATACTTCTAGCTGCATCCAAGATAGTTTTGTTTTTCCTTTCAACAACTCCATTCCGCTGTGGTGTCTGGGGTGTTGATAACTGTCTTCTGATTCCATTCTCTTCACAAAATGTATTAAATTCCTTAGATGTTGTGTATGGTGAAAATGGATAACAATAATAACAATATTGAAAGGCTAAATGAATCCAACCACTAAACCCTAGCCTAAAAATCAACAAAGATCCACCATAACATATGAAGATTACCTAAGACAATGAAAATCAAATGAAATCACAAAGATTATACCATCACATGTCCAATAGGGTTTTGATCTCCATTCTTCCTATCTCCATTGATCTTGCTTGATATATTTGCTCTCAGATTTTATGTGCATAAGAGCTCAACAAAGAATGGAATGTGGTTGCAAGTAGGATCGTAGTGTAGTCGAGTCCTCCAAATTGTCGATTAGGCTGAGTGATTAGTGTAGCGTAGAAATTAGGAATCATCAAAACAAGTAGATCAATCAAAACACAAGACATGATAACATAATCAAAAGAACACTCATTGAAATGAACCTAATTCCAAAGCACATTCAATAGAGGCATAAAAACAAAAGCATTCAAAATGACAATATCATGCAAACCATATGCTTCTTCCATGCGGCTCCATTGTTGTTCTTTCCTCTTCAATGGGTTTGTGGATCTCACCTACAAGTGCTCACACAATTGAAAGCAAAAGGCTCAAGAGTACTAGAAACGAAAATTCGGTAGTTTGATAGAAATTCGGGATTCATGAAGAATTCAAGGATCTGATTTGATTGAAAATCATCCAATTTATAGAAGAATTGGATAAGTGACAAGATTAGCATGATGCAATTCAAATGGAAATTGCAAATCAATATGACAAAATATGACAAATTATGCACTTTCCATGCACAATTTGATTGATTGACAATTTGATGACAAATTATGACACATTCTATGTCAAAATTGATTGATTATCAATTATGACAATTTATGACAAATTGAAATGTCATTCCCATAGAATTAGGAGATGAAATAGGAGGAAAATGAATTAGAAATTAAGAAAATTAGAAAATTGAAATTGATGACAATTAGGAATTAGAAATTGATAGAAATTAGAATTTAGGAATTAGTGAATTAATTAATAATTTTTCATTTATTAATCAATTCACAAAGAGGAATAATTAGCCAATTAAATAAAGATTTAATTGTAATGAGAAGACTTAGGATTAATAAATAATTTAGTAATCCTAGAGGAAGAAATGGCAAATTAGGTTAAATGACTAAATCATAAAACCCTAAAGAGATGAATTAGGTCTTGATGAAAGATAATTAATATCATGATTTTGAATTGATAAATGACCAATGTGATAAACGATTTGACTGAAAAATGTGCCAATTGACGAGGAACAATGACAAATTGATCCAAATTGACATAATCAAGACAAACAATGATCGATATCAAAATGATCGATAGCAAAATGATCGCAAAATGACAAGATTGATAATGACCACGATCAATGACAAATTGATCGCAAGATGACAAGATCGAACATGACAATGATCGATGACAAATCGATCGTAAAATGACAAGATTCAAGGATTGATGATAAATCGACAAGATTGATAAGAGGACAACGATCGATGACAAATCGATCGCAAGATTGACAGGATCGATAAGAGGACAAAACCCTAATTAGGATTGATGATGTCCAAAATGATGAGATTGATGATAAAATTGATAAGATTGACAGGAGGACAAAACCCTAATTAGGATTGACGATGTCCAAAATGATGACAAATGAATACGCACATTGATGCGACAGGGTAAAATCGATCAAAATCATGATTGGATAATGTTGTCGACAAGACCAAATTCGAAGACGAGATGATTAAAGAATGTAGAAGAATGACTCGATGCTCGCAAATGATAAAAATCAAGTGCGTGACATAGGAGAAATGTTAATGCGATGCAAAAACCTAAAATGAGGCAATGCGCAAATGTTAAAGTATAACCTCGCAAACGTTGACCATTTTTGGGTGTCTACAATTAGAATGCATAGAATGATTAGGGTTTGATAATGAAGGAGGCATCTTCTTAAATAGAAGACACCATATGAAATGGAGGGATAAGATTGAGAGGTGTAAAAGGAGGTCGGCTAAGATTAGAGGGTAGGTAAAGGAAATAATAAAATAATGAAAGGGGTAGGTAGTGTATGAATTAAGAGATGAATGACATGTGTCATAGGTGGAAAAGGTTAATGAATTAATTAAATAAATAAAGATTTATTTAATTAATAGAAGAAGTGGGATCAATTAAATAAATAAGATATTTATTTAATTTAGGAAAATGATAATTTAAATAAATAAATGTATTTATTTAAATGAGAAATAAGGCTAGATTTATTTAATTAATAGAAGAATTAGGCTTAGATAATTAAATAAATAAAATATTTATTTAATTAGACATGACAATTTTAGGTGTCTACATTTTGCCCCTCTTTGAGACAATGCGGCTTGTCGCGTTGTTTCAAAGAAGATAAGATGAACTGATACAGAGTTGCCCCAAAATGGGAATGATATGCCCCCTCGAGAGATTGGATGAAAATGTCTGAAAAGATTGCAGACAATCTCTCGATAAGAAAGAGAGGCTAGAATGGACTGACCGGATAAAGTGACAAAGTCACGGGATAATGAAGACTGACTCGGAAAATGAAGGCGAGGGCTAGGGTAGGCTATAAGATAGAACACGGGGGAAAATACATCCTCATTGTCATCTATACATTCACAAGAGCATATTGCAGAGCGAAAATAGAGCAGCAACAGTCAGCAGCGATGGCTTTGGTTCATAGATTTGACCACGTTCGCCGATTCCAGAGGCCAGTAGAGGTAGGAGAGCCAGTGAGTACCACAAAACCTCCTCGTACTTTGATGCATTTATTGTTGTCATTAATGCATACTAGGTAATGTAATAAATGCACGTTTATGTCAGGAAAGCGTGTTTGCATTTGAAAAGTATGAATTTGCATCTTCTAGGTCAAATTGGTAGTTCTGTGATGAACATACGTTGTCGATTGGATAAGCTGCTGAGAGGATACACTCAAGCAGGTCCTCTAGGAAGACTAGGATAGATCAAGGCACTTTGTGATGAACAGTGAGTACCAAGATAAAGTACTTTGTGATGAACAGGGAGTACTAAAATATGAGCAGCACTTTGTGATGAACAGGGAGTGCAAATGTGAGTAACACTTTGTGATGAACAGGGAGTGTCACACACGTAGTACTTTGTGATGAACAGGGAGTACCACTAGGATAATCAGCAACACTTTGTGATGAACAGTGAGTGTCACTAGGGTAGATAGCCATATGCATTTAGATAGCGAGTAGCATTTTGTGAGAAACAGTGAATGCCACTATAACTGACATGATTGAGTTGTTTGACTACAGGAGTATTTGCTGATGCTAGAGTCACGGGAGAGATTCCCGTCGACACAGAGGTTGCAACCTGAGTTGACACTTGAGGACTGAGCCGTGATTGAGGCTATGGGATTGAGATACATTCTGTATGTGCCTGAGTTTCGGGCGAACATGGGATTGCTGACTGCACTGGCTAAGAGATGGCACTCAAAGACTTGTATGTTTCATCTGCCGATGGGTGAGATGACAGTCACCCTGGAGGATGTATATAGGATTCTGCGGATACCGATCGATGGGGAGTTAGTACCCTACGATTGAGATGGAGATAGGGATGCACTGAGATGAGTGTTCTAGGATCTGGGACTGGAGATGAGGGTGGGACATGTGGCATGGGATACCATGACATGGATAGGATTAGCACTACCAATAGTGTTGGCAGGAGTGATCAGTGAGTTCCTCTGTATCAGTTTTGTACCATTTTATATAATGATGTAGACACCTGCGGGTGATTGTAGCCATATGATTTTGACATCATTGTATCATGACACTTTATATATATATGAGATGATTCATCTTTGCGGCAGCTATATGCATGTGTACCTATGTGATGAGATGTTCTTATGTGATGCTTATGATATGGATGCAAATATGTATATGATGCAATGCAATATTTTTATTTTTTTTATTTTTTTTTGTTTATGTTTTATATGTGTATGCAGGATGAAAATGTGAATGTATGTAATGTAGATGAATATGATAATGCAAATGTAAATTGTGCTAACAGGTGTTGTGTGCAGGATGTGATGCAGTTGTGATATCTATATGTATGTATGAAATACTTATATGTGGTAATGTAGGTGCAACTACATGAAATGCAAATGTTTTTGGTGTGTCATTATACTCAGTCATGTGATAGCAGGCTATGCGGACTCAAGAAGGATGATGGAAGTCAATCAAGAAAGGGGGATGGAAGATAGAAGATATGAACGTGAAAGAGCTTCTTGTGTGTTATCATCATTGAGCTTTATTATGGCAAGTAGGTTATGACAATCGAGGCATATGTTTGACCCAGAAAGTCATTGTACCTGTTTGCATGGAGATAAGACAGTCACAAACAAGGAATGCCCCAGTTCACACTAGACTCATAGTGTCCTCATATCCTTGGACAAGTCATAGCATTACTAAGAGACAATCCATAGACAGCAAATACAAATAGGTGACGATACCCCATCCTCGCCTTTCTAGTCAAAGACATCTTGGAGATAGAATCTCTAGTCAAAGACATCCCGGAAAAGCTAAAAGACATGTCACCAAAAGATAAAATCAAGAGAAAACCAAGACTCGACACCAACATCCACTGTAGTCCTCAAGTTTAGTGTATCTTGTCACTTGTATAAGTCTTATTTGATTATGGTCACAATGTTTACTTTCACAAAAAGGATAGATAGCACTGAACCATATGTTGTCTGAGTCTGTTGAAAGATTTGATTTGTTGAAGCTCATTGTTGCTGCTGTGTCTCATCTAAAACTGACTGAATCCATGAAACTGATACTTTATTGCGGAGAAGATGAAACTTTATTGCGGATCTGTGATGCAAATGTTGCTTTATTGCGGATTGTGCGCGGATAGACTGAAGAAAGCTGGAAGAAACTATACTCCTCAAAACATGTGATGTTCTCAGTTCCACACCCATCACTAGACGTAGGATTTTTCCTTAGCCACAGATAGGATCTGATTTATTATGGATGGAAAGGGATGTGAAAAGGGAGGTTTATTGTGAATGGCTAACCAATCTTAGGTAGATCAATAACAAGCCATGATGGGAATGGGTAAGTTTATTATGGATGAATAGGTTGTGAGTGTGTGCAAAGTGAAAGGATGAAAGTGAATCCTGAAGGAGGGAGGAGCAATGTCTCTACGCATGGCGCTGGTGACCCAGTTTTCACCATGGTACTTTCCCAGGGCGCCACTGAAGTGGTTTTCACCGTTGGATGAAATTATTTCTCTTTACTTTTTTTGATTTTTTCAATTTTTTTTGTGTCACAAGGCACCTATTTGCCAGGTTTTCACCAAGTAACGATTTTTTTGTTTTATAATTTTTTTTGTATTTTTTATTTTATTTTTATTTTTTTTGTATTTTTGAATTTTTTTATTTTTTTGTGTTTTCGAATTAGGATACTCTGAAGAGCTATGTGTAAAACCTGCGAAGGTGCATGCTGTTGATAGGATCCTCCAAAGGTTCACCTTCTGTAGTTGAGAGCTGATATGCCCCAGAGCCATATACTGCTGTAATAATGTAAGGACCAAGCCAGTTTGGTTCAAACTTGCCCTTCTTCTCTCTGTCTTGCTGATTCTTGGGGTTTTCTCAGAGAACCAAGTCACCTACCTCAAATGTGCGAGGCTTGACTTTGTGATTGTAGTTGCATTGTTTCTTGACTGAATGATGTGTAGCTTGAGTGTCTGTCTTCCTTGATAAAGGAACTGAGATAGGATTACTAGTGTGTGGACTACACAGGCCCATATGCGTGTCACCTGAAGAAGTTTGGGCATCCCTGATAACAAAGTCCTTCGAGGAAGCTCCATTAAAGGTCCATGATGTATCACTAGAAGGGGATGGATGTGTGGAACAAGTGGAAGAGTTATGAAGGCTTATGATTGTGAAAAGAAGTGAAAGTAGGATAGCATGATGGAGACTTAGGATCAACAAGTATGCTTTTTGATTTAAAATTGTAGAACTTTTGCCCCTAGTTATTTTGATATTAGGGGAGATCAACTCTTGTTCTTTTTGCTTCATAGGATTTTTATCCTTGACTTTGATTTTTGTAGAGTCCAATAGCTTTTGATTTTGATTTGGACTGAAGCACTTTTCTTTATTTTTGACTTTTAAATTTTTCTTTTCAAAGCTTGATTTTTGATCCCTAATGAGTAAGGGCTTTTGTGATTCTTGTTGATCCAAGTCTGGGAGTGGAGTGGAAATGGAATGAGTGGATGAAATGGTAAATCTATGTGAGTTCTCAAGAGGGCTAGCGATATGCTCATTAGATTCTTCACTGAAACCACTCTTAGGACTATTGATATCAAGAGATGCTTGCACCACTAGAGGAGATTTGCATTCAAACTTAGTAGCCAGAACACTAGGTGGTTCACACCCAATTCCTTGCAAATTGTTTATAGATTGTTCCTGTAGACTGAATACCTTAGGAGATAGTGGGAGTTGGTCAACATGAAATATATACTCACCACATCCCAGGTCTTTAATCTTGAACTTTTCTTTTAGCTCTGCTTGTTTGTATGTAGAAGCTTTTAAGGATTCAGGATCCATGTATGCCGATGAAGGAACAGCTTCGCGATTGACTGGGATTGTTATTTCTGATTGAGGTTGCAGATTGTTGCAATATATGAATGGATTTGGATCTACTTTGACGGTCACTTCAACTCCATTGTGTGGAAACTTGATACATCGATGATATGTAGATGGGACTGCGCTCATCTCATGAATCCATGGACGTCCCAAGAGTATGTTGTATGTGAGATCTAGATCAAGGATTTGACAAACCACATCCTTTGTAACTGGCCCAACTCTGAGAGGTAAGGTGACTGTGCCCTTGGATGAACGCTCTTCATCATCATATGCCTTGATGGTAATTTTGTTTGTAGAATTCACATCTTTGTTAGAATATCCCAATTGTTTAATAGTGCTCAATGTACAAATGTTTAGACCTGCTCCTCCATCTACCAGGACTCGTTTGATTCTATGTTTGTGTATGAAGGCTTTGATGTGTAGTGGTGCATTATGTGGCTGACTTACAGAGGCGTCATTAGCTTCTGTGAACGTAAGGGAGTGTGGAATGGAAAGGTATCCCACCATGGCTTGAAACTGGTCCACGTTCAGATCAGTAGGAACGGTAGTATCTCTCAAGATTTTGTCAAGAATAGCTTTATGTGCAGGGGATATGCGTAAAAGCTCAAGGATGGAGATAAGTGCGGGTGTCTTCCCTAAGTGTTCTACAAGGTCATACTCAGGCTTAGTTGATGAGGAAGTGGTGTTCTTGGTTGGAGAACCTTGCAAAGTAATTTTACCTCGATAGGTTGTAACATGACATTCAGAGGTAGGTTCGGAAGAAGATCCAACACCTTTTAGGACAATCTTGGGTCTCTGAGTAGAATTCTCAGATGCTTTGTCCTTGATGATAATAGTAGAGACGTAATTGTCCATCGAGATATTATTGATAGTTGAATCATAGTTGTAAGGTGCTCTAGTATAGTTGGCTTGGTCATCTGTGGCTTTAGCTTTTCCCTTGTCATGTTTTGGGAATGGTTCCTTAAACATCTCATGTTCTTGATTAGACGAATGTCCCTTAATCTCAATGTCACCTCTATCAATGAGATCTTGTATGATGTTCTTCAGTCTATGACAATTTCCTGTCTTATGACCCTTGCTCTTATGAAATTCACAGTATTCATCATCATTCCACCAATTTGGCTTAACCTTTGGTTCATATGGAGGAAAATCTGGAACTGTGATTACCTTGTTTGCCACAAGCTTCTTGAAAACTGACTCAAGTGGTTCTCCCAATGGAGTGTACTTCCTTCGTGATCTGGAAGTTGTTTGAGTATTTACTTGATTGTTTGTAGAACTTGATCCTGAAAAGATGAATTTAGGTCGCATTGTGTTGGCATCAACAACACCATCATTGACTATGTTCTTGTTTTTATTCCAAAATCTTGGCTTGTCTTTTCCTTTAAAGTCATCTTTGTTTTCCTTAAATATCTTAATGACTCCTTGTTCAATTAGGACCTTTTCTGTTGCTAAGCCTTTTTCGATAACGTCCTTGAAGGTAGACAAACAAGCTTTCCTTAAGTCATAACCAATCTCTTTGTTAACATTTTGGGTGAACATCTCTACCATTTGTTTTTGTGGAATCTCACAAGAGCATCTGCTGGCTAGATTTCTCCATCTTTGTAAAAATGATGCAAAAGATTCTCCCTCTTTTTGCTTGGTGTTGCACAAAGTAGTGACTGATATGTCTGTCTCTATATTGTAGGAGAAATGTTGAATAAATGCTTCTGCTAGGTCACCCCATGACTTAATACCAGGTGGAAGTTGGGAGAACCATTCCATAGCTTGATCACCTAAGCTTTGTGGGAATAATCTCATCAAATATGTCTCTTCTGCTGCTACCTCAATGCAAGCTGTGAAAAATTGTCTTATGTGTGCCTTAGGATCCCCTTTTCCTCTATACTTATCAAATTTAGGCGTCACAAAGTGTGTAGGAAAAGGAGGGATTGGAATGCTCTTGTCAAATGGATAAGGACATATGTCTCTCATTGTGTATGTTGGCTTCGGTGTATTTATGTCCTCCATTTTCTTTTGTAATTCCCTGATTTGTTGCTCCAAATTGCTCTTAGGTGGAGATCGACTTCTTGGACCATATCCTATGTTTGAGGTACCCATTGGAGGAGGTGCATGTTGTATATATGGATGATATTGATCATACACATGTTCATATGAAGGAGGTCTATAATGATGTTGCATATATGGACCACTTGGTATAGATTCATGTTGAGGAACACCATATCTATTTTGCGCATGTATACCATATTCTACAGGCATGTCATGTTCTAATGTGTTGCCCCCAAATTTGACACGGGGTTTCCTTGTGTCCAAATTTTGAGCATGCCTTTGAATGTCCAATTGTTTTGGTTGATCCATAGCTTGAGCATATCTATCTACATAAGACTTCCATAATGGTCTTCGAAGGTGAGTATCATATGTTTGACCATGTGTATGTGGGACCTCTGGTTTTTGAAGCAAAGCTGATGGTGATTCAAGTACCATGTGTGGTCCTCTATTTCCTCCACTATTAGGTCTCCTTTGATCCATATTGGAGTGAGGTTGTTGCAAAGGTCTATGTTCCATTATTTGAGACATGTCAAAATCATGAGGTATCTTGGCTCCACTTTGTGCCATCATGTGTAAGAAGTATTGTCTATCTCTCCTCATTATTTCCTCAACCAATCGATTGAAATGGGGATTCATAATGGATTCTTCCACATCTGCTGAATGTACTGAAAAGTTGTCCACATTGTCATTTTGTGTAGCATTGTTGTTTATAGTGTCCATGTTCTCAACATTTGGAATGTTTCTATAGACATCCATGTCAGGTAATGTAGTATGATCAGAATTGAAAAAGATATCATTGTCATACTCATAAGAACTCATGTTTGCGGACTCTTGAGCCTCTTTAGTTTCTCTCCTAGATTTTTGAAAACGGGTTTCAACCATGAACTAGGTATTGACCAAGATGTGTGAGGCTAGATGAAAAATGGAAAGAGTATGGAAGACCAAGAGTTGGATGAAATGTAAATGAGTCTGAAGTGTACTTGTAATGTCCAAAGTGTAAGACCAAGTATGTATGTAGTAGAGTAGGTGTGGCTTCCAAAGAGAGGATAGTTTCTCTTGATGAGGTAAGTTGACCTTGACTCTAAGTAAGACCAAATGAGACCCAAAGGTAAGAAACCTTGATGAGGGACCACTTAGCAAAGTGTAGTTGTATGTAGTGTGTTGACAAAGTATGATGAGGACAAGCAAGTGACCTTTTGACTCAAGTTTAGACAATTGTGAATGTAATGAGAGATGTAAAGCAATGATGGGCTGTGTGAGACCCAAAGACAGGTTGAATGCTAGATGAAACCTGAAGAAACAACCTAGGAAGCTCAAGTATTTCGAAATTGATTTCTTTTGTTTGCTGGACTATAAAATTTTTCCAATTTGTGAAGTTGTTGGTTGTGACCAAATCTGAATGTTTGACTATTTTTCGTGACAAGAGGACACAATGTTGTTGAGGACTCAATGTTTGCAAGTGTTTAGACTTCAAAATGACTCAAAGAAAGTGTGTTGTTTGATGTAAAATTGTTTTGCATACACTTGAAAACACAAAAGACACAATGTTTTGAATGTTTAAAATAAGTCAAGCATAATTCTTATGGCTGGCCAAGACAATAGTTGTTGATCCCACATGGGGTTTTACCCCCGAGGCTACGCTATTCAGAGCGGATACTTAGATACTTGACCTCATTGGCTCCACCCTCGGCACTCACTTCTCGGGTCAGCCAAGCATCAGTCCCCATGAAAACTCCCCATGGCGAACTTTGTATCTCTACTAAGAACCGTATGTGTGTGGGCCGCTACCAGAGGTCCGACCTGCTGCCCCAACAACTAGAAGGATTTGGGCTTCTAAAACAAAAAGGTGCTAGTAAGGGCATCCGCTCGTGTGGCCATACATGCGACACTTTCAGCTCTGTAAATACAGAAGGCTCCCAGCCGGTAGGGGTTACGCCCTACAAATGATCAAATAAATTTGATCAAACGGGTTTATGGGGAGACATAGTGTCAGTATGAACTAATCAGCACATGTTATCCATAGTTTTCACCATGAATACATTTGATTATAGTGGTTCGGAAGAGGTGGGTTTTCCTCACTACCACTTGGGTCATTCTCTTCTCACTAGTAGTCCTAATGACCACACGGGAAGACAGACCCTCTAAAGATTGAACAAAAAGAGCCTATTGCTCAAGACACAAAAGACAATGATTTAATTTTAGTGCACCAATTGAAGTGTTTGCTAGTCTATGAAAATAAGGCACACAATAAAAATCCAAAAACACTTGCCAAGGATCTGCAACAAAGATTTATTAGTAGTTTGGATTGTTTGAAATAATCACCCCTTCCTGCAAGCACACAAGTTAGGTAAATTTTAGATCCAAAAGACTTTGTGAAATAGGGGCCTTCAATAATGCGTTTTGTTGACCAATTCAAAGATCTGATTCATCATAAAAAAGGATCACCTGTAAAATTTCAAGAGATTTCTAGAAATGTAAGAAAATCCAAAACATTTGCTAATTGGCTCCAAAAATTAATTTTTTATGAAAAATCATAAAAAATTCATATAAAATGCAAACTTGATCCAAAAAATCTAAATTTTTCATTGGAGAGTCTTGATGGTCTTCCAAACTTGCACAAAAAATTTTCTGCAACAAATCCAAGCAGTTTGTGAGATATGAGTAAAATAATGCAAAACCCTAATTTTCAAAGATCTGATTTTTGAGGAATGATTTTGAATAAAATTTAGAATAAAAAAGAATAGATCCTATGTATAATTCTGAGAGATTTCCAAAAATGTAAGAAAATCCAAAAAATTCACTAATTTTCTCTCAAAATTAATTTTTTATGAAAAATCATAAAAAATTCATACAAAATGAAAACTAGATCCAAAAAACCTGAAATTTTTATTGAATCTTTCTGATATGTTTCCTGACTTTCACAAAAAAATTTATGTCAAAATTAGAAACGGTTTGTGAGATCTGATCAAAATAAGGAAAAACCCTAATTTTTAAAGATGCAATTTTTAGGGAAATATTTTGCATCAAAATTAAAATCACAAAAAACAGATCCTATGTATAATTATGAGGGGTTTCGAAAAATATAAGAAAATCCAAAAATTCCTCTCATTTGCTCTCAAAATTATTTTTTTATGAAAAATCATAAAAAATTCATAGAAAATGAAAATGTGCTCCAAAAATTTTGAATTTTGGCTTGAGAGCTCTTGATACTTTCTTCAACCTGCAAAAAAAATTTGGTGCAAAATTTCCTAGCCGTTTGTGAGATATGATCGAATCTCTCCAAGATCTTAATTTTGTGTCCAAAACCCTAGCTGCACAAGGTTATTCTCCAAATTGTTTTACAAAATAGCAATATAGGGTTAGAAAAATCTACAAAAAAAACATAGATCTAAGAAAAATCCATGTCCCATGGGGTGTGCCAAAATGTGTATGGTGAAAATGGATAACAATAATAACAATATTGAAAGGCTAAATGAATTCAACCACAAAATCCTAGCCTAACAATCAACAAAGATCCACCATAACATATGAAGATTACCTAAGACAATGCAAATCAAATGAAATCACAAAGATTATACCATCACATGTCCAATAGGGTTTTGATCTCCATTCTTCCTATCTCCATTGATCTTGCTTGATATATTTGCTCTCAGATTTTATGTGCACAAGAGCTCAACAAAGAACGGAATGTGGTTGCAAGTGGGATCGTAGTGTAGTTGAGTCCTCCAAATTGTCGATTAGGCTGAGTGATTAGAATGCATAGAATGATTAGGGTTTGATAATGAAGGAGGCATCTTCTTAAATAGAAGACACCATATGAAATGGAGGGATAAGATTGAGAGGTGTAAAAGGAGGTCGGCTAAGATTAGAGGGTAGGTAAAGGAAATAATAAAATAATGAAAGGGGTAGGTAGTGTATGAATTAAGAGATGAATGACATGTGTCATAGGTGGAAAAGGTTAATGAATTAATTAAATAAATAAAGATTTATTTAATTAATAGAAGAAGTGGGATCAATTAAATAAATAAGATATTTATTTAATTTAGGAAAATGATAATTTAAATAAATAAATGTATTTATTTAAATGAGAAATAAGGCTAGATTTATTTAATTAATAGAAGAATTAGGCTTAGATAATTAAATAAGTAAAATATTTATTTAATTAGACATGACAATTTTAGGTGTCTATAGATGTAAATTCTCCTCCTTGATCTGATCTCAAACATTTGATTTTCTTACCAGTTTCATTCTCTACCATTGCTTTGAATAGTTTGAACTTTCCAAGTGCTTTTGATTTTTCTCTAAGAAAAGTAACCCAACACATTCTAGAATAGTCATCAATGATTAGCATGAAATATCTATCACCTTGTAAACTTTTAGTTCTAGATGGACCACATAAATCAGTATGAATTAAGTCAAGAGTATTATTGGATTTTTCTGGAATACTTTTAAAAGTTGCTCTAACTTGTTTTCCAAAATGACATTCCTTACATACCGAATTGTGAGGTTTAACAATCTTAGGTAAATCTGTAACTGCCTTAGTAGTACTAATTTTTACCATGCAATCAAAATTTACATGACAAAGTCTCTTATTCCATAGCCAACTTTCATCAATATGTGCAATCAAGCATGTCTTTTCACTTTTATTCAAATAAAAGATATTACCTCTTGTTTGATTACTGGTTGCAATTTCCAAACCAATTTTGTTCATAATTTTGCATTTACCATTTTTGAATTTTAACTGAAATCCTTTCTCAACTAATTGACCAACACTCAAAAGATTATGCTTTAAACCTTCCACATAGTAAACATTGTTAGTATTATGCTTACCATCAAGAGATATTGTACCTTTACTTTTGATCAAGTAATCTTTTTCATCTCCAAATCTTACTAGACCTCCATTATATTTCTAAAAGTTCAAGAATTTACCTTTATCACTAGCCATGTGATGTGAGCATCTTCAATCAATGATCCATTCATCCTTAACTTCAACTTTAGCTACTAGGGCCTCCTATACCAGTTGAACAGTAGGTGTCGATTGATCTTCTGTTATAGCAACAAAAACCCATCCATTGTCTGTCGGATCTTCATCAGAATCATCAGTGACTCCTTCATCAGCAAGATAACAAGATTTATCTTTATTCTTCTTTAATATGTATCTCTGATATTCAGGGTTAGGCTTGTATGTTCTCCTAGCTTCTTCTCTTAGTCTAGCTGTAGCATCCTAAAATTGTGACACTTGCAATTTTGACTGCATTTGGGTCTTCACGATGGCGATGCAACACGGAACCTGAATGGAGACCCCGAAACTTGTTCATGACATCAAAAACTGCATTTTTCAGCACCCTGGCCTGATCCCTCCTTGCACCCTCCTATCCTGGGAGGTGGGACTAGGGCGCCCAGTGCCCTGGTCCCCCAGGACCATGGTGCCTAGCGCCCTGGTCCCTGGCCCTATTTTGGGCCCAGTCTCTTGTGGGCATTGGGTCTTTAAGTTTGCAAATTGGAAAATATTGTTTCTAGGTCGGCCTAAGGTCGGGAAAATCAGTCTATCAGCCCTAATTGACAAGTATATAAACTACATTTCCTCTCCCATTTTGAGGAGGAAGGAAGACATATGTGTACAAGACGTGGAAACGATATTCAAGCATTCAAGCATTCAAGCATTCCTTCAAGTAATTGATCATTCTAAGTCTCCATTCAAGGCTAGGTGTTGCATTCAAGACAAGGATTCAACCATTGAAGAGGAGATCACATACAACATACAACATACTACATACATTACACCTTCGCATGTAAGAATACAAACATTCTTACAACAAGGTATCAATACTTGTTTACATTACAAACATTTACATTTACAGCATTCTCATTTCTTGGTTAATTCCAAAACTGGGGTTTGACCTAAAGGCAAACCCCTCATCCCTAACCCCCCAATCGTCCTCTCTTTTCTGTGTGTAGGTTGCAGGTACGCGGTTGTAATTGAAGATCTGGAATCCTTGTGCAGAGACGAACAGATCCACCTTCGTTTCGCGGATTTTTCGGAGGACCGTGTGCACGCCGGGCGCCATCGTCCCGTCAACTTTCGCTCAAATTTGCAGAACAGCACCGTCTCGACATTTTACTGCTAATTCCAGGTCCGCAGCTTCATCCCATATCCCTATCTCTGTTTATAAGCGAATCTTTCCTACTTTACATGCATTCCTAGTTCAATCTTTCTATCTACATTCTTTACAAAAGAGGGTATCCTTGATGTCTTAACCCTTGAAACTCATATAGAATCCAATCTTGCATTGCATGGGATTGGATCTTGTGGGTTTCAACCCCTCTTTTGAATGTAAAGTCTCTCCCAAGTGAAAACCATCAACCCTAGTGACTCTCCCTTCTCTCTCCTTGGAGTTGGGGAGGGGAGAACGACTAGGGTTCGATTTTTCCGCTTTACATTTTGGCGAACCCGACGTGAACATCCTAATTCTGATTATTCATGGTTAGATCTAAAAATTTTGCTTTCCTAAATTTCCATGTTTGATCTTTTGCAAATTTTAGAGGCTAATTGCATAAAAACCCTAAAATTTTCTTTTTAGTAATTAAACTTGTGAAATGTTTAATTGTTAATGCTTGTTTCAGATCTACCCTTCTATTGCAAATTGTCAATTCATATTTGTGCTTTAATTCTAAAAATTAAGCGGTTAAATGTCAAAACCCTAATTTTTAAGACCTTCTTGATTCAACCTTTGACTGATAATTTCATTGATCAAAACACCTCCAAATCGGCTGTAACTTTGGATTCCGCAATAAAATTACAATATCTTTCATCCCTGAAAATTTGGAAAAAAGTTGCGAGGACCGTGTGCACCCCGAGTGCCATCGTCCCCGACATTTTTTCTGAAATTTCGGGAGCTAGATCTTACTGTATTTTTTCGCTAAAATCCAGAATTTTGGCTGATTTTATCAATTTTAACACCTTCAAAATTAAAATCAAAGTTGGTCTAGTGATTGCTTGGATTAAGGCTTATAATCATTCAAAAATTGGTGAAATTGAAATTCATATCAAAATTGTGTTTCTTATAGTCCTAAATCTGAAAAGTGTGTTGGCATTCATTCGAAATTTCAGCGATTTATTCAAATTTTTGCAATTTGTGACTTTTGAAATTAAGGGTTTAATTGCAACAACCTTGATTTCCACTTTCAAATTCGAATTTTGCATGAAATCGAGTCAACTTTTAAATTTCAAAGCCTGCATTGCTTTCAGCATTCCCTCTAAAATCATAAAATTCAAAATTTCAGTTTCCCCCTCTCTTTCAAAATTCAAATTTTACATTTTTCAACAATCTTGGTAGGGTTCAATTTTGAGATTGCAACTTTAATTTGGCCTATCTACAGATTGTAAAATCACTCAATTTTTTCAGATTAGCTTTAAAATCATCATAACTTTCATCCCTGAAAATTTCGAAAAAAGTTGCGAGGACCGTGTGCACTCCGTTCGCCACGATCCCGGACATTTTTTCCAAAATTTTGGGAGATTGTCCTGATTGCATTTAACAGCTTAAATCTAGGAGATTGGTTGATTTTATTGAAATTTGCTACCTCTAAAATTCAAAATCTTCTCTCTCTCTTTAGTGCATGAGTTTTACAACAATAAGCCCTACTTACACTATTCCCGTTAGACAAAGCCTTAGAATTAAGTCTTTTCAAGGTGTAATTACCGAGGAGATGGAACCTAATTTGAATGGCCTTTTTAACAAGGACATGGGTAATTCCTCTAATCCTCTTAATGATGAAGAAGCTCTCCATGAGGTTTCTGTAGAACAACTTTCAAAATTGGATAACCAATTTGATGATTTTCGACAATGAATGTCTCAAGAATACCCCGATAGTGAAGCTCTTTCATTAATTGAGGGTCTAAAACGTATGATTCAAAGTGATAAGAATGGAATTGATATTTTGTGTGGTATTGCACACATTGTGGATTCAAATGTGATGCCTATGAAAAGTTGTGCCAAAACTTTAAGTTACACACAACCTCCTACTCAAGTTAATCATTTTATTCCTTTGACAACTCTTATTGCTAGTATACCTACTTTTACATCAAACATAATGACTACTTCAATACAAGACATTCCTCCTATGATCACTAGTCATGGGGGCAATCCCTCTTCTTCAATCAATCCTCTTCCTTCATTCAATCCAACTTCTTCATTCATTCCTTCAATGAGTGTTCCTCTTATATCTCCACAAATAAACATCACACAAGGGGGCAATTCATTTAACCATTCCATTCCTCCTTTCCAATCATCTCCTATGACTAACTATCATAGTGTCCCACCACCTTACTCTCTACCTTCTTTCAATAACATAACACCTCCATCACAATCTGACACGTCTAATATGAACCTTCGACTGAAGCGACCATTAACAATCTTGCACAAACTGTCTCTTCTTTACAGCAACAAATTGCCTCTATGAATCAATCTAAGTTTAGTGTGCCCACATTTGATGTTGCGAGCCCACTTTCTCTTGACATTGTTCGAGCTATCCCCCCTAAACATGTTGAAATTCTGCATTTGGAGCTTTATAATGGTAAGGGTGATCCTCTAACACATGTTAAGACCTATCAAACAATATGTACTAATTTTTCTTATGACCAAAGGTTGCTTGCAAAACTATTTACTAGAACATTAAGAGATAAAGCCCTACAATGGTATTGCTCATTGCCTTCTTATTCTATTACTTCTTTCAAACAACTTGCAAATGCTTTCATTCAACAATTTCAAAACAATATAAGTCCTAAAGTTACTTTGATTGATTTAATGCATTGTAAACAAGGTGTTAAAGAAAAAGTGACTGATTTCATTGGTAGATATAAGCATTTGTATGCTTAGATTTCTTTTCTAGTGCCTGACAATGATATTCAAAGAATCTTTATTTTTAATTTACAAAAAGATATTAGAGAAAAACTCCTGTTTTCTGAGTTTACTTCTTTCCAACAGTTGTGCGCAACTCTTCACAATTATCAACTGACTGTGAGTCAAATGGAACAAGCAAATCCTATGGCTCTGGGTGATAAGGGTGATAGTAGTCAACAACCATTTGGGAAGTTTAAACCGAACAGAGAGTCCATTAAATTCAATGAAAACATCATCAATAACAATGTGAATGCAGCATCAGGTGTGCTTCCTATTTCTAAGTTTTTCAAGAGAGAAAGAAAGTTTACTCCTTTGAATGAATCATTGCATAGTATTATGAATAAGTTATTGGAACAAAATGTGCTTACTCTTCCTCCTATAAGGCAAATTAATCCTACAAAGATTAACTCACCCTATTTTGATAACAAATCTTTTTGTCAATTTCATCGTCATCCTAGGCATGATACTGAAAAATGTTTTGCTTTAAAAGGTAAAATTCAAGATTTGATTGATAATAATACTATCTCTGTTTCTGGTGTGAATGATAAAAGCAACACATCTGTAGCTCCTCCTAACCAAAATCTTCAGATTTTTACTGATCCATTGCCTTCTCACACCTCTAATGGGATTGATACTAATGATTCCTCTGTCTCACCTGATGATCTTGTGTCTATGACTCCGAATGTGATTAACTTTGTAGAGCAGCAAAGAATCCCTAAAGAACCTTCCATCACCTTTGATTCTAGTGAAACTATCAGGGCACCTGATGGTCCTTTATATATAGTTGCAAAAGTCAAGAATACACCTTTTCGTGGAGTGCTTATTGATCCTTCTTGTATGGTTAATATCATTACTGAAGAATTTATTTTTACTTTGCAATTGAATCAAGTGATCTATGATGAAACAAATGTGGTTGTGAAACTATTTGATGCATTTTCTTCTCCTGCAATTGGTTCTATTACATTACCTATTGCGGTCCATAACAAATCCCTTGAGGTGGACTTTGCTATTATTCCATCATCCGAACAATTTCGTGTGAAGCTAGGCTATCCTTGGCTATCCTCCATGAAAGCTATTGCTTCTCCTATTCACAAGTGTTTGAAATTTCCCCATAATGGTGAAGTTGTTACTGTCAATCATAGTCTCTTTAAACCAGCTGAAAGAACTTCTAGCATTCCTATTGATTACTTTTGGCCTAAACAATTCCAATCTCTTCCTCCGCGAAGTGATCATCTTTTCAAATCTTATCAAAAGTGGAAAAAAGATATGATCCTATCTCTAAGTGAACCTAGAACACCCAAACTTGACATTCCTATCGTTCTTGAGAAGGAAGTTCTTCCTTTGAAAGATAAAACTAATGTCTTTCCTCAAGAAGATTCCCAACCCATTCCTATGAATGTGACTATGCCTATATCTAATAAACTTCCTAAAAGTAGACCTATACCCCCTCGTCATGATGGACTTGGTCTCCTTCCTAAACCGAATATTCCTCCCTTATATGGAGCAGTTCCTCCTCCTTCCTCTTATGGAGAGAAGAGACCTTCCTCTTCTCCTATTATTCAACCTAAGAGACCACAAGCTAAACACCCAAGTGAAAAGGATGAGAACATTCCTCCTCCTCAATTTTCTCAACTCCCTACTAAGACTAGATGAAATCGTTCTGCACGTGAACGCCGATGAAAGTGTCGTCTTAGAGCTCAGGCAGCTGCTTCTCAAACTTTGCAATCCCCAAAAACACCTTCAGCTAATATTATTCCATTTTCTCCTCAACCGACGATTGAGCCGAAATCTCCTAAACATAAGATGCATGATGGTCTTGATCCTGTGCGAGTTAAAGATCCTATTTTTATAAATCTTGATGATGATATAGATGAAAATGTTATTCATGATGAAAATGTTACTCTTGTTCATTCTGATAGTGAATATGAACATGTTGATGTTGATAATTATCTATCTAATGAATTTTCTAAAGCACTTATCCTAGCTCCTAGACAAGACCAACGTGGCTCGGAACATGAACATAGCCCTTGTTTGGATCTTGTGATAGCTCCATCTGCTGTGTTGGATGTTCCTCCTCTAGCATGTTTCCTACCTTCCTGAAATATTGATCAGCAAGATCGGGGGGTAGATGACATGCTAGACTAGTTCATTTGCATAGCAGACTCTCTTCTCCTCTCTTTTGTTACTTCTTCTATGTGTTATTCTAATTCTTCTATTTGTTGTCCTTAGTGTTGTCTACTTGAGGACGACGCAAAACATTGAGATCTCTTTTGGTCTCTCTCATGTTGACTCAAAAGACACATGTGTTCCCTTCTTCTAGGTGACCTTCCTTGATTGGGGAATGAAGAACAATTATGCATACATACATATGATATACATGAATTATCATATAGCATACTGACCCCAAGGAAAGCGAAGTCACCTCGTGCTTTGTGTTTTGTGTCTATTATCCTTGGGCTTATCTCACACTTGGGGGCTAAATCCTTGTGATAACGTGCTCCTTTCTCATTTCTTATATGTATCACTACATTAAAGCAATCACCCCCGGTGAGGTGTGTGCGATCGCTTTAACGTAGGGGGGCATACATCCCGTTCATATCTTTTCAAGATACTTGAAAATTTCTTGATAAATTTAGCTTTGCCTTGAAAATTTTTGATATCTTTCTTGCATGACTCATAGTGAGGGAACCTTACTACTGACAGTCATGGTTCTCCCTCATTATCTTCCCTTTTACTTTGTCAATCGAAGTCGTAAGATCCTTAGTCCACTGGGGGCTTGGTGTATCTTGCCTCCTTGACGTGGTGAAAGTCTTTCAATGTTGTTTCCTTGTACTTTACCGTAAGTATGAGCATATGTTTATACTCCCGCTAAAGTGGGGGCTAAATGTAGTATCCTAAAATTGCGACACTTGCAATTTCGACTGCATTTGGGTCTTCACGATGGTGATGCAACACAGAACCTGAATGGAGACCCCGAAACTTGTTCATGACATCGAAAACTGCATTTTTCAGCACCCTGGCCTGATCCCTCCTTACACCCTGCTGTCCCGAGAGGTGGGAGTCCTACTGCTCTGGTCCCTGGCCCTATTTTGGGCCCGGTCTCTTGTGGGCATCGGGTCTTTAAGTTTGCAAATTGGAAAATATTGTTTCTAGGTCGGCCTAAGGTCGGGAAAATTAGTCTATCAACCCTAATTGACAAGTATATAAACTACATTTCCTCTCCCATTTTGAGGAGGAAGGAAGACATATGTGTACAAGACGTGGAAACAATATTCAAGCATTCAAGCATTCAAGCATTCCTTCAAGTAATTGATCATTCTAAGTCTCCATTCAAGGCTAGGTGTTGCATTCAAGACAAGGATTCAACCATTGAAGAGGAGATCACATACAACATAAAACATACTACATACATTACACCTTCGCATGTAAGGATACAAACATTCTTACAACAAGGTATCAGTACTTGTTTACATTACAAACATTTACATTTACTACATTCTCATTTCTTGGTTAATTCCAAAACCGGGGTTTGACCTAAAGGCAAACCCCTCATCCCTAACCCCCCAATCGTCCTCTCTTTTCTGTGTGTAGGTTGCAGGTACGTAGCTGTAATTGAAGATCTGGAATCCTTGTGCAGAGACGAACAGATCCACCTTCATTTCATGGATTTTTCGGAGGACCGTGTGCATGTCGGGCGCCATCGTCCCGTCAACTTTTGCTCAAATTTGTAGAACAGCACCGTCTCGACATTTTACTACTAATTCCAGGTCCGCAGCTTCATCCCATATCCCTATCTCTGTTTATAAGCGAATCTTTCCTACTTTACATGCATTCCTAGTTCAATTATTCTTTCCACATTTCTTTACGAAAGAGGGTATCCTTGATGTCACAACCCTTGAAACTCATTTAGAATCCAATCTTGCATTGCGTGGGATTGGATCTTGTGGATTTTAACCCCTCTTTTGAATGTAAAGTCTCCCCTAAGTGAAAACCATCAACCCTAGTGACTCTCCCTTCTCTCTCCTTGGAGTTGGGGAGGGGAGAACGACTAGGGTTCGATTTTTCCGCTTTACACTAGCATGTCTATCAGGGAATCTAGAAGCCATATTCCCAATCTTATTATAGTTAAAGCATTTAAAGGTTGCTTTACCTTCATGCTTACTTCCAACTGGACCTTTAGGCATTTTCCTTGCAAATAGTGCTTCAAGTTCTTCAAATTCTTCATTTTCTCTCTTGCTTTCTTCAAGTTCTTTTGAATAAAATTCTTTCCAATCAGACTTGTCAAATGATGGTGCAGATGATGTTGATGCCTTAAAAGCTAAATCTATCTTTATAGTAGCAACAGGACCAGATTCCTCAATTTCAAAAGCTGAAATTTTCCCAATCAATGTATCCCTAGTTATTGATGTATTAGGCATTGTTCTCAACTCATTTATAGTAGTAACCTTCATTTTATATGCCTGTGGAAATCCTCTTAAAACTTTTGAAACAATTTCATCTTCACTTAAGGTTCCTCCACAACATTTAATACCTAAAACAATTTCATTAACTCTTTCCATAAAAGCATAAATCCTTTCATCTTCTTCCATTTTCATATTTTCATACTTGATCCGGAAGCTTTCAAGTTTTGCAATTTTGACTGTGGAATCTCCTTCATTCAATGTTTCCAAGTGATCCCAAATAGCTTTAGCAGTTGATCTATCTGATAATCCCATGATTTGCTGATCTGATAATGCGCTCAAAAGTGCTTCTCTAGCTTTGCAATCATTTTCCTCATCTTTTCCTAAGGTAGGTGGATTAGGTTGATCGGGAGTAGGAGCAGTATAGCCATTCTTTGTAAATTCCTAGATGTCCTTTCCAATGCAATTCAAATTTGTCTCCATCTCGATCTTCCATATGCCATAGTTGGTTCCATCAAGTTTAGGGTTGTCCTTCCTGAAATAGTTAGTAGACATTGGATCTCCTCAAGCTATTAAACTTCTGGAAAAAGAGGACTAGGCCCTGATACCAATTGTTAGGTCCTAGGGACAACTGAGAGGGGGGGGGGGGTGAATTAGTTGTCAAATAAATTCAAACCAAAACAACTTAACCAACTTTAATGCTTAATACCGGTAAACCAAATTGTTATGCCGGTAGACAATTTTATCAGTTAATTACAATACCGGTAAAGATTAATACATGAAATAGAAACACAATGACTTCCACAACATATAACATCAATATTTGTACATGGAAACCCTGTAAGGGGAAAAACCACGGTGGGAAACCTTACCCACAATCAGATGATACTACTGTAGATAGTATGTGTATACAAATGGGGTCTACACATGCAGAAAGCCCAAGCACCTAGAGCTCACTACTCAAACACAAATAGGAGTCACATTGACTAAAATTGGATGGTTAAATCCAATAAGGATGTACTGCTCAAAATAGCATCTTACAATGCTAGATTCAGTACTGGTGTAGTTCTCATAGTCTTCACAACAACCTTGCTTCACCTTCAAATGATGTCTGCATGTAAAGCTCTTCTATTTCTTGCATTTTCCCTAATTATTTTTTCCTTCGCATTCCACACTTGATCTTACAAATAAGATCTTACATTTATATCATAACCTAAGACCAATTTTAGTAGGTCAACTCTAAAGGATATTAAAATAAAATCAATTTACAAATAAAACAATATCCGATGCAATGACCGATTCAACATGTTGGCTTGATGCATTTACAAAAATAATAAAACATCTCCATAGCATGTCATGCTGATCTGTAATAGATGAGCCTATCGGTGAATGACCTGGACCTATTTGCCGATAACAACAAATATCCAAATACGAATATGATAATGAAAAAATCTCCAAGACAAAGTGTCCAAATGATGTCTTTGACATAACCAAGTGTTTTTCATATCATTCCAAGTGCTAGTGAACATTATATCCTATCAGTGTACCAGATACTGGTCACTATGTATAAGTCGCTTGCCGGTGAACATTGCCAATTTTTCAAAGTTCCAGAGTTGATAAGTGATAGTAGGTGTTGACATAAATGACAAAACCATACCAAAATACCAACACAACTTATACTTCAAAGTGACTAATGAAGACATTTTGGTTATTCTTGTTTTTGTTGATGACATCATTTTTGGAGGAGAAGATGGATTGTGTAAAGACTTTTCTAACAAGATGCAGGAAGAATTTGAAATGTCTATGATTGGGGAGATAAAATTATTTTTAGGATTGCAGATTTCTCAGACTGATAAAGGTATATTTTTATGTCAATTAAATTATTTGAAGGAATTACTGAAGAAATTTGGTATGCAAAACACTAAATCAGTAAGTACTCCTATGACTACAACTGATAAACTATCATTGAAAGATGATTCATCTCCTATTAATCTAACAAGATACAAATCTATGATTGGAGGTTTAATATTTTTGACACAAGCAAGACCTGATATAATGAATGTAGTGTGTATTGTTTCAAGATTTCAGAATAATCCTAGACAAAATCATGAATCAATAGTAAAAAAGGATTTTCCAGTATTTTACAAGCCACAACAAATCTTGGTTTCTAGTATCCTATAGATGAAAATTTTGATTTATGTTCATACACCGAAGCTAATTGGGTAGGAGATGTAGATGACAGAAAGAGCACTACCAACAAGGCATTCTTTCTTGGTAGAAGATTAATTTCATGGTTGAGCAAGAAATAGAGTTATACATCATTATCAATAGCAGAATCAGAATATGTTGCAACAACAACCAATTGTACTCAAGTATTATGGATTAAACAAATGTTGAAGGACATAAAGGTAAAATGCAAAGAACCTATAATCATCTATAGGGATAATTCAGAAGCAATTGATATATCTAAGAATCCGGTATTTCACTCTAAAACTAAACATATTTCTATCAAATACAATTTTCTGAAGGAGAATGTAGAGGCAAAAGAATTAATATTGGTTTATGTGAATACTAAAGAGAAGATTGCAGACATCTTTATGGAGCCTTTTCCTAAGGAAACTTTTAAATATCTCAGAGATAAGCTTGGGGTCATACCCTCACCAGTAGAGACTTAGACAATTGATGCTTGGCATCAAACCGATAGAATTTACAGAGAAACCTTTTTCCGAATTCGATGGAGGAGAGCTACTTCTCAGGGGGAGTAGTTGGATAAGTTGGTATTTGTAATTTTTTCTATGAACTGGTTGTATCTTGTATTTGTATTGCTTTGGCATTTGATGTCAAAGGGGGAGAGATATCTATGGAAAGACATTAAAACATTATCTTTTGGGGAGAGATTATTCATTGGGGGAGAGATTCATACTCTCTGCATTTGTATTTTAATTTCTGGTATTGACCTATTCTGGAGATTGTTGGTGTTAGGTCCTAGAGACAACTGAGAGGGGGGGGGATGAGTCAGTTGTCAAATGAATTTAAACCAAAAATGACTTAAACAACTTTCTGCTTAATACCGGTGAAATAGTCTGTTATACCGGTGAACAGTTTTATTAGATAATTGCAATACTGGTAAAGTTTAATGTATGAAACAAAAAGATAATGTCATCCAAAACACATAACACCAATATTTGTACATGGAAACCCTGTAAGGGGAAAAACCACGGTGGGAAACCTTACCCACAATCAAATGATACTACTGCAGATAGTAAGTATATACAAATGGGGTCTGCACATGCAAAAAGGCCAAGCTCTTAGAGCTCACTACTCAAACACAAAATGGGAGTCACACTAACTAAAATTGGATGGTTAAATCCAAATAGAATGTGCTGCTCAAAATAGCATCTTCATATGCTAGATTTAGTACTGGTGTAGTTTGGATTATCTTCACAAAAACCCTCCTTCAATCTTCAAATGATGTTTGCGTGTATAGATTTTCTTATTCTTGCATATACCTTCACACAATCCTTTTTCGCATTCCACATTTGATCTTACAAATAAGATCTTACATTTATACCATAACCTCAAACCAATTTTAGTAGGTCGGCTCTACAAGATATATTACAATAAAATCATTTTATAAACAAAACAATATCCAATGCAATAACCAGTTCAACATGTCGGCTCAATGCATTTACAACAATAATAGGTCATCTCCATAGTGTTCCATGCTGATCTGGAAAAGATAAACCTACCGGTGTAACCTGGACCTATTTGTCGGTAACAACAAATATGTAAATACGAATATGCCAATTGACAAAACTCCAAGACAAGGTGTCCACACGATGTCTTCGACATAACCAAGTGTTTTCCATATTATTCCAAGTGTCAGTGATCATTATATCCTATCGATGTACCAGATACCGGTGACTGTGCATAAGTCACTTGCTTGTCAGTGAATGTTGCTGATTCTCCAAAGTGCTAGAGTTAATAAGTGTTTAGTAGGTGTTGACATCAATGACAAAACCATACAAAAATACCAACAATCTCCCCCTTTGGCATTGATGGCAACATAGGATGGAAAACCCATCAAAGTGCCAAAACAGAAATGCCAAATACCAAAAACCAACAATCTCCCAAAAAAAGATCATAACTAGAAATCAAAATATAGATACAGAGAGTAAAAATCTCTCCCAAATAACAATCTCTCCCCCTGGGTGCAACATATGTTTTCCTTGTGTTTTTCCATGCCAATCTCTCCCCCTTTGACATCAAATGCCAAAGTTATTACAAAACCAAGTTCATATACAAAATACCAACCAATTTAGTGTACCAACTCCTCCCCCTGAGAAGTAGCTTCCTCATCAAAGCTGGAGTAAAAGATTTCTCTGTTAATTTTCCTAGTTGATGACAAACATCAACTTCCTAATTCTCTACCAGTGGGGGTATGACCCAAAGCTGGTCTCTAAGATATTCAAAAGTCTCCTTAGGTAGAGGTTTAGTGAAGATATCTACAATCTCCTCTTTAGTATTCACATAAACCAGTTTTATTTCCTTTGCTTCAACATTTTCCCTTATAAAATTCAGTATGATAGAAACATGTTTGGTTTTGGAATGTAATACTGGATTCTTAGATATATCAATTGCTACAGTGTTATCACAATAGATAGTAATAGGTTCCTTGCATTTTACCTTTATGTCTTTCAACATTTACTTGAGCCATAGTACCTATGTATAGTTAGTTGCTACTGCAACATATTCTAATTTTGCTATTGATAGAAACATGTTTGGTTTTAGAATGTAATACCAGATTCTTAGATATATCAATTGATGTAGTGTTAACACAATAGATAGTAATAGGTTCCTTGCATTTTACCTTTATGTCTTTCAACATTTTCTTAAGCCATAGTACCTGTGTATAGTTAGTTGTTGCTGCAACATATTCAGATTTTGCTATTGATAAAGATGTAAAACTTTGTTTCTTACTCAACCAAGAAACTAGTTTGTTTCCAAGAAAGAATGCTCCATCAGTGGTTCTTTTTCTATCATCCACATCTCTTGCCCAATTTGCATCTATGTATGCACATAATTTAAATTTTTCATCTCTAGGATACCATAATCCAAGATTTATAGTGCCTTGTAAGTATCAGAAAATCCTTTTTACTACTGATTCATGATTTTCTCTAGGATTACTCTGAAATCTTGAAACAATACATACTACATTCATAATATCAGGTCTGGTTTGTGTCAAATATAGTAAACCTCCTATCATAGATTTGTATCTAGTTGGATTTATAGGTGTATATTCATCCCTTAGTGATAGTTTATCATTTGTAGTCATAGGTAACCCAAATTTCTTTAGTAACTCCTTTAAATATTTGGATTGACTCAAGAATATACCTTTGTTAGTCTATGAAATCTGCAGTCCTAAAAAGAATTTTATTTCTCCAATCATAGACATTTCAAATTCTTGCTGCATTTTAATAGAAAATTCTTTACACAATCCATCTTCTCCTCCAAAGATTATATCATCAACAAAAGCTTGTATAACCAAGATGTCATCATTAGTCACTCTATAATATAGATTGTTGTCTGCATTACCTTTAGAGAAACCAATCTTCAAAAGATACTTATCCAATCTTGTATACCGAGCTCTTGGAGCTTGCTTTAATCCATACAAAGCTTTCCTTAACTTGCAAACCATATCTTTGTTATCTATCAAAGAAAATCCATCAGCTTGTTCAATATAAACTTCCTCTTCAAGATCTACATTTAGAAATGGACATTTAATATCCATTTGATATACTTTGTAGTTCTTATGTGCTAGAAAAGCTAAAAACAATCTAACTGCCTCAATTCTAGCTACCAGTGCAAAGGTTTCATTGTAATCAATTCCTTCTTTATGAGAATATCCCTTACACACTAGTCTTGTTTTATTTCTGATAACCTTACCATCTTCATTAAGTTTGTTTATGAATACCCATTTGGTTCCAATTACATTTTTATCTTTAGGTCAAGGAACTAATGTCCAAGTGTTATTTTTCTCAGTTTGTTCCAATTCTTCTTCCATAGCTTTAATCCAATATTTATCCTCACATGCCTCATTAACAAATGATGGTTCAATTTGAGAAATAAGACATACCTCTTCAGTTGCCAATCTTCCTCTTGTCATAACTCCTTTATACTTGTTTCCAATTATCTGATCTTCAGAATGATTCAGTCCTACATACCGGGGTGTCTTTGTTTGTTGTTGTTCCTTAGTTACAGTGTAATCTTCAGATGATACTGGTGTAACTGGATCTTCATTCTGTACCGGTGGATTCAGTGTAGGTTCATTTGTCAAAAATTTTGTTGCCGGTTCAGAGTCTATATACCTTGAAGTTCCTCTGAATTTTTTATCAATATTTACATTTGTACTTTCAAAAATTTTCTACAATCTTTTGTTAAAACATCTATATGCCTTGCTCTTAGTTGAATAAACAAGAAATATTCCTTCATCACTTCTAGGATCAAATTTTCTAATATACTCATCTCTTCTGATATAACATTTACTTCTAAAAATTCTGAAATATTTAAGAGTAGGAGTAATACCAAACCATAGTTCATGAGGGGTCTTACGGGTTTCACCTTTGATGTGAACTTTGTTGAATGTATAGACCACTGTATTGACTACCTCTCTCTAATATACATGTGGTAGGTTTGCTTCTGATAACATACTTCTTGCTGCATCCAAGATAGTTTTGTTTTTCCTTTCAACAACTCCATTTTTCTATGGTGTCCGAGGTACTGATAGCTGTCTTCTGATTCCATTTACTTCACAGAATGTATTAAATTCCTTAGATATAAATTCTCCTCCTTGATCTAATCTTAGACTTTTGATTTTCTTTCTGGTTTCATTTTCTACCATAGCTATGAACAGTTTGAACTTTCCAAGTGTTGGCATTTTTGATGTTCATGTTGTGATTGTCATTGATGGACACACACTTGCATTAAGAGCCTCTTCATATGTGTGAGTTAGAGCACAACCGGTATTTGTTCCAACTAGTATGTTGTATTATAGTCTTTAGACTATTGATATTTTGTAGAATGTGTTTACTGGTCTAAAGCAGCATGTCGACCCCAAGCGATTCATGGATACCAAGCAGTACGAGGGATTAAAGCGGCATAACACATTTTTGCCAGTCTTCATTTTGACAAACCGGTAATACTCTGTGATGAGTTACCAACTAGCATTTTGTGATGAGTTACCATCCACCGATCGTTTGATAGTGCTGACTCTCTGGCGGTGCTTTTTGTGTCATGTTACCAGATATGTCCAGATGTATTGAACCTAGGAAATTGTATTGTAATCCTATTGGACCTACATGAAATCAAATTCCTTTATAAGGACATCATGTCTAGGGTTCTAAGTGTCATGCCCAAAATTTAGGGCAAAAATGGAACGATTTTTTTTTTTAAAATACTAATTTAATTAACAAGTTCGCTCACACGACAAGCGTTAATGAAATTCCCATAATTATATTCGAGCTAATTCTGAAACGAACCAAGCATCGATAATTTGTTTAATTCTATTTGCGGAAAACTAACTAGTTTAAAAATTTATCTCCATGAGATACCTAGTCATTAAGTTTATTAAATCCATCATGATAAAGGAATAGGAGAGGAAAATTAATTCAATCTCCAAAGTGACTATAAAGTCTAAACAACCATATTTAAATTTATGTTAATTACTTACTCCAAATTATAACCAGAATTATATATATATATATATATATATATTTATTTATAATTAAATACTTATTCCAAAATATACCAGAGTTATATATATATATATATATATATATATATATATCCATATATAGATATATATATATATATTTACATATATTTATAAACTTTAATTCTTCTAAAATAACTTTCCAAAATAATAAACAATATTTTCCCAACCCTAATTAGGGTTCTTTTTTTTTATAATATATTATCAACTCTTAAACTATCATATTATTTTATTTCCTTTAACCCTAACCCTACCCAGGCTAGGGTTTAATCTCTTTTTTTTGTTTACCACTGAATCTTTTTAGCAGGGTCGAAACCCCAAGGTGGTGGCCATTTTTCATTGCAGGTTCGAAGTAGGCAACAGGGAGGGCCGAGGTGCCACTGTGTGGGCGCACAATGGGCGCCGCAGCACCACTGTGTGTCCACACAGTGGGCGCTGCTAGTGGCTCACACCACTGTGTGGCCACACAGTGGCGGCCGCGGCCGTCCACTGTGTGTCCACACAGTGGGAGCCAAGCGGCCCGCACTGTGTGTGCACACAGTGGGCGCCGCGTGGAACCCAATTTCCCCCTTTTTTTTTTTTATTTATTTATTTTTTTTAAATATATTATATATATATATATATGTATATATATATATTTATATTTATATAAATTTATATATATAAAAGTTTTAAGGGTGAAAATATATAAAAATATATATATATTTTTTAAATAAGATTTACATACAAAATTTTAAACAAAATAACAATGGGAAACACATTATGTAAATCCAAAATTACATGTGCACAAATAAACATTTAAGTATATATATATATATATATATATATATATATATATATATATATATATATATATATATATATATATTTAAATAATTGACATAAAACTTAGGCTCTTTTCTTTATTTATTCTAATTGCTGATAAAAGAAATAGCAGTAGATCTTTTGCTAAACTTTTATTCTAACACTTTTTCTTTTTCTTAAAATACATCATTCTATTCTGAATAAAACACATTCATTGATTTTTCCCACTAATAAAACAATTACTTAAAACACTCTTATCTTATTTATTTTTTATACTTAGAATTCTTCAGCAAAATAACCCATACTTTTCAACAAGTAGAATATAGATAAAATTCATTTGAAACTAATTTTTCCATAATACAAAAGAAGCTTTTACATGCAACTCAAAGAAGCTTTTCTTTTTCTGAAACACAAATAGAAGTAGAAATAAAACAAACTTTTACAACTCTAAGATATTCTGCATATTTACAGGAT
The DNA here is from genome assembly GCF_030272615.1 of Cryptomeria japonica. NCBI lineage: Eukaryota > Viridiplantae > Streptophyta > Pinopsida > Cupressales > Cupressaceae > Cryptomeria > Cryptomeria japonica. The sequence goes on from NC_081406.1 coordinate 364,575,328, forward strand.
GTTTCTTTGCTTAGCTACAACAATAAATCTCAAGTCTATTTTCAAGAATTACAACTTGCTTCTCTTTCCTATGAAAGAAGCATACTTCTATAACAAATTTAAACATATATTTGCAACTGGATTTAAGTATCCTCAACAGTAATCTTCTGTGTCTTTTCATGGTTCCTATTCTCTTTCTCCTGACTTTCCTGCATAATAGAAAACACAAATATGACCACGGAGTGCTCACCTCCCAGCCTAGGCTAACTGGTAGCCACCCCCGAGCTCGGAGAACCAATTCCTAGACGGGTAACATACAGACAAACACATAGAAGGCAATGCATACAGATTTTCAAACACACTCCCAACTTGGCTTCACAACACCACACTTTGGTGATGATCTTTTCAAAGGGTGGTAGTGGACCAATACCCTGAGGAGAACTGTAAGTATGAAATAAACAAGAAGCCACCTCATGGCACAATAAATATATCAAGAATCTCAACCCCTTATTCCTTATGCCCCCCAAAGGCATTCTAGCCTTATATCCCTCCTTATGACCCCCATTGCACAAACAGGCCATGCAGCAAGGGTCACACAAAGATCCCTTGTGATCGCTCTCAAAAGAGAGTCTCTCACTCGAGGGTTGTCACTGCTACCACCCACAAGATCCTCTTCTCTCCCAAGAGAAAGAGGTCTTGAGGAAAACTCCCAAAACACAACACAAATCATAATGCAAAAATACCAAAAGATTTTTTTAACAATAACATTCAAGAACACAGATTTCTTACACCAACAAACTTCCAGACATAAGCAAGAAGAAGACATTATAATAAATAACTAAAACCAACCTTAATCTACCCAAAGGTATTATGATATTTGATGAAGAGCTGCCCAATCCACGAATCTTTTTCCTTCTACCCTTAATCAATTTTTCTATTCCATTACATTATTTTCTTTTCAAAATTTCTCTTGTCTCCAAAAATGGAGAGTGGGTGATTACCCTTCAATTCCCAAAAATATTTCTTAAGAAGCTCACTCTCTGAGTTCTCACAAGTTTCTAAAAACCAAAAGGGAAAGAAAGCCAAAAAATGCAAAAGGACTCCCATTCGAATAAGAAAAATCTAAATTAGATTTAACTTCTAAATTTTCAATTTTCGCACAACTCAAAAAAGCCAATTTTTAAAGCATTAAAAAGATCATTATAAAGTAGAAACTTGCCTAAAATTACCCCTAACCCCTAGGTATACCTTATGGGCTTTAGGAAACCCTATTAAACTACCCCTAGGTGTTCATTTAACCCATTTTAAACCCCTCTGAAGTTTATTTTCGGGTCAAACATAAGTTGACCACCCCAAATATTATATTCCCAAAGTATTTATGACAACACATTATTTAATTTAAGAAGAACTATAATTAAACACTTTCCCACCAAGAGACAAAATAAAACATTTAAATTTAAATCCACACATGTGTCAAGTGACACAAATAAAACACTTTTACAAATATAAAACATAAAATTGTCTCTTGTGGTTTTTACACAATAAATTTAAATAACACTTAACACTCATGCAGCATATACTGTTACGAATAAAATACAACACAAACGGGGTGTTGTCTCTCCAAATAGACAAACCTTGGCTTACGAACATACATAAGTCTAGGTTTGATTCTCCGTAATTTCCATGGTCACATGGTAAATTTCCTGCGCATCTCAATTTACACATTAGTACTTCCAAATATCCATATATAATATAATTCAATAATATAACAATACACATCATTACTTGCATACAAATTTTATCTGCACAGATTGAATACATCTTTTATCAAGCAAATTCACATAAGCAATTTCATCCCAATTCACATAAACTAAACATACATCATAGTTCTATATTCAGAGTAAAGTCCTGCATATTCAATAACAACATCTATCATTGCAATATCATCTTATCTAACAATCATGTAGAGTTCTATCACAAAAGCATATAAGTAAAATCATCAAATCATAGCAATGTTATCCCAAATCCTGAAATCATATAAGTTCTAAGTCTCAAAAAGCATCAAAATAAAGTATCCATAATAGTCTAAATATAAAATCCACTGAATGTCAGACTGAGTCGAGGTGAGGCCTCACACTAAGGTTGTTGTTGAGGTTGATGTTGTTGCTAGGGTTCAAGGTAGGTGAAGAGTTAGAGATAATTTGAATGTATAGAAGACTGAAGTAATGATGTAATGCATTAAGATCGAGCTATCAAGGATTTAACCAAGCAATCTGTGCTATTTGATAGATCACTCACTTGTTGATTACTCACATCTTCAACAAGTCTGTAGCCCTTAACCGGGTAGGCCCAAAAGCCTCTGGTAAATCCTCTAAAAAGGTGGTTCACATTTGTGGATCTAAAATCCTCTAGCAAGGTAGTCTTTAATCGGACTTATCTCCTAACAGAGATTGAGATTCCCAACAGGATCTATTCTGGTGAAGAACATTGTAAGACCTTAACTGGTCTGGTTTCTATTCTGCAGATAGTTACTTGTAAGTTCCATCTCACCGTGGTTTTTCCCATTTGGGTTTCCACGTCAAAATCTCTTGTGTTATGGTGTTTGTGCTTCTGTGGGTGAATGCATTATTAGCTATTTGGTTTTCATGTTTGTTAACCAATTGTTCTACTAAATTGTTTTATCAGTTTACTATTAGTCTTGCAAAGTGTTTAAGTGCAAAGATTTTTGGCAGACTAATTCACCCCCCCCCCCCTCTTAGTATTCATCAATTGGCATCAAAGCCTACCTTTCTATAAGTTTAACCACTTGGAAAGAGATATGGGGGAATACACCTTGAGGGAACTTACTCAACGGCTCACTCAGTCTAAGCAAGCCTATAATAATCTTATGGTCAAATACAAGGCATCTCAAGAAAAAATGAGAGAACATAAAGAAAAGCTGATGGAGCTATCTGAAAATAGTTCTGTAGATGAAGTAGACATGGAAGCCCTAATTGCAGAAGTAAACAAGTTGAATGAATCAAAGTCCAACCTGAGAAAGGAGTTGGAAGGACTGACTATCTGGATGTGTTAAGAGCTTGAGAACCAAAGGAAAGCTAAATATCTGGTGAAAGAAAGAGATCATGAGATCTCCAAGTTGAAACAAGAGGTCAGTGCCCTAACTACTCAACTCCATGCTAGTAAAGTGGAAAAGGATGACATGCAAGGTGAAGTGAACGATGCCATCTCTGAGAATGAAAACCTGATGGAAGCAAATGCTGCTATTTCCAAAGAACTCTCTAAATCAAAGGAAATACTTGCTAAGTTCAACAAGAGTACTGTCAAGCTTGAGCAAAAGCTTGAATATGCCAAACCGGTCAATAACACCAATGGACTTGGCTATTTCAGTTATGAGGAAGGTGAGACCTCTGGTACAAATGCTGGAGCATCAGAGAAACAACCAGCATCAAAGGATAAAGGTAAGCAAAAGTTTAAACCTATTTTCTTTAACTGTCTTAAAGAAGGACATACTGCAAATCTGTGTAGGAGTAAGGCTTACAACAATTTTCCTTATTTCCTAAATGATAAGCCTAGATCCTATAGATTCAATGGTAACTGTTATGCATGCAACAAGTATGGGCATAGAACATTTGAATGTAGATCTGTCATGAATGACACTGGAAGATATCCTCAGAGGACCCAAGGAGTTGGTCCTGAACCTTTTGTGAACTGGAATCACAACCGGTTTAATGTCTTCAATCATCAGCCAAGAAGCGGTGGCTATCAAGTGACAACCGGATGGAGAGAAAATTGTATGATCTGTCATGGTCATGGTCACATTGCTACAACATGGAGAAGGAAGAATGGAAACATGAACAATGGACCTTGGAGAGCACCTGGATTGGTCTGCTATCACTGCAACAAACTGGGTCACATTGCTAGATTCTGTAGATCTAGAAAGGACATATCTGATGATATATCGATCACTCTAGAAGGAGAAATTGATGTTGACACCATTCAAGCAGATATGAACAAAACCTGGAAGAAGAAACTAGTGGTGTTACAAGAGGAACCGGTTTCTGCACCTAGTGTGGAAATCACGGAACCAACAAACTAAGCTTTAGAAAAGCTTAGGGGGAGCAAACGGCAAAATTTTTTGAACCCTCGGTTTACACTGGTAAAGGACCTTAACCGGTATGTGATATCTGTCGCTTGGTAGAAGACCAGAAATGGTAAAAAGGCAAATTAGGGTTTACGCCCTAATAGAGGAGCATTATAGTGGTAGGTGAGAGATAAGTTTAAAGGAATTTTTCAAATCATTTCTCACTATCTGTTTTCAAGTGAAGAAAATTTTTTCAAAGAGCAGAGCGATGAAAAGGGGATTTGAGTTGAGATCTTGAGAAATTGACAAACCACAAAGGAGATTCAATTTCAAACTGCAAGCGATCAAGTGGAGAACACAAAGTGGTGATTCAGCAACTGATAGAGTGTGGAGTGAAGGAGAATTGGAAAGCCCTAAATTCATGTGTTTTAAAAAGGTATTTCTTGAAGTTCTTAAAGTTTCTATCATGGCTTCCACATCTCATACTAGTACTAGTGCATCCATTGAGTCTGAAAGTTTTATTCAATGAAAGTCCAAGTATAATGCTCTATCATAAGTTCCAACTGGTGTGATAGTAGAAGAGGGAATTTTTGACTACATAGACTACAAGATTGAAGACCTAGGGTCTCTAGCTATCCACTCCCAGTTAGGTTTGTTTTGTGGCAAGGATAAGAAAATCAAACCAGAGTATAATATCTTAGAGAAGAAGAAACTCCACAATGTTGTCTACTTCCTAGAAGATTTTACAGAATATCACATAAGGATCATTTTGAGCAGAGTCCATGGTGACAAGATGTACCTGGAGAGGACGCATGATATCATGCTATAGGCAATTCATGCAGTCACCAATTTCTGCAACACAGGGGAAGTGCCAGCCCTAAGGACAATAAGCAAAACTGAAATGACAAGGCTCACCAGTTCAATGATTGACTCATGAGGCATGACAGTCAACTCCATCAAGGATGATCTGGTTAAGTATGCCTGCATGGTGATAGGATACCAGACATTCTCTGCCAGCAGAATTAACTCTGTACCTGCTACAACGGTAAATGCCACTTACTGGATGATCAAGGAGGATGCATCATTTGACCTTTGTACTGGTATGCAGAGGCAACTCCTATCAAATCTGAAGTCGATCAAATAGGATAATGCACAAAGGTTTAAGTTTGGACAACTATTGGTTGGGTTGTTCTTTTACTTTCAAGGATACTTTCCAGGAGTAGGAGATGTCCAGTGGTCTCCTAATCAACCGGTAACCAAGCAAATCAAGGAGAGCATTCAAGCAATTGGAACCAGTTACCCTGATAATCTGAACAAGTATTTTGATGAGTTCAGATGAAAAATGAGCTGAAGGATGAGTATCTCAGGTGATATCATCAAGAAATATGAAGATGACATCTGTTTCACCATTCAGGTGGACAAATGCATAATGGAGGCTGTTGAGCCTAGAATGGAAGAAGTGGAGCCAATGGGCTATGAGTTGATGTATGATATGCTGGAAGGGTATGCCTCTACCCTTATTGCCTCACCTCTTGATCCTAAGGCAAAGAGAACCAGAACCTATCTGGAAAGGGTTACACTGGTCGAGGAACCCTCTGCTAAGAAAGGAAAAGAACCTACAGTAAAGAAGGCAAAGGAAGTGCCTGCAGCATCAGCTTCGGTTACTACTGCAACTCCAAAAGTGACCAAGTGATCACCAGCCAAAAAGAAACCGAAAGTAGCACCGGCTAAAGTCTTTGAGAGGAAAAGGAAGACAAAGAGAAATACACTAGACTCTGAAGAGACTGTGTCTGAGGAGCAGCCAAAGAAGGTGAGACAGACAAGAAAGAAAACAAAGAATGAATCGGCATCATCTGCACCAATAAATATTGATATCTCCTCATATAAACCTTTGACACATTGTCAAAGAACAATAAAGAATATTAGGAGAAAATTACTGCATGATTTAGTAGACTACTATGATGATTTTAGTGATGAGGAGAAAGAAGTGCTATAGGAGATTATTGTTTATTTGTGTTCAAATGACCGGTCACCATCAGAGATTAAATCTTAGACATCGGATTCTTTTTATAAGGCATTAGATAATAAATGGCACATTTCCATAGAAAAGGAACAGGAAATTAAGGAGAAATTTTTTGAGTAGTACTTTCCCGACCTATCAAAATCTGAATTATTTGATGTTATTGACCAAAATAAAGGACTCTTCTTTGATAGAAGAAGAAGACTCTGGCTGTTAGAAGGAAGAGTTGATGATATCAAAAAGGAAACTCATCAGTATATGGTACTTGCTGTCCACACTCACAAAGCGCGTCTAGCCAACTGACAAGCTGAGAAAGAACTGGTTATATCCAAACCGGATGAAGCATTTGATGATGAACGAAATCTAGTTGTTGAACCAATCGACACCATTGATGTTGATGCTTTGGATGCTAAGGATGTTACCCAGGAGATACCATCTGAGGCAACAAGATAGGAGCATCATGTTGAATAGGAGAAGAAAGCCGAGGATAGACAGGAAGCCACGAAGGAAGAGGACAAGCAGAGGAAGAAGGATGAAGAAGAGAAGTGAAAAAGGGAAGAAGAAGAAAAGAATAAAAAGGATGAAGAGGAGAAAAAGAAGAAAGATTTAGAGGAGAAAAAGAAGAAAGATGAAGAGGAGAAGAAGAAGAAGGAAGCAGAGAAGAAAAAGAAGGAAGAAGAAGATAAGGAATAGGAGAAGAAAAAGGAAGTAGAAAAGAAAAAGGCTAAGGAAGACAAGGAAGCAGAGAAGAGGAGAGAAGCAGAGAAGAAGAAAGTGGAAGAGGACAAGGCAGGAGAAGCAGTGAAGAGCACCCAGATGGAGACTCTGAAGGCAACCGGGAGTCAAGTTAAACCAGTTGTTCTCACCAGTCCTATAGATCTTCAGTCTGCAAGTGAAATAGAGCTAATGCAGAGCATCAAGGTAGCTCAAGAGCGGCTTGAAATCATCCGACAGAAGAAGGAGTAGGATGTAATCCAAGCAGTTGTGGATACGCTTATTGGTTTGATACCCAGTACAAATCTTCCAAACACTGATTCATCACTAAATAGACTCAAGCTCTTATGCACAGTAGTAGATGATCAGGTGCAAAGCCTTGAAGAGGCAGCAGAGGCTAATGTCAAGAAGGAGCATAAAAAATATCTCAATATAGCTCTGGTGAAGAAGTTGAATGAGCTCTGGACTGAACTGAAGAAAGAACAAAAGGATATAAGGGATGCTCTAGATGAGGGGAATTTTCTACTTAACAAAATCTATCAACCCCATCTATTCTATGATGATGTGCTAGCTCAGAAGTAAAAGCTTCAAACAGATTTACAGTCCTACATGAGCACATTTAAGATGCCTTATGATTCCTTTGCAACTTATGGGCAAACCATTTACTGGTTTCACATCCAGTCAGCCAAAATGGAGCAAGAGATTAGCACACAGTCTAGAGATTTGCAGGAGCTACAACTAGTTCTACTCCCACATCTGCAAATTCTTCAGAAGTGTTATCTGAACTTGGATTCCTTGACAGTTACACAGGAGATGAGCATAGTTGATGCCATGGAAGAACAAGTCTCCTAGATGCAAACAAAGAAAGAAGTAGCCACCTCCCTACTTGAGTCTTGGTCTCTATCAATGAAACAATTCTTGCAGGACTATAAATCTATTTTTGACAAGTATTATTCCTTGTTGTCATAAACTTTTAAAGTTTATTATTTTAATATCAAATGGCAACAGGATTGTTCAATGGTACTTTGTCATTGTTGGAAAAGGGGGAGAAGTACTCTATCTATTTTGGAGAAGTATAGGGGAGAAGTATCCGGATTTAAAAAATTTCTATATGCTTTGATATATGCTCTAATATCTCAACGTTTATGCTCTATATGCAAAATTGTTATACATCATATTATTAAAGGGATAGTGTATATGCTTAGGGGGAGCAATTTTGCTAATGGCATGTTTTTCTTGTAAAACACTTAGATGTCAAAATTTTATTTTCCTAAGTGTTGCCATCAATGCCAAAGGGGGAGATTGTTGGCATTTTTTATGTTCAAGTTGTGATTGTCATTGATGGAGACACACTTGCATTAAGATCCTCTACATATGTGTGAGTTAGAGCACAACTGGTATTTGTTCCAACCGATATGTTGTATTATAGTCTTTAGACTATTGATGTTCTATAGAATGTGTTTACCAGTCTGAAGCGACATGTTGACCCCAAGCGGTTCATGGATACCAAGCGGTACGAGGGATTAAAGAAGCATAACACATTTTTACCAGTCTTGATTTTGACAAACTGAAAACCGGTATTTTGTATGAACCAGTAATACTCTATGATTAGTTACCAATTGGCATTTTGTGATGAGTTACCATCCACCAATCGTTTGATGGTGCCGACTCTCTGGTGGTTCTTTTTGTGTCATGTTATTAGATATGTCTAGATGCATTGAAAATAGGAAATTATATTGTAATCCTATTGGACCTACATGAAATCAGATTCCTTTATAAGGACATCAAGTCTAGGGTTCTAAGGTTGTTGTTGAGGTTGATGTTGTTGCTAGGGTTCAAGGTAGGTGAAGAGTTAGAGAGAGTTTGAATGTATAGAAGACTGAAGTAATGCTATAATGCATTAAGATCGAGCTATCAAGGATCTAACCAAGCAATCTGTGCTATTTGATATATCACTCACTTGTTGATTACTCACATCTTCGACAAGTTTATAGCCCTTAACCGGGTAGGCCCAAAAGCCTCTAGTAAATCCTCTAACAAGGTGGTTCACATCTATGGATCTAAAATCCTTTGGCAAGGTAGTCTTTAATCAAACTTATCTCCCAACAGAGATTGAGATTCCTAACAAGATTTGTTTTGGTGAAGAATGTTGTAAGACCTTAACCGGTCTAGTTTCTATTCTGCAGATAGTTACTTGTGAGTTCCATCTCACAATGGTTTTTCGCATTTGGGTTTCCATGTCAAAATCTCTTGTGTTATGGTGTTTGTTCTTCTGTGGGTGAATGCATTATTAGCTATTTGGTTTTCATGTTTGTTAACCAGTTTGTCTGCTAAATTGTTTTACCAGTTTACTATTAGTCTTGCAAAGTGTTTAAGTGCAAAGAGTTTTGGCATACTAATTCACCCCCCCTCTTAGTATTCATCACCAAGTGCTTCTAATTTTTCTCTGAGAAAAGTAACCCAACACATTCTAGAATAGTCATCAATGATTAGCATGAAATATCTATCACCTTGTAAGCTTTTAGTTCTAGCTGGATCACATAAATCAGTATAAATTAAATCAAGAGCATTATTGGATTTTTCTGGATACTTTTGAAACTATCTCTAACTTGTTTTCTAAATTGACATTCCTTACATACTATATTTTGAGGTTTGACAATTTTAGGTAAATCTCTAACTGCCTTAGTAGTACTGATTTTCACCATGCAATCAAAGTTTACATGACAGAGTCTCTTATACCATAGCCAACTTTCATCAATATGTTCAATCAAGCATGTAATTTCACTATTATTGAAATGAAAGATATTACCTCTAGTTTGATTACCAGTTGTTATTTCCAAACCAGTTCTATTCATGATTTTGCATTTTCCATTTTTGAATTGTAACTAAAATCCTTTCTCAACTAATTGACCAACACTCAAAAGATTATGCTTCAATCCTTAAACATAGTAAACATAGTAAACATAGTAAACATTGTCAGTGTTATGCTTACCATCAAGAGATATTGTACCCTTACCTTTGATCAAACAAGCTTTATCATCTCCAAATCTTACTAAGGCTCCATTGTATTCTTGAAAGTTCAATAATTTACCTTTATCTCCTATCATATGATGTGAGCATCCTGAATCAATGATCCACTCATCCTTTACTTCAACTTGACCTGCCAAGGCCTGTTCTACTAGTTGAGTAGTAGGTGCTGGTTGATCTTTTGTTATAGAAACAAAAGCCCATCCATTGTCTTTCAAATCCTCATCAGAATCATCAGTCGCACCTTCATCAGCAATGTAACAAGATTTGTCTTTATTCTTCCTAAATTTGTATCTTTGATAATCAGGGTTAGGCTTGTATGTTCTTCTAGCTTCTTCTCTAATTCTATCATGTCTATTAGGGCATCTTGAAGCCATATGAAAAATCTTATAGTAGTTAAAACATTTAAAGGGTGCTTTACCTTCATACTTACTTCCAACTGGACCTTTAGGCATTTTCCTTGCAAATAGTGCTTCAATTTCTTCATTTTCTTTCCTTCTTTCTTCAATCTCTCTTGCATAAAAGGCTTTCCAATCTGATTTATCAAATGATGGTGCAGATGATGTTGATGCTTTAAAGGCTAAATTTGTCTTTATAATAGCAACAAGACCAAATTCTTCAATTTCAAAAGCTGAAAGTTTTCCAATCAATGTATCCCTTGTTACTAATGTATTAGGCATTGTTCTTAACTCATTTATAGTAGTGACTTTCATTTTATATGTTGGTGGCAATCCTCTTTTGAAACAATTTCATCCTCACTTAAGATTCCTCCACAATATTTAATACCAAAAACAATCTCATTTACTCTTTACATAAAAGCAGAAATCCTTTCATCTTCTTCCATTTTTAGATGTTCATACCTGACCTAGAATCTTTCAAGTTTTGCAATTTTGACTATGGAATCTCCTTCATTCAATGTTTCCAAATGATCCCAAATAGCTTTAGCAGTAGACATATCTAATAATCCCATGATTTTTTGATCTAATAATGTGCTCAAAAGTGCTTCTCTTGCTTTGCAATCATTTTCTTCATCTTTTCACAAGGTAGGTGGATTAGGCTAACTAGGAGTAGGAGGAGTATAACCATTCTTTGTAACATCCCAGATGTCCTTTCCAATGCAATTTAGATGTGTCTCCATTCAGATCTTCCATATGCCATCCTGAAATAGTTAGTAGAAATTGGATCTCCTCAAGCTGTTAAACTTTTGCAAAAGAGGACTAGGCTCTGATACCAATTGTTAGGTCCCAGAGATAACTGAGAGGGGGGGGGTGGTTGAATCAGTTGTCAAATGAATTTAAGCCAAAAACAACTTAAACAATATTTTGCTTAATAGCGGTGAAACAGTCTGTTATATCGGTGGACAGTTTTACTAGATAATTGCAATACTAGTAAAGATTAATGTATGAAACAAAAAGACAAAGTCATCCAAAATACATAACACTGATATTTGTAGGTGGAAACCCTATAAGGGGAAAAACCATGCTGGGAAACCTTACCCACAATCAGATGATACTACTACAGATAGTAAGTGTATACAAATGGGGTCTGCACATGCAAAAAGGCCAAGCAGCTAGAGATCACTGCTCAAACACAAAATGGGAGTCACACTAACTACAATTGGATGGTTAAATCCAATAAGAATGTATTGCTCAATATAGCATCTTCATATGCTAGATTCAGTACTGGTGTAGTTCTGATTGTCTTCACAAAAACCCTCCTTCAATCTTCAAATGATGTCTATGTGTATAGCTCTCCTTATTCTTGCATATACCTTCACACAATCCTTTTTCGCATTCCACATTTGATCTTACAAATAAGATCTTACATTTATACCATAACCTAGCACCAATTTTAGTAGGGCAGCTCTACAAGATATATTACAATAAAATCATTTTATAAACAAAACAAGATCCAATGCAATAACCGATTCAACAAGTTGGCTCAATGCATTTACAACAATAATAAGTCATCTCCATAGCATGCCATGCTAATCTAGAAAAGATAAACTTGCCAGTGTAAATTGGACCTATTTGCCAGTAACAACAAATATGTAAATACGAATATGCCAATTAACAAAACTTCAAGACAAGGTGTCCACACAATGTCTTTGACATAACCAAGTGTTTTCCATATTATTCCAAGTGCCCATGATCATTATATAATGCCAGTGTACCAGATACCAGTGACTGTGCATAAGTCACTTGCTTTCCAGTGAATATTGTTGATTCTCCAAAGTGTCAGAGTTGATAAGTGTTTAGTAGGTTTTGACATCAATGACAAAACCATACCAAAATACCAATAGTTGGTTTTTGGTTTACAAGAATTTTTGCTTTGGCACTTAGATGGTTTTTCCATCTTGTGTTGCCATCAATGCCAAAGGGGGAGATTGTTGGTATTATGGATATGTTGCATTGGTTTTGTCATTGATGTCAACACTTATCCTTCTGGAGATCTTTGGTTATGTTCACCGACAAGACTCAATGACTTATGCACACTCACTAGTATTTTGTTCACGAGCAGGTTATATTGTTCACCGATACTGAGGATGAGTTGTTATCATCTAGAGATCACTTGGTAATGTCAAAGACATGGTATGGACACTTGGTTTTGGAGATTTGGTTATTGGTCTAATCGGGTTGACATATTTGTTGTTTACCAGCAAATGGGTCTAGGTTATGGACTAGCAAGCATTATCTATTCCAAATCAGCATGACACATTATGGAGATGGTTTAATCAATTAATATTGTTGTTGAGCCAACATGATGCATCACATCTTAACTTACTTGTAATATATTTTATTATATTATTCTTAGTAAGTCGGCCTACACATTTGGTCTTAGGTTTTGGTATATATGTAAGATCTCAATTGTGAGATTGAGAAAATAGGAGATGAGATAAGGTATTATAAAGTTGTGATATTTAGTATATTTGAATATAAGAAGAGCTACTCACGTAGACATCATTTGAAGATTCAAGGATGGTTTGAAGGAGACAGTCAGAGCTTAACCAGTACTAAATCTAGCATTGGAGATGCTACTTTGAGCAGTACATTATCATTGGATTTAATCATCTAATCATAGTCAGTGTGACTCTCATTTTTGTGATGGAGCAGTGAGCTCTAAGCAATTTGCCTATCTGCATGGGAAGACCCCATTTGTATACACACACTATCTGTAGTAGTATCATTCGATTGTGGGTAAAGTTTCCCACCATGGTTTTTCCCCTTATAGGGTTTCCACGTACAAATCGATGTGTTATGTGTTGTGGATATTGTTTCTCTTTTTGTTTCATGCGTTAAGTTTCATCGGTACTATTATTAATTGTTAATCTGTTTACTTGCATTAAGTTTGGTTAAAGTATATTTGGGTTGAAATTAATAGACAACTGATACACCCCCCCTCTCAGTTTCCTCTGGGTCCTAACAAACTTCACCCCTTAAGAGTTCATAAATTACTATCAAAAACAGGGTATTATGAGGCAGACGTGTGTACCTTGAACACCTCAACAAAATGGGGTTACTGAAAGAAGAAATATAACTCTAATTGATTGTGTGAGGACTCTAATGATTCAAAAAGGATATTCCACATGTCTTATGGAGAGAAGTAGTGAGTATTGTTATGTATACCTTGAACCAGATACAGGTGCAGAAGGGGACAAATAAGACTCCCTATGAATTATGGTGTGAATACTCACCCAATTTTGAGTTACTTCAAGGTATTTGGAAGTAGGTGCTACATCAAGAGGGATGAGTATTCTGGAATGTTCGATCCTAAGAGTGATGAAGGAATCTTCTTAGGTTACTCCACAAAGAGTAAATCATATCGGTGTTTGAACAAAAGGAAGAGTAAGATTGTGGTAAGCGCAAATGTCAGAGTAGATGAGTTGTTTGAGAAAAATGAACAGGACAGTAAGAGTGAAGTAGAGGACTATCAAGGATTTGATTACACTGTACCAGTCGAACCTACTGAAGAGAATCCTAGTGTAGATGCAAATGAGGAAGCATGTGAAGTAGAACTTGCACAACCAATAGAAGAAGATCTAAGAAATGAAGTGACACCACAAATATATGTTAGAATCAATCATTCTAGTGACAATATTATTAGTGACAAGAATGCAGGACTATTGACTAGAAGAAAAGAAAGGGAGAGTACCTATCTGCTCTCTTAAATTGAGCCCAAAACAACAAAGAAGGCTTTGAAAGATGAAGATAGGATCAAAGCTATGGATGAATAACTGGAGAAGATTGAGAAAAATGAAACTTGGACCCTTGTTCCCAGACTGGAGAACAAAAATGTGATAGGCATCGAGTGGGTGTTCAAAAACAAAGTGGATGAAACTAGCCAAGTAGTAAGAAACAAAGCAATAAACAAAGCAAGGTTAGTCTAGAAAGGGTATGCAGAGGAAGAAGGTTTGGATTACGGAGAGACCTTTGCACAGGTGGCTAGACTGGAAGGGGTCATGATCTTTCTTTCTTATGCTGCTTACAAAAAGTTTAAGGTCTACCAAATAGATGTCAAATCAACATTCTTGAATGGTGTTCTAGAGGAAGAAGTGTACATTGAGCAACCAGAAGGGTTTGCTTCAAAAGATGGAAGAGATATGGTATGCAAGCTAAAAAAGGCTTTGTATTTGCTAAAATGAGCACCAAGAGCTTGGTATGAGAGACTGCACTCATACCTGATAAGTATTGGGTTCATGAGAAATAGTGACAATAATAACTTATATTTGAAGATTGGAAAAGAAGGAAAACATCTGAATGCAGAGATTTTTGTAAATGACATCATATTTGGAGGAGATGATGAAATGAGCAAACATTTTGCAGAAGAAATGAAGAAAGAATTTGAAATTCCCATGATAGGTGAAATAAAATTCTTCATTGGTCTACAAGTTTCTCAGCTAAAGAATGATATATTGATTAGCCAGACCAACTATATAAGGGAAATATTGAAGACCTTTGGAATGGAAGTTTCCAAACCTATTGGAACTTGGATGGTTACAGGTTGCAATCTTTCCAAAGACAATGAGGCTAATGAAGTGAATGAGACACTATACCAATCCATGATTAGTAATTTGTAGTATGCAGTGCATAGTAGACCGGATATAGCACAAACAGTTGGCTTGGTTGCTAGATTTGCTGCAAATCCAAAAGAGACTCATATGGTGGCAGTTAAGAGGATATTTAGATACCTTAAGGGGACTGATGAATATGGTCTATGGTATCCACAGAAGGTAAATTTTAACTTAAGTGTCTTCACTGATGTAGATTGGATAGGGAACATTGATGATAGAAAGAGCACTAGTGGAGGTGCATTCTTTCTTGGAGATAGGATTGTATCATGGACAAGCAAGAAATGGAATTGTATCTCTCAATCCACAACTAAGGTAGAGTATGTGACTACTGCAATCAACTATACATAGGTTGTATGGATTAAGTAGATCTTGGAAGGTATCCAAGAAAAGGTGACTAAACTGGCGGTGATACATTGTGACAATATAAGTGTCATCAACATATAAAAAAACCTCGTAATTCACTCTAAAACCAAGCATATTGTAATAAAATATCATTATCTTAGGGAACAAGTATAGGACAAATAAGTTAGACTAGAATATGTGCCAACCAAGGAATAGGTTGCAAACATATTCACCAAGCCGCTACCTAAGGATACTTTTGAGTATCTTGGAGGTAAGCTAGGGGTAATTCCCCTACATGCTCTAAGGTGAGTGAAGATTGGAACAACATCAATCCGGTATGATTTTACTGAAAATTTTATGTATTTGGATTGATGATTATGGACTACTCCTATTAGGGAGAGTAGTCATTGTAGTATGTGAAATGTGATGTCTACACTACACCTTTGGCATTATTGTCAAAGGGGGAGTGAAGTCAGATGGAACATGAAGGAAGATGAATTCTGGTGTGACATGAATGTAAGCCAGTAAGACGGGGAGATTCAAATAGAGAAACTAATCGATACAGTAGAAGTAGAAGTGATCGGTTTCTAAAAGAGAAGTTTGAAGTGTTTCTATCAATGCCAAAGGGGGAGATTGTTGGCATAACTAATGAAGTTGGCACAACCAGTTTATCAGTTAGTATTGTCATTGATGACTAACACTTATTAGTGAATAAGTCCAATATCATAGGCAAGGAGGTATGGTAGACCCCAATGGTTTACTCATGGCTACAAATAGTATGGAGGGTTCAGTTCTTCCCAAATATGCATTAATTACACAATTAAGTAGTATGTTGGTAGAAGACTAATCGGTTGAAGGATAAACTGAGTAGCTGACCGGTCAGTCAAGTACCTGATAGGTGTTGAGACCAGTTTCTTAAAACTGGTAGATGAAATGATGATGCAGTCATAAGAGGTTACTTAGATTATAGTTTAGTAGTCTTATGCATGACCAAAACACTCTGGATAGACAAGTGATCAGTCTGATTGATGATCAGTGACTAGTGGAAAAAGATGAAGCTACACCAATGAACTAGTGATACGGGTTGAAGAATTCTATCCACTGAGAATCTCGGAGCAGTGATTGGTAAGCTAGATGCGATGATCAAAGGTGAGTTAGTCATGGTGAGTTATCATAAAAAAATGGCTAGTGAAGTCTACAGTAGTTAACAACCAATTAAGGTGAGATTTGTGTGGATTTTTTGGTTCGCATTAAAAAGACAGAACATGACCTAGAGGTTGGTGAAATTATGAGTTGCAAAGGCAGATAAGGATGAGTTACTGGCGAGATTGCTGGCAAGCGCACAAAAAGTGTGTGGGAAATTTGGAAATATTTGAATTTCAAATCTACTGAGTGTTAGGTGTAAAATCATTGAGGAATCAATGGGTATGTGTTGGCAAAATATTGTATAAAGGTTTTTGGCGAAAACAAAAAAGATTGATCGTAAAAATTGCAAAGTGCAATTTTGAAGAGAGGTGATCCAACAAGGTGAGAAGAGAGAAGAACTGCTAAGTGAATAGAAAAGTGGTGAAGAGAGTGTGCAGAGCTTGCATAGTGTGAAGAGTAGAGAAAGAATGCAGAGCACTAGTAAAGTGCAAAGAAAGTGTAATGTAGAGCACTAGTAGAGTGCAGAGTAAATGTAACTGGTGGTCAAATCAAAGAGCTTCATTTGGATTTGAATAAGCTAAGAGTAGCTATTATAGAATATTAGTCTCTTTGTTGTTTTCTAATAACTATAATAGTAAAATCCCTTAATTAGGTGGATTTTAATAGGCCCCTTTGTAAATTCCCTTAACTGGGTGATACCTTAAAATAAGATCGTAAGTACTTTAACAAGGCTACCTCTAATAGGGTAAAGGTTCTAGAAGGCCTTAAAGAAAATCCCTTAACCGGGTGGCACCTAATAGTGTCTTTGTAATCTCCTAACAGGGATGGCTCCTCACTGAGTGTACTCCAGAAGAGTGCAGATTTTGTGATTTCGTACTCACACCGTAGTTTTCTCCCATTTGGGTTTCCACGTGATAAATCTTGGTATTCATGTGTGTTTGATTTTATATGTGCATGTTTCTTATTAATGTTTCTTATATTGATAAGTATTAAGTTTGAATTGATGTTTTGATTAAGCTTAAATATCGAACAAACTGGTATAGTGTTGATTCACCCCTCCCCTCTCAGCATTGGTTGGGACTTACAAAGGTAGTGAGCCTTCCTAGGATTATGTTCCCTTTGTTGTTTATGACCAGTGAGCTCTATAAAGTGTTCTTGAATGCATGTGCATTCCCCATTGTAATATTTCATATACTTCTAACATGCTATCTTTTAGGATTAATGATAGTCCAAAAGATACTAAGAGGGGGGGGTGAATCAGTATCTAACTGGTTTACAAAATATTTAACTTTATTAAGAATTTTAAATTCCAAAAGAGTGTACCAATAAATAAGAATTAATGAAATAAACAGGAATAGTAAAGACAACATAGAAAACACACCATAACACAAGATGTTTAATGAGGAAACCCAGTGTGGGAAAAACCTCAATGGGATTTCTGACCCACAATATTCACTCACTGGCCAATGAATAAATATTACTTACAATGAGGGGCCTGCACATGTAGGAAGGCCAACTGCCTAGAGCTCACTACTCAATAAGAGTCACACTAACTACAAAAGTGGTTTATGAAATCCAATACAATGTACTACTTCAAAGTAGCATCAACTATGCCAGGTTTAGTACCGGTTTAAGCTTATTCTATAACCAAAAACCTTCATTGCCACTTATATCACCTTATACATAATTCACAACTCTTATTCATACCCTATTCCAAATGACCTATAAGATCTCACACATATATATGAGTCTTTTAGAATATGCCTTGTCGGCTTTACAAAAGATAATTATAATTAAATACAATAAACAAAAGTTTATTCCCTATTGGATGGAGTGTCGGTATGCATTGTAGCCACTATGGGTGAAGTGTCTGCTGGTATATGTAGATGTCTATGTCAGTGCCAGTGCCTACCAGTGACTTTACCAGATGAGTGCCAGAAGGTTGCTAGATGGTTTCCAGTAGGTTTCCATCAATGACAACACCATCATTCTCATAAGAGTGTAGAATGATGAATATTAAGAGGGGGGGGGTGGTGAATTAGTATCCAAAAAATCTTTGTACTTAAACACTTACATAGTCTGAAGATAAACCGATAAAATAGTCTAATAGACAGACTGGTTATCACACATGCAAACCAAAATGTAAATAAAGAATTCACCCAAAAAAGCAATACAACCATAACACAAGATATTTGATGTGGAAACCCAATTGGGAAAAACCGTGGTGAGATGGAACTCACAAGTCACTATCTACAAAATAGAAACCAGACCAGTTAAGGTCAGACTGGTTAAGGTCTTACAATGTTCTTCACCAGAATAGATCTTGTTAGGAATCTCAATCTCTGTTAGGAGATAGGTCTGATTAAAGACTACCTTGTTAGAGGATTTTAGATTCACAGAAGTGAACCACCTTGTTAGAGGATTTTACAAAGGCTTTTGGGCCTACCCGGTTAAGGGCTATAGACTTGTCAAAGATGTGAGTAATCAACAAGTGTTTGATCTATCTAATAGCACAAACTGCTTGGTTAGATCTATTATAGCTTATTGCTAATACATTCCAACATTACTTCCGTCTTCTCTATCTCTTTCTGTTACAACTTGATCTTCTTAGATAAGATCACTCTTACAACAACTCAACAACCACCTTAAACCCTTGCCACAACATAAACCCTTTCAGCAACAACAACTACAACAACTCAAAACCCTAGACATGATGTCCTTTTAAAGGAGTCAAATTTCATGTCAGTCCAATAGGATTCATTACAATTTCCTAGGTTCAATGAATCTAGACATACTTAGTAACATGACACAAAAAGCACTGTTAGTGTGTCAGCACCATCAATCAATCAGTGGGTTGGTAACTCATCACAAAATGTCAGTTGGTAACTCATCATAGAGTATTACCAGTTCATACAAAATACTGGTTGCCGGCTTGACAAAAATGAAGTCTGGTAAGATTATGTTCTGTTGCTTTGCTCCTTTGTACCGGTTGAGATCTATGAACCGCTTGAGGTCGATATGCCACTTCAGACTGGGAAACACATTCTGCAAAATCATCAATAGTCTAAAGACTAGAATACAACATACCGGTTGGAACAAATACCGGTTGAGCTCTAGCTCATACATATAAAGGGGATCTCTATACAAGTGTGTGTCCATCAATGACAATCACAACATAAACATAAAAAATGCCAACAATCTCCCCCTTTGGCACCGATGGCAACACTTAGGAAAATTAAATTTTGACATCCAAGTGTTTAACAATAAAAAACATGTTATTAACAAAATTGCTCCCCCTAAGCATATACAATATCCCTTAATCAATACAGGGTATAGCAATTTTGCATACGGAGCATAAACATTGAGATATCAGAGCATATAGCATATATCAAAACATATATCAAAATTTCAAAACCAGATACTTCTCCCTATTCTTCTCCAAAATAGATAGAGTACTTCTCCCCCTTTATCAGAAGATCAAAATTTTAAAACCAAAACCAGATACTTCTCTCCCTTTGCCAACAATGACAAAGTACCACTGAATAACCCTGTTTCTATTTGATATTGAAAGAATACAAGTTTATGACAATAATGAATAATATTTGTCAAAAACTGATTTATAGTCCTACAAAAATTGTTTCATGGATAGAGACTAGGACTCAAGTAGGGAGGATGCCACTTCTTTCTCTATTTGCATCTGGGATACCTATTCCTCCATGGCATCAACTGTGCTCAGTTCCTATGTGTCTGTTAGGGCATCCAGGTTCAGATACCACTTCTGAAGAATTTTCAAACGTGGAATTAAAACTAGCTGAAGGTCCTACAAATCCTTAGATCATGTACTGATCTCTTGTTCCATCTTGGCTGACTGGATCTGGAACCAATGAACGGTTTGCCCATAAGTTGCAAAGGAATCATAGGGTGGCTTAAATGTGCTCAAGTAGGACTGTAAGTCCATTTGAAGCTTTTTCTACTGAGTTAGCACATCACCACAAAATAGATGGGGTTGACAAATTTTGCTTAATAGCAAGTTTCCCTCATCCAAAGCATCCCTTATATCCTTTTGTTCTTTCAGAAGTTCAGACTAGAGCTCATTCAACTTTTTCACCAAAGCAATGTTAAGAGCCTTTTGATGCTCTTTCTTGACATTTGCCTCAGCTTCTTCTTCCAGGCTTTGCACCTGATCATCCACTATAGTACATAGTAGTTTGAGCTATGCTAGTAATGATTTAGTGATGGGAAGATTAGTACCGGGGAATAAACCAGTATGGGTGTCTACAGTTGCCTGAATTATGTCCTGCTCCTTTTTCCTATGAATGATCTCAAGGCACTCTTGAGCAACCTTGATACTTTGCATAAGCTCTGACTCACTTGTAGACTAGAGATCGATAGGACTGGAGATATCAGCCAGTTTGGCTTGACTCCTAGTTGCCTTCAGAGTCTCCATCTATGTGCTCTCCATTGCTTTCGTTGCCTTGTCTGCATCTTCCTTCTTCCTTTTCCCTGCTTCTTTCTTCTATTCATGTTCCTTGTCTTCCTCTTCTTTCTTTTTCCTATCTACTTCTTTCCTCTTCTCCTCTTCTTTCTCTTTCTCTTCCTTCTTCTTTTCTTCCTCTTCCTTCTTTTTCTTCTCTTCCTCTTCCTTATTCTTCTTTTCTTCCTCTTCCTTCTTTTTCTTCTCTTCCTCTTCCTTCTTCTTCTTTTCTTCCTCTTCCTTCTTCTTCTTTTCTTCCTCTTCTTTCTTCTTCTTTTCTTCTTTGTCCTCTTCTTCTTTCTGCTTCCTTTCATCTTCTTGCTTCTTCTTCTCTTCATCTTTTTGTTTCTCCTCTTCCTCTTTTCTCTTCTCTTCCTCTTTTCTCTTTTTCTCATCTTCATCCCTCTTCTTCTTCTCTTCCTATTCCTTAGCCGCTTCTTGTGTGTCCTTAGCTTGCTCACCACCCTATTTGGCTTGTTTCCCTTGTTCTATTCCCTCAGAAGGTATGTCCTGAGTGACATCTTCTACATCCACAGCATCGACATCAATAGTGTCGATTGGTTCTTCAACTGAGTTTCCTTCTTCATCAAAAAATTCATCCGGTTTGGATATGACCGGTTCTTTTTCTGCTTGCTAGTTGACCATTCATGCTTTGTGAGCTTGAATAGCATGATTCATGTACTGATGAGTGTCTTTTTTAATATCATCAACTCTTCCTTCCAACAACCAGAGTCTTCTTCTCCTTGTGAAGAAGAGTCCTTTATTTTGGTCCAACACATCAAGTAATTCTAAATTTGAGAGGTTGGGAAAGTACTGTGCAAAGACTTTCTCCCTAATCTCCTATTATTTTTCAATGGCAATGTGCCATTTATTATCTAATGCTTTAAATAAAGAATCCAGTGTATGAGATTTAATCTCTGATGGCGATCGGTCATTTTTGCACAAATAAATAATAATTTCCTGTAATACTTCTTCCTTCTCCTCATCACTAAAATCATCATAATAATCTACTAAATCATGAAGTAATTTTCTCCTAATATTCTTAACTATCCTTTGAAAATGTGTCAAAGGTTTGTATGAGGAGATATCAATATTTATCGGTGCGGATGCTACCAGTTCATTCTTCTTCATTTTCTTTGTCTGTCTAGCCTTCTTCAGCTGGTGCAATCCTCTCTAAGTAGGTTCTAGTCCTTTTAGCCTTAGGATCAAGAGGCGAGGCAATAAGGGTTGAGGCATACCCTTCCAGCATATCATACATAACCTCATAGCCCATTGGCTCCACTTCCTCCATTCTAGGCTCAACAGCCTCCATTAAGCATTTGTCCACTTGAATGGTGAAATAGATGTCATCTTCGTATTTCTTAATGATATCACCTGAGATCCTTACCCTTTGACTCATCTTTCTTCCAAACTCATCAAAATATTTGTTCAATACTTCAGGGTAACCGGTTCCAATGGCTTGTATACTTTCCTTGATCTGCTTGGTTATCGGTTGGTCAGGAGACTACTGGACATCTCCTACTCCAAGAAAGTAGCCTTGGAAATAGAAGAACAACCCTACTAGTAGTTGTCCAAACTTAAACCTCAGTGCATTGTCCTCTTTGATTGCCTTTAGATTGAACAGGAGTTGCCTCTGCATATCAGTACATAGGTCAAATGATGCATCCTCTTTAATCATCCGGTAAGTGGCATTTACCGCTGCAATAGATATAGAAGTAATCCTATTGGCTAAGAATATTTTGTAGCCTATCACCATGCAAGCATATTTCACTAGATCATCCTTGATAGGATTAACTATCATACCCTATGAGTCACTTGTTGAACTGGTGAGCTTGGCCATTTCAGTTTTGCTTACCATTCTTAGGGTTGGCACTTCCCCTATGTTATAGAAACTGGTTACTACATGAATTGCCTGAGTTGTGATATCATGCATCCTCTCCAAGTACATCTTGTCACCATGAACTCTGCTCAAAATAATCCTGATATGATCCTCCATAAAATCTTCCAAAAAGTACACTGCATTATGGAGTTTCTTCTTCTCTAGGATACTAAACTCTAGTTTGATCTTTTTGTCATTGCCACAAAATAAATGTAATTGGGTGTGAATAGATAAAGACCCTAGGTCTTCTATTTTGCAATCAATATAATCTGAAATTCCTTCTTCAACTATGACTCCAACCGGAACTTGTGATAAGGCATTATATTTGGACTTCCTCTGAATAAAACTTTCTGACTCAATGGATGTACTAGAACTGGTATGAGATGCGGAAGCCATTGTTGAGTATTTCAAGAACACAAAAAATACCTTTACAATGTGAATTTAGGGCTTACTGATTCTGCTTCACTCCACTCTCTGTCGGTTGCCAAATCACCGCTTGCAAACTGGATTTGAATCTCCTTCAAGATTTATCAATTTCTTGAAATCTTAGCTCAAATCACCTTTTCTTCACTCTGCACTTGAAAACTTTTCTTTGCTCGAAAACAAATAGTGAGAAATGATTTGAAATATGCTTTTATACATGTCTCTCACCTACTACCATTAATGCTGCTCTATTAGGGCATAAACCTTAATTTGCCTTTTTTATCGTTTTTGGTCTTCTACCAAGCGATAGGTATCACATACCAGTTAAGGTCTTTTACCGGTGTAACTGGGGGTTCAAATCATTTCACTGTTTTCTCCCCCTAAGCCTCTTTGGAGCTTAGTTTGTCGGTTCTAATATTTCCACACTAGGTGTAAAAATTGGTTCCTCTTCCAACATTGTTGGTTTCTTCCTCCAGGTTTTGTTCATGTCTACTTGAACTTTTTCAACATCAACTTCTCGTTTCTAAGTGACCGGTATATCATCAGATATACTCTTTCTGCTTCTACAGAATCTTGCAATGTAACCCGGTTTGTTGCAGTGATAGCAAACCAATCCAGGTGCTCTCCAAGGTCCATTGTTCATATTTCTATTCTTCCTTCTACATGTAGCAGCAGTGTGACCATGTCCATGATAAGTCCAATAGTTTTCTCTCCATCCGGTTGCCAATTGATAACCACTATTGCCTGACTGATAATTGTAGGTATTAAACCAGTTAGGGTTCTGGTTTACAAAAGATTCCAGATCAGTTCCTTGGGTCCTCTGAGGATATCTTCCGGTATTGTTCATGAGAGACCTACATTCAGATGCCCTATGCCTAAACTTGTTGCATGCATAACAATGACCATTGAACTTATTGGACCTAGGGATATTGTTGATAAAATATGGAAAATTATTGTAGGCTTTTCTCCTACATACATTGGTAGTGTGTCCTTTTTTAAGATAGTTAAAGCAAATAGGTTTGAATTTTTGCTTACCTTTTCCTTTGAGTGTCGGTTGCTTCTTTGATGCTTCAACATTTGTTCCTGAGGATTCTCCTTCCTCATGTCCAGAGAAACCAAGACCATTGGTATTCTTTACCGGTCTCGATGACTCAAGCTTTTTCTCTAGCTTGACAGTAATTTTGCTAAACTTAGCAAGTATTTCCTTTGACTCAGAGAGTTCTTTGGAAATATTAGTATTGGTCTCCATTAGGCTTGCATTTTTAGAGATGGCAATGTTTAGTTCTCCTTGCATGTCTTCCTTTTCCATCCTACTCTCATGAAGGCGAGCAGTTAGTGCACTAATCTCTTGTTTCAACTTGGAGATCTCATGATCTTTGTCCTTTACCCAATCTTCAGCTTTCCTCCAGTTCTCAAGCTCTTGACTAAACTAGATGGTCAATCCTTCCAACTCCTTTCTTAGATTGGAGTCTGAATCATTCATCTTATTTACTTCTAAAATCATGTCTTCCATATTTGCTTAATCTTTAGAACTACTTTCAGATAGCTCCATCAGCTTCTCTACATGTTCTCTCCTTTTTGCTTGAGATGCCTTGTATTTGATCATAAGATCATCATAGGCTTGCTTAGACTAAGTGAGCCATTGAGTAAGTTCCCTCAAGGTGTATTCCCCCATATCTCTTTCCAAGTGGTTAAACTTATAGAAAGGTAGGCTATGATACCAATTGATGAATACTAAGAGGGGGGAGTGAATTAGTATGCCAAAAAACTCTATACTTAAACACTTACATAGTCTGAAGATAAACCAGTAAAACAATCTAACAGATAGACCAATTATCACACATGCAAACCAAAATACAAATAAAGCAAATACAACCATAACACAAGATATTTGATGTGGAAACCCAACTGGGAAAAACCACGGTGAGATGGAACTCACAAGTCACTATCTACAGAATAGAAGCCAGACTGGTTAAGGTCAAACCAGTTAAGGTCTTACAATGTTCTTCACTAGAACAGATCCTATTAGGAATCTCAATCTCTATTAGGAGATAAGTTCGATTAAAGACTACCCTGTTAGAGGATTTTAGATTCATAGAAGTGAACCACCTTTTTAGAGGATTTTACAAAGGCTTTTGGGCCTACCTAGTTAAGGGCTACAAACTTGTCAAAGATGTGAGTAATCAACAAGTGTTTGATCTATCTAATAGCACAAACTGCTTGGTTAGATCTAGTATAGCTTACTACTAATGCATTCCGGCATTACTTCAATCTTCTCTATCTCTTTCTGTTACAACTTGATCTTCTTAGATAAGATCGCTCTTACAACAACTCAACAACCACCTTAAACCCTTGCCACAACATAAACCCTTTCAGCAACAACAACTACAACAACTCAAAACCCTAGACATGATGTCCTTTTAAAGGAGTCTGATTTCATGTCGGTCCAATAGGATTCATTACAATTTCCTAGGTTCAATGAATCTAGACATACTCAGTAACACGATACAAAAAGCACCATCAGTGTGTCGGCACCATCAATCAATCGGTGGGTTGGTAACTCATCACAAAATGTCGGTGGGTAACTCATCATAGAGTATTACCGGTTCATACAAAATACCAATTGTTGGCTTGACAAAAATGAAGACTAGTAAGAATATGTTATGCCGCTTTGCTCCTTCGTACCAGTTGAGATCTATAAACCACTTGAGGTCGATATGGCGCTTCAGACTGGGAAACACATTCTGCAAAATCATCAATAGTCTAAAGACTAGAATACAACATACAGGTTGGAACAAATACTGGTTGAGCTCTAGCTCATACATATAAAGGGGATCTCTATACAAGTGTGTGTCTATCAATGACAATCACAATATAAACATAAAAAATTCCAACAATTCAGTGCCAGTGCCTGCCAGTGACTTTACTAGATGAGTGCCAGAAGGTTGCCAGATGGTTTCTAGTAGGTTGCCATAAATGACAACACTGTCATTCTCATAAGAGTGTAGAATGCCAACAATCTCCTCCTTTGGCATTGATGGCAACACTCATGAGAAAAATCCAAAAACTGTTCCAAAAAGTGAAGTCCAAAAATTTACCAAAAATATGTGCTCCCCCTGAGCAGATGATCTCCTCTGATTAAACATTTTTCTCTATCCACTACTCCCCCTTTGACATCAATGACAAAGGTTGTCAAAAATTGTTAAACGAGTGCAAAAATGTCATCTCAAAGTTTGTAACTGGTTGGTTACAATCTGAAATATGTCTACTAAAACCAAACTTAAGCTCTGCATAAATCTGTTGTTATCATTCAAGGTTGCCTGAGTCTATTGGATCATGTCGATGAGATGATGCATATGCTCCTTCAGTGATCTTTCTCCTTGAAGTAATGCCTTAGAGATCTCATTTATCAGAGAGATAAGATTGTCTAGCTTGGGACCAAGTTTGTACTTAAGCTCTCTGGCATTTGCCTTAATCCTTGCTTTTTCTTTCTCAAATTTCTCTAGTTTCTCCTCAAATCCTATTATTTTTTGCTCAATAAGTGATATAGGTTTGGAGGAACCAATTATATTATCATCTATATTATCTATTTCCTTCTCTACTTTGCTTATTTCCTTTTCAGTTTCCTTTGTTAACAGATGTGGCTTACATGTTTCTTTGTACAACTCCTTATATTCTAAAATTGTAGTATTAAGTGTCGGTAAAAGTGTGTTTATATGTTCTATGCACTTCTTTATTGTATCCTCGAAGAATTTTTCCTTTTCCTTTTCAATTTTCTCTTTGAAGGTGTCCTCATTCACTTTATCAACTATTATTACATTGACAGTAATGAATTTGGACAATGTGTCCAACTGATCTAAAGAATCCTTTACATGATCTATATTACATTTTGGTGCAATCATCTTAAGAATTGGTATTGTATCATCAATTGCCTTATAGGCCAATGCATTGCAGTTAGTTATATTCTTGATAGAGTCTAGGAGTACCTCAGTCACATTGGTAGGCCTGAATTCACTTAATGAAGTACCAGATGTCTGACCAACTATCTTAATTACCTTAGTGCTTCCAACATTAGTAACCAATTTTATTGTGTTATCCTCTAGTGGATTAGTCTGAGTTTGCATTTCAACTAGCAATGTTTTGGGTTTCTCAAAGATTACCGGTTTCTTTATCTCAATATTTACTTGTGCCTTTGTTGGTGTCTCTGTCAGTTTCTGTGTGGGTTTCTCTATGTACTCAACTGTCGGTATCTCTATCTCAGTAGGTTTCTCAGTGCTAGTCCCTATACCTTCAGTATTCATACCAGTGTCCAATAGTTGTTCTGTTTGTAGTGTATACTCTGTTTGCTTTGTTTGAATCTCAACCTCAATAATCTCTGCCAGTTGCTTAGCAATGTTAGCACTGTTAGCAATGTTATCCTTGACCTCTATATTGTCCTTATCCACAACAATGTTCACTTCCTGAGTATCCACATTCATGGTAAATAGAATTTTTTATCTAGGGTTAGTGTCATCATGTGTTATACCTATACTGTTAGTAACCAGTGGATCATCAAAATGTACCGGTGTAGTATCCAAGGGTGGTGGTAAGTTTCCAGTTATCTTTATGTTTCGTATTCCACCAACTTTAATTTTCCCTTTATCCATATCCTTCTAATAGACTTTGAATGTTTTCTTTGGCTTGTTCAATTCTTCTTGTTTTTCCTTTTCAATAAAAAAGATATCCCATTTATTAGTCATTTCCTCTGCAATCTCATTAAATCTACCAGCCATCAAACTCACTTGCTGGTGACCACTAGCAAAAACTGATCTGTTAGCTTCACAGTTAATTGGACATACAGCTAGAAGTTTTTCAATTTTAAGTTTCTTGTCTAACTCCATTACTGCAATCCTCTTTGCATCTAACCTCCTATATAGTTCATTTGGCAAGTCATCTACAACTTCAATTAACACTTTCTTATATATATCCAGATGTAGAATTATACTATTTTCAACACTTTCCTTTTCTGAATCAGTGAATGTGTTATATAATTTTCTCACATTTGCCAAGTTACCATCATTAGTTATTTCATTTAACAAATTATCCAATGGTGGTATAACTTGTTTCTATTTCTTCTTGGGTGTTAGTTTCTTTGCCGGTTGCCTTACTGCTTATTGTTTCTTTCTCAAGGTTCTTATTTTCTTGGATGGAGGAGAGAGTATCGGTGAGGGTTTTCTCTTCGAATAAACTCTCTTGAATTTCGTAGGTATCTCACTATCAGATGATGTGCCAACTGGTGAGATGTGTGCCTCTAGTTGTAGTCCTTCTATTTCACTTGCCTTTATATGAGTAATGTTCATAATATTTTCTTTTATTTCCTTTAGCTTCTTAGAAGCATCTCTTATATATTTCTCTCTTTTCTTCCTTTGCTTCATTGTTTTTACATTGCTTTCAATTTTTTCTGCACTACCAAAAACTTCTTCTGATGGTTCTCTAGGTGTATCTAATAAGGCTTTTACATAAGTTTAAACAATGTTTAGATCTACCTCATAACCCATTTCTGTTACCCATACAATCTTAGGTAATAAAACTTCCATCCATGTTTCATCTTTCTTAATTACAAAATAGATTTCCTTATCATATTTATCTACTACGCTTTGTCATAGTCTCTCTCTAGTTTTCATCTTGTTTTGGAAAGCTTTCAAATATTCAGTTATATTGTTTTCCTTAGCAATACCCATGCCGGTGAAAGCTTCTTTCAATTGTTTGCCTATCGGTATGTCATATCCAAATTCTTTCTATCCAATATCGGGAATTTCCTTCGTGAAATACAACATAAGGCATACCAAGAGCTTACCAAACGAAATGCCCCTTTCTTATCACCTTTTATCTTCTTCAAGTTATCAATTAGTTCATCCTTCAACCATTCACACAAATTTATTTTTGCATTATTGTTTACCATTTCATAAGCACTATTAATAAAAAGACTAGAAACTGAGTTAAGTCTATTTGCATGAGTAGTTTTGTAGCCAAGTATCATACTTATGAATCTCACATTGATGTCCTTGATGTCATTTACTCTTAGAGATCTACTATTAGATGTTGATCTGCTTAAGGTCATGACTTTATT
Source organism: Cryptomeria japonica (assembly GCF_030272615.1). Lineage (NCBI taxonomy): Eukaryota > Viridiplantae > Streptophyta > Pinopsida > Cupressales > Cupressaceae > Cryptomeria > Cryptomeria japonica. The sequence continues at coordinate 364,604,593 of NC_081406.1, forward strand.
ATTAGGAACCTTCTTAGTTTTGTCCAGTCTACTGTCAGTTGAGGGTAAACTTGTTACTGCCAAGATTACTTGCAGAGTGAATTTGTAGACTGAGTCTAACCAGAGAAATTCTCCATGTGCCCTACTTAGGACAATTCTCACAACTTCCTCCAGAAATTTAGGGATGTTCAAGATTTCCACAAAACCTAAAGTCTCAATAATCTTGTGCTCAGGTTTGACAATGCCATTTTCATCACAAATTATGGTTCTAAACATCTTTAACAACTCCTTATAACCTAATTCCAAAATATTGTAGTGAATATATATCCTAGGGTCTTCAGCATAAGCTACATCTTTAGGAATCTTTGAAAATACACCTATGGAATAATCTTGATTAGCTATTTCGGGAATAATTTTGAATATTTTCCATGAAAATAGGGTTTGTAATAAATTTGGGAGCAGAAAAAGAAACCACTTGAAAAATACCTTTAGATGTCTAATGATGTTTGAATGCTTGAAATAAATCGCTTCACACCTTTTCCTTGAATGCCTTCACTTGAATTTCACACTTTCTGCTAATTTGAATGCTTGGTGAATAAAAAATGAGGGAAAACCAATGATTTACAGTGACTTTTCCTTTAATAACTACATTAAATGTTCACTGGTTAAGTGAAAACTTAACAATCTGCCGATAGAGAAGAAATCTATCTTCTCACCATCAACTGAGGGTAATCTGCATGATATTCAACTTGCTGCAATACCCCCAAAGGGTTACTTCTCAATGGGATGAAGAATCTCCTGTAGGTGGAGTAATACTCTATTCTACCGATGAAGAGATAGTCTCATCAACATTATGATCTGTCTTCCTCATCCATTGTTTTGAAAATTCTTACTTTACCTCATCTACCTTTTCTTTGCCTTTCAAACTGGGTCCTTTATTATTTGCCGATGAAGTCTTGCTTCTACAAAATTTTGCAATATATCCAATTTTGTTACAAGCATAACAAGTTACAATATTCTCCTTAATACACTTTCCATATCCTATGCCGGTTTGTGTTCTGCATTGATTAGATAAGTGCCCAAATCTTCCACAAACATAACATCTTACATTCATTATGTAGTTCTCTGAATTATGATCAACTTTGTTGCATTTGAAACATTGACCGGTGGGTACATTAATGTTCTGATTATTTCTAGATCTACACTGATTTTCTCTATGACCATACTTGTTACAGTTAAAGCATTTTCCATTAAATTTGTAAGAATTAGGTTGTATTACCGATTTACTGTGATCATGATTGTTTGTAGTACCAAAACTTTCACCAACTTCAAATCCAAATCCATTAGTATCTCCATTAGGTTTCTGACTTTTCAACATATCATCAAGTTCCTCTAAACTTTTTTTGAATTTCTCTTTGTGTTGATTTGCAATAGTCAGCTCATTTTCAACATATCATTTTCATGACTGAGTCTTAGATTTTCATTTTCAGCATCATTGAGTCTCCTAGTCAAGTCATCTTCATTCTTCTTCCTGTCTTTAATGTCTTTACAAAATCTCATAGTCATATCTTGCATTTCATTCCTCATAGTACTGTTTTCTTGTCTCAATTTGTTCACAAGTTCATTAAGAGTTTCCTTTTCATCATTATCATTCTACATCTTCTCATGAAGTTCTTTTCTTTTAATTCTAGCTATAGTAAGATTCTCCTGAAGTCCTTGAATGAATTCTTGTGCAGTCCTTAGATCATCTTCAAGTTTGATATTCTTCAACTTCTCTGAATCATAGTCTACAAGAGCTCCTTCCAATTGCTTTCTTAAATTCTCCATCTATACCGGTGTTAGAATCTTCCTCAAGCTGTTAGACTTTTGAAAATAGAGGACCAAGCTTTGATACCAATTGTTAGGATTAATGATAGTCCCAAAGATACTGAGAGGGGGGGGTGAATCAGTATCTAACTGGTTTAAAAAATATTTAACCTTATTAAGAATTTTATATTCCAAAATAGTGTACCGGTAAATAAGAATTAATGCAATAAATAGGAACAATAATGGCAACATAGAAAACACACCATAACACAATATTTTTAACGAGGAAACCCGATGTGGGAAAAACCTCGGTGGGATTTGTGTTCCACAATATTCACTCACTGACCAATGAATAAATATTACTTACAATGAGCAGCCTGCACATGTAGGAAGGCCAACTGCCTAGAGCTCACTACTCAATAAGAGTCACACTGACTACAAAAGTGGATTACGAAATCCAATACAATATTCTGCTTCAAAGTAGCATCAACTATGCCAGGTTTAGTACCGGTTTAAGCTCATTCTATAACCAAAAACCTTCATTGTCACTTATATCACCTTATACATAGTTCACAACTCTTATTTATACCCTATTCCAAATGACCTATAAGATCTCATACATATATATGAGTATTTTACAATATGGCTTGTCGGCTTTACAAAAGATAATTATAATTAAATACAATAAAAAAAAGTTTATTCCCTATCGGCTGGAGTGTCGATATGCATTGTAGCCACTGCTGGTGAAGTGTCTATCAGTGTATGTAGATGTCTATGTCGGTGCTAGTGCTTGTTGGTGACTTTACTAGATGAGTGCCAAAAGGTTTTCAGATGGTTGCCAATAGGTTGCCATCAATGACAACACCATCATTTTCATAAGAGTGTAGAATGCCAACACAACCATCATATTGTGGGTAGGTTCACACAATGTTTTTTTCCCCTTGACCAGGTTTTCCACGTCAAAAATCTTAGTGTTATGTGTGTTCATGTTGTGCTATTAATTTATGCTTTCACTAATAATTATCAGATTAGAGATTAAAGTAAGTTGCTACAAGGTTTGTTGAAAACTAATTCACCCCCCTCTCAATTGTCTACCTTATTTTCATCAGAAAGGAACGAGAAGTGGACTACAATACAATGCAACAACATGTTTGTTGGCATTGAGTTGTCATTGATGTCAACTAGTATGTGCAGGAAGGCTACCGGTAAAGGTATGTCATCTGGTATATAGAAGAGTGAACCGGTATGGTGAAAGAAAAATAAGGTATTGAGAAGATTAACATGAAGGCTTGTCAACTAGTATGGTGGAAGACAAGTAATTATTGAGACTATCAGTGACTCACCGGTATGAGGTGAGATGCATGTGCATGTTAGCATGTTGAGTGATAACCAGTAGAGCATAAATTGGTCTGGAGGTTGGCTGCATGTTTATGATGTAGAGGCTGAATGTTAAAGTAATCACAAACCATCAGAGGTGAAGATGTGCTACCGGTGTAGTATGCACTACCGGTTAGCAAGATGAGAAGGTCTCACTAGTAAAGGCTTGTGCTAGTATGAGTGTGTTGTATTTTCAAGTATAAACCAACCTTGTGTCAGTGAGATGAGTGTATGACCATTTTTATGCCATGTGGAGCTAAGGTGGCAAACATGCAGAGGTCGGTGAAGCCTCCATCAACATGGTTGTTGAAATAGCTAGTCAACATTTATGAAACAATCTAAAATCATGGGATGGTAATTGACTCATGTGGCTTGAGGAAGAAATAATGATAGAGAAAGATCAAGGAGTAGTTGGCACCTAGATTGAAGAAAAGAAATCAGACTGGAAGATGACCTTGAGAAGGAAACAGCTAGATTGTTATTGAGTCAACAGATTTCAAGGCAGAAAATCATTGACGAGATTGCTATCTTTAGAAAATATGCATTGGATAATGAAAAATGCATACAGATGTATTCCTCAAGTATAGGTGATCGATCCAAGCTAGATTCGATTAGATCTCATGAATATTTTATCATGTGAAGAAAACCCTAACCACCCCAAATTTGAATTGTTTCTTGGCAAGAAAGCTCAAGTTTAAATATGATGACTTGAGACTGTGATTGTCGCTACTACAGAGTGAAGAGAAGTGTGAAATTGTTGTCTAAGAGACAAAGAGATAAACACTTGAAGTGTTTATGAGTGAAGAATTGACCAATAAGGAGAAGTAGCGTAAATCGGTGTAAGGAACAATCGGTGGAGTGTGCATTGAACATAGAGGTGACAAACAGATAGAATTTGTTCTTGATTAAAAGTGATCAAGTGTGAGTTTAAAGAGGGAACACATTGTGAGAGGGGATTTAGAAAAGTTATCAGCAAAGTCAAGTTGCAGAGTGGGTGGAGAGAATATAGACCGGTAAGGTTGAAACCGATAGAGGAGAATATTGTAAGGTTGCAAAACTTCATTTGCAACAGTGATTTCATTTGTATAACTAAGTTTTTATATTGTTTTCACTAAGTTGAATCTTAGTGCAGGGGTAGTAGCTCCTTTAGGTTGTGGTCTATAAATTGTGTAGGGGGGTTGGTGCTCCTTGGATTGGTGCCCTAAATATTATAATCAAAGAGTTATTATGAGGTTGGATTGGAGAAAAATATCTACAACAACTATTCTCATCGAGGTTTTTTCCACGTTGGGTTTTCCTTGTATACATCTGGTGTTGTGTGATGCATCCTCGTGCATGTGTTATATTAATGTTTTAGCAAGTCCATTCATACACCTTGTTTGCATTGTTTGAGTTGTTGGTTAGCACTCAATTTGTTTTTTATATTACTGGTATCTCCTTGTTGAAGGAAAAGAGTTTAAATCATTGATTCACCCCCCTCTCAGTGATCCATTGTGTCCAACAATTGGTATCAGAGCACAGGTACCCTATTTTGTCAAAAGCGTTCTCTAGTTTGAGTTGATCCTATCAAGTGTTCACAATGGAAAGAAATGAATCTACCTCCTCAAAAGCTCCTATGTTTGATGGTGTTAATTATGCCTTTTGGAGTAGAAGAATGGAAACCTATTTGTCCTCTCTAGGTTGTGATGAATGGATGTCAGTTGTGAATGGGTATATAGTCCCTAATAATCCCCCTATTGATCCAGATGCTAAGAGGGAATATGAGAACAATGCTAAATCTAAGAATGTTGTTCTTGGTTGGTTGTCTGATAACGATTTTGTTAAAGTTATGCACTACTCCTCAGCCAAGGAAACTTGGGGTAAGTTGTAGAAGATATTTGAAGGTGATGCTAAAGTCAAGGAAGCTAATTTGCAAACATTGAGAGAAAAACTTGAAGGTTTGAAGATGAGAGATAAAGATAAGATTACTGACTATCTCCAAAGGGTTGATGAAACAACAAACATGATTAGAGGGCTTGGAGAAGAAATAAAAGATGAGGTGGTAGTGAACAAAGTACTTAGATCTCTTACATCTATGTATGATACAAATGTCTCAGCAATAGAAGAAGAAAATGATATGAAAGTCCTTACAATGGATGAGTTGTATGGCTCCCTAACTACTTATGAGATGAGGACTACCAGGAATGATGTTGTGAAGAAAGAAGCTGCATTCAAGACATCAAGAAAAAGAAAAGAAGAATTTTCTCATGATGCAACTAGTGAGGACTCTGATGACATCATGGAAAACTTTGTCTGAAGACTCAAGACTAGTTCATGCAAATAAAAAGGCAAGCTGCCTTTGAAATGTTTCAACTGTGGAAAGATTGGACATTTTGTTGCTAAATGTCCTTATGGTGATAAGAATGAAGATGATCAATCAAGTAGTAGCAGATCATATAGTAAGGATATGAAGAATAATGTCTATCGACATGGTAGAAGAGGCTACCGAAAGTAGAGCAATCTTTACACTCATGAAAATGATACCAGAAATGAGGAAAGTATCTTATATGGCTACTACAGTGGAGATGAAATTAGAGCAAACCTTTTCATGGCTTAAGAGGTTCTAGTACCTGAAGATGTAGAAAAGGAAGAGCAAGGAGAAGTAGATCTTGAAGTAAAGCTCATTAGTGCCTTAGATGAGCTAAAGAAAACAAGAAGAGACTTAAAGAAGGTAAAAAGGGTTGCAACTAAAGAACAGGATTTGTTGAAGCAATCTCTTAAAGAGTCCAAGAAAAATATTGCAGATCTAAAAATCCAATTGGAAGAGGCCAAGAGGATGTGTGAAGTCACTAGTACCTATTTGAGTGAAAAGGAAAAGGAAAATCAAAATCTAGAAGTAGAAATAGTGAAACTCTGGAAGGGCTTAGAGAAAAATCAAGAAGAAATAAAAGTGAGAAGCAAATATGAAGGCAATACTAAAGCCCTAGACAAGATGTTGAGAAAACATAAGCAATCTAAAGATACCAGTGGCTTAGGTTTTCAAGAAGGTCAAAGTTCAAACAACAAAGACACATCTGATAAGGAGATGCAATTCACTTCTTCAAATTAAGGTGAAAAGAAGAAGACATTTAGGGTAAGAAAGGATATCGGCAAGAAGACATATGCAGATGCTACTAGAAACTACCACACAAACCGGTAATGCTCAATCAATGAACCAAAGACCATACTCAATGCACAGACATATAGATCCAAGGAGAAATGCAAGTATTGATCATGAAGGATTCACAAGAGTTAGGAGCATGAAAGGAAGACCTCCAATGAGGAAGTGGTTTGCAGGTTCAAGGTATCCTAACCAATATGTTCCAAATTTTCATGGTTATTGTCACCCATGTAATAAGTTCGGTCATAGAATGGAAGATTGTAGGAAAATGAATGTCAACCCTAGTTTCAAGAGTAGAAACTCATTTACTGCATTACAAAGTACAAATGTCACATGTTATAATTACAATTAGTTTGGTCACAAGAGTTATGAATGTAGGAGTAATATGCAAATGTCCTACAAGAATGCATTGAATACATCTTGTAGTGCTAATGTGAAATGTTATAAGTGTCAAAATTTGTAAGGACCCAGAGGCAACTGAGAGGGGGGGGTGAATTAGTTGTCTATAAATTTTAACACAAATATAGCTTAATCACACTTGATGCATAATACTGGTAAACCAAACTTAATGTCGGTTGATAGTTTAATAGTTAATAACAATAATGGTAAAGTTTAATGCATAAAACAGAAAGACAAATAACATCCACAACACATAACACAAATATTTGTACGTGGAAACCCTATAAGGAGAAAAAACCATGGTGGCAAAAATTACTCACAATAAGATGATACTATTGTAGATAGTATGTGTGTACAAATGGGGTCTGCACATGCAGAAAGGCCAACTGCCTAGAGCTCACTGCTCAATCACAAAATGAGAGTCACAATGACTACAATTGGATGGTTAAATCCAATGATAATGTACTGCTCAAAATAGCATCTTCATATGCTAGATTCAGTATCAGTTAAGCTCTATTTATATTTGCATATAACTTATTAAATTCCTCTTCTCATCATTACATATCTCACAAATGAGATCTTACATATATACCAAAACATAACACCAAATGTGTAGGTCGGTTCACTAAGAATATTACCATTAAATCAATTACAAATGAATAAATATGTGATGCATCATGTTGGCTTAATGCATTTACAATAATAACCAATCAACAAATCATCTCCATAACATGTCGTCCTGATCTGGAATAGATAACATTTGCCAGTCCATAGCCTAGACCAATTTGCTGGTAACAACAAATATGCAAATGCAATTAGATCAATAACCAAATCACAAAAACCAAGTGTCCAAACCATGTCTTCGACTTAACCAAGTAATCTCAAAATGATAACAGATCATCCATTGTGTTGGTGAACAATATAACCTATTGGTGAACTAAATACGAGTGACTGTGCATAAGTCACTGAACTTGCCAATGAACATAACCAAAGATCTCTAGTGCTAATAAGTGTTGACAGATGTTGACATCAATGAAAAAACCAATGCAAAACATCCATAATACCAACAATCTCCCCCTTTGGCATTGATGACAACATAAGATGGAAAAACCATCTAAGTGCCAAAGCAAAAATGCCAAAAACCAAAAACCAACAATCTCCCAAAGAGATCAATTGCCAAAAATAAAAATACATAATATCTCTCCCCCAATGAATAAGCTCTCACCAAAAGATAATGTGTTTTTCCATAGATATCTCTCCCCCTTTGACATCAAATTCCAAAGAAAAAAAAAACCAGATACAACTAGTTCATAGAACTAATTACAAATACCAACTTATAACCAACTACTCCCCCTCAAAAGTAGCTCTCATTCATCAAAGCCGGAAAAAGATTTCTCTGTTAATTCTATCGGTTTGATGCCATTCTCCAACTATCTAAGTCTCTACCAATGAGGGTATAACCCCATGCTTCTCTCTGAGATATTCAAAATTTTACTTAGGCAAAGGCTTAGTAAAGATATCTGCAATTTGTTCTTTAGTATTAACATAAACCGATTTCACTTCTTTTGCTTCAACATTCTCTTTCAGAAAATTGAATTTGATAGAAACATGTTTAGTTTTAGAGTGAAATACCGGATTCTTGGATATATCAATTGCTCCCATATTATCACAGTAAGTGATTATAGGTTCTTTGCATTTTACCTTTATGTCCTTCAACATTTGCTTAATCCATAATACCTGAGTACAATTAGTTGTTGTTGCAACATATTCTGATTATGTTGATAATAATGGACAACTTTGTTTCTTTCTCAACCATGAAATCAATCTGCTACCAAGAAAGAATGCTTTGCTATTGGTGCTCTTTTTGTCATCTACATCTCCTGCCCAATTAGCAGCTATGTATGCACATAAATCAAAATTTTCATCTTTAGGATACCATAAACCAAGATTTGTTGTGCCTTGTAGATACCGAAAAATCCTTTTCACTGCTGATTCATGATTTTCCTTAGGATTACTCTGAAATCTTGAAACAATACATACTGCATTCATAATATCATGTCTTGTTTGTGTCAAATATAGTAAACCTCCAATCATAGATTTATATCTTGTTGGATTAACATATGCTGATTCATCCTTCATAGATTTATATCTTTGGTTATGTTCACTAATATGTTTAGTGACTTATGCACAGTTACCAATATTTGGTTCATCGGTAGGTTATATTGTTCACCAGCACTTGGAATGACTTGGAGACTACCTGGTTATGTCAAAGATATTATTTGATCACTTGGTTTTGGCAATCTGGTTATTGATCTATTCGGGTTTGCATATTTGTTATTATCGGCAAATAGGTCCAGGTTATGCACTAGCAAGCATATCTATTCCAGATCAGCATGACACATTATGGAGATGATTTATTATTATTGCAAATGCATTGAGATGCCATCATGCATTGGATATTGATTTATTTGTAATTGATTTTATTGTAATATCTCTTAGTTTATAAATGTAAGATCTCATTTGTGAGATTTATATGGGATTGGAAAAAATATTGTAACAAGGTATATGTGAATATAAGCAGAGCTATACATGTAGACATCATTCAAGATTGAAGGAAGGTTTTGAGAAGTTAATTAGAGTTTAACCGATACTAAATCTAGCATATGAAGATGCGATTTTGAGTAGTACATTATCATTGGATTTAACCATCCAATTTTTGTTAGTGTGACTCCCATTTTTGTGATTGAGCAGTGAGCTCTAGGCAGCTGGCCTTTCTGCATGTGCAGAATCCATATTGTACACACATACTATCTGATTGTGGGTAAGGCTTCCCACTATGGTTTTTCCCCTTACAAGGTTTCCACATACAAAGATTTGTGTTATGTGTTTTGGATGTTATTGTCTTTTTGTTTCATGCATTAATCTTTATTGGTGGTGGAATTAATTGATAAAACTGTCTACCGGCATAAAGTTTGGTTTACCAACATTAAGAATTAAGTTTTGGTTAAGTTAATTTTGGTTTGAATTTATTGGACAACTGATTCACCCCCCCCCTCTCAATTGTCTTCAAGACCAAACAATTGGTATCAGAGCCTAGTCCTCTTTTTGCATAAGTTTAACAACTTGAGGAGATCCAATATCTTCTAACTATTTCAGGAAGGACAGTCCTAAACTTGATGGAACCAACTATGGCATATGGAAGATCAGGATGGAGACACATTTGAATTGCATTGGAAAGGACATATGGGATGTTACAAAGAATGGCTATGTTGGTCCTACATAGAGTCAATGTAATCCACCAACCTTGGCTAAAGATCAAGAGAATGATTATAAAGTGAGAGAAACACTTTTGAGCACATTATCAGATTAGCAAATCATGGGATTATCAGACCGATCTACTGCTAAAGCTATTTGGGATAAATTGGACACATTGAATGAAGGTGATACCACTGTCAAAATTGCAAAATTGGAATGCTTTCGGGTCAGGTATGAAAATCAAAAAATGGAAGAAGATGAAAGGATTTATGCTTTTATGGAGAGAGAATGAAATTGTTTTGGGTATACAATGTTGTGGAGGATCCTTAAGTGAAGATGAGATTGTTCCTAAAGTTTTAAGTACATTTCCACTGGCATACAAAATGAAAGCAACTGCTATTAATGAATTGAGAAAAATGCCTAATACATCAGTATCTAGAGATACCTTGGTTGGAAAACTTTCAGCTTTTGAACTTCAGAAATTTGGTCATGTTGCTACAATTAAGACATATTTAGCTTTCAAAGCATCATCATCTGCATCATCATCATCATCATCTGATAAATCTGATTGGGAAGTACTTTATGCAAGAGAACTTGAAGAAATTAGAAGAGAGAATGAAGAATTGGAAGATCTTGAAGCACTATTTGCAAGGAAAATGCCTAAAGGTCCAGTTGGAAGTAAGTATGAAGGTAAAGTGCCATTTAAATGTTTTAATTGCAATAAAATTGGTCATATGGCATCTAGGTGTCTTGATAGACATGCAAGATTAAAAGAAGAATCTAAAAGAACATATAAGCCTAACCCTGAATATCAGAGATACAGATTTAAGAAGAATAGAGACAAATCATGTTACTATGTTGATGAAGGAGTTACTGATGATTCTGATGAAGAACCGACAGACAATGGATGGTCTTTTGTTGCAATAATAGAAGATCAACCGACACCTACTATACAACTGGTAGAGTAGGCCCTGATAGCTAAAATTGAAGAAAAGGATGAATGGATCATTGATTCCAGATGTTCAAATAATATAACTATTGATAAAAGTAAATTCTTAACCTTTCAGGAATACAATGGAGGTCTAGTAAGATTTGGGGATGATCAAGCTTGTTTGCTGAGAGGAAAAGGCACTATATCTTTTGATGATAAGCATAATACTGACAACATTTATTATGTTGAAGGTTTAAAGCATAATATTTTGAGTGTTGGTCAATTAGTTGAAAAGGGATTTCAATTACAATTCAAGAATAGTAAATGCAAAATCTTGAATAGAACTGGTTTAGAAATTGCAACTGGTAATCAGACTAGAGGTAATATCTTTCACTTGAATAATGAGAAAACGTGCTTAATAGTACATATTGATGAAAGTTGGTTATGGCATAAAAGACTTTTTCATGTAAATTTTGATTGCATTGTGAAAATTAGTACCACTAAGGCAGTAAGGGATTTAACTAAGATTGTAAAACCTCACAATCTGATATGTAAGGAATGTCAATTTGGAAAGAAAGTTAGGGCAACTTTTAAGAGTATTCCAGAAAAATCCAATAATCTTCTTGATTTAATTCATACCGATTTATGTGGTCCGGCAAGAACTAAAAGTTTACAAGAAAATAGATATTTTATTCTAATCATTGATGATTATTCTAGAATGTGTTGGGTTATTTTCCTTAGGGAGAAATCAGAAGCTTGTGAGGAATTCAAATTATTCAAGGTAATGGTAGAGAATGAAACTGGTAAGAAAATCAAATATTTGAGATCAAATCAAGGAGGTGAACTCACATCTAAGTAATTTAATACATTTTGTGAAGTGAATGGAATCAGAAGACAGTTATCAACACCTCAAACACCTTAGCAAAATGGAGTTGTGGAAAGGAAGAACAAAACTATTTTGGATGTAGCTAGAAGCATGATATCAGAAGCAAACCTACCTCATGTGTATTGGAGAGAAGCTGTCAATATAGTAGTTTACACATTCAATAGAGTTCACATCAAAGGTGAAACCGGTAAGACCCTTCATGAACTATGGTTTGGTAATACTCCTACTCTTAAATATTTTAAAATATTTGGAAGAAAATGTTATATTAGGAGAGGTGATTATATTACTAAATTTGATCCTATAAGTGATGAAGGAATATTTCTTGGTTATTCATCTAAGAGAAAGGCATATAGATGTTTTAACAAAAGATGGCAGAAAATCATTGAGAGTGCAAATGTGAAGATTTATGAACAGTTTAGAGGTAATTCAAGGTCCATGGACTCTGAACTGGTAGTTGAGATAATCACAAGTGAACCTACAACTAATAAACTGGCACTAAATGTTGATCCAGTCACATCAACATCATCTGAGAATTCCACAGTGATTGAAGAACAACAACAAGTGAATACACCCAGGTATGTAAGATTGAATCACTCTGAAAGTCACATAATTGGGAATAAGTATCAAGGTGTTATGACTAGAGGAAGACTGGAAAATGAAGAGGTATGTCTAATCTCTCAAATTGAACTAGAAACTATTAATAGGGCATGTGAAGATAAACATTGGATTAAAGCTATGGAAGATGAATTGGAAAAAATTAAAAATAATAATAGATGGACATTGGTTCCCCAACCTAAAAACAAAAATGTAATTGGAACAAAATGGGTATTTAGAAATAAAATTAATCAAGATGGTAAGGTAATTAGAAACAAAGAAGATTAGTGTGTAAGGGATATTCACAGAAAGAAGGAATTGATTACAATGAAACCTTTCCACTGGTATCTATAATTCAGGTAGTCTGACTATTCTTAGCTTTTGTAGCACACAAGAACTATAAAGTATATCAAATGGATGTTAAATGTGCATTTCTAAATGGTGATCTTGAAGAGGAAGTTTACATTGAACAACTTGATGGATTTTCTTTGACAAATGACAAAAATATGGTTTGCAGGTTAAGGAAAGCTTTATATGGATTAAAGCAAGCTCCTAGAGCTTGGTACGCTAGATTGGACAAATATCTTTTGAAGCTTGGTTACACTAAAGGTAATGCTGATAACAACTTATATTACAAACTAATGATGACATCTTGGTTATTGAAGTTTTTGTTGATGATATCATTTTTGAAGGATAAGATGGATTGTGTTAAGATTTTTCAAATAAGATGTAGGAAGAATTTGAAATGTCTATGATTGGGGAGATAAAATTCATAATAGGATTACAGATTTCACAGACTGATAAAGGTATATTCATAAATCAATCAAAGTACTTGAAAGAACTACTAAATAAATTTGGTATGGAAAACTCTAAACCGGTAAGTACTCCTATGACTATAATTGATAAATTATCATTAAAGGATGAATCAACTCATGTTAATCCAACAAGATATAAATCTATGATTGGAGGTTTATTGTATTTGACACAAACAAGACCTGATATTATGAATGCAGTATGTATTGCTCAATATTCTAGAGTATTCCTAAAGAAAATCATGAATCGACAGTGAAAATGATTTTCCGGTACCTACAAGGCACAACAAATCTTGGTTTATGGTATCCTAAAAGTGAAAATTTTTGATTTATGTGCATACACATATGCAAATTGGGCTGGAGATGTAGATGACAGAAAGAGCACCACCAATAGAGCATTCTTTCTTGGTAGTAGACTGATTTCATGGTTGAGAAAGAAACATAGTTGTACATCTTTATCAACCGTAGAATCAGAATATGTTACAACAACAACTAATTGTACTCAGGTATTATGGATTAAGCAAATTTTGAAGACATAAAGGTAAAATGCAAAGAACCTATAATCATTTACTATAATAGTATGGCGGAAATTGATATATCAAAGAATCTGGTATTTCACTCTAAAACTAAACATGTTTCTATCAAATTCAATTTTTTGAAAGAGAATGTTGAAGAAAAAGAAGTGAAATTGGTTTATTTGAATACTAAAGAGCATATTGCATATATCTTTACTAAACCTTTGCCTCAGGAAAATTTTGAATATCTCAAAGAGCAGCTTGGGGTTATACCCTCACCGGTAGAGACTTAGATAGTTGGAGCATGGCATCAGACCGACAAGAACTAATAGAGAAACCTTTTTCTGGATTTGATGAAGGAGATCTACTTCTTAGGGGGAGTAGTTGGATAAATTTGGTTATAACAGTTGGTATTTGTAATAAGTTCTATGAACTAATTGTATTTAGTTTTGTATTGCTTTGGCATTTGATGTCAAAGGGGGAGAATATCTATGGAAAAAAACATTATCTTTGGTGAGAGATTATTCCTAAGGGGAGAGATATTATGTATTTTGATTTTTGGTAATTGATCTCTTTAGGAAATTGTTGGTTTTTGGTTTTTGGCATTTCTGCTTTGACACTTAGATGGTTTTTCCATCTTGTCTTGCCATCAATGCCAAAGGGGGAGACTGTTGGTATTATGGATGTGTTGCATTGGTTTTGTTATTGATTTCAACACTTATCAGCACTAAAGATCTTTGGTTAAGCTCACTGACATGTTCAGTGACTTATGCATAGTCACCAGTATTTGGTTCACCGGTAGGTTATACTGTTCACCGACACTGAGGATGATCTGTTATCATTTGGAGATTACTTGGTTATGTTGAAGACATTTTTTGGACACTTGGTTTTGGTGATTTGGCTATTGGTCTAATCGAGTTTGCATATTTTTTGTTACCAGCAAATTGGTCTAGGTTATGGATCAACAAGCGTTATCTATTCCAAATCAGCATGACATGTTATGGAGATGTTTTATTGATTGGTTATTATTGTAAATGCATTGAGCTAACATGATGCATCGCATATTGATTCATTTGTAATTGATTTAATTGTAATATTCTTAGTGAGATGACCTACACATTTGGTCTTAGGTTTTGGTATATATGTAAGATCTCATTTTATGAGATTATGTAGAAGGTTAAAAAAAGGATTGTAATAAGGTATATGCAAATATAAGAAGAGCTATACATGGAGACATTATTTGAATATTCAAGGAATGTATGAAGAAGACAATTAGAGCTTAACTAGTACTGAAGCCAGCATATGAAGATGTTATTTTGAGCGGTACATTATCATTGGATTTAACCATCCAATTGTAGTTAGTGTGACTCTCATTTTGTGATTGAGCAGTGAGCTCTAGGCACTTGGCCTTTCTGCATGTGCAGACCCCATTTGTACACACATATTATCTATAGTAGTATCATCTGATTGTTGGTAAGGTTTCCCACTATGGTTTTTCCCCTTATAGGGTTTCCATGTACAAATATCTGTGTTATGTGTTGTGGATGTTATTTGCCTTTCTATTTCATGCATTGAACTTTACAAGCACTGTTATTATCTATTAAACTGTCAATTGGCATTAAGTTTGGTTTACTGGTATTATACATTAAGTTTGGTTAAGTTATATTTGGGTTGAAATTAATAGACAACTGACTCACCCCCCCCTTCTCAGTTGCCTCTGGGTCCTAACAGTTGACATATTAAAAGATGAATCATTGTGTTACACATGGCATATACACTTGAAATTTAATAAAATGGTATTCTATAAAAGTAAATTAGATTTCCTATGTTCCTACATTTGTTGACATCTTGGCTAAATCATCATTTTGGAGGCTATATATTGCATCCACATATTCTACATTGAATAGGTGACAACAATTTAACATAGTTAGTGTAAAGCGGAAAAACCGAACCCTAGTTGTTCTCCCTTCCCCAACCCCAAGGAGAGAGAAGGGAGAGTCACTAGGGTTGATGGTTTTCACTTAGGGGAGACTTTACATTAAAAAGAGGGGTTGAAACCCACAAGATCCAATCCCACACAATGAAAGATTGGATTCTAAATGAGTTTCAAGGGTTGTGACATCAAGGATACCCTCTTTTGTAAAGAATGTAGATAGAAAGATTGAACTAGGAATGCATGTAAAGTAGGAAAGATTTGCTTATAAACAGAGATAGGGATATGGGATGAAGCTGCGGACCTGGAATTAGTAGTAAAATGTCGAGACAGTGTTGTTCTGCAAATTTGAGTGAAAGTTGACGGGACGATGGCGCTCGACGTGCACACGGTCCTCCGAAAAATCCGCGAAATGAAGGGGGATCTGTTTGTCTCTGCACAAGGATTCCAGATCTTCAATTATAGTTGCGTACCTGCAACCTACACATAGAAAAGAGAGGAGGATTGGGGGGTTAGGGATGAGGGGTTTTCCTTTAGGTCAAACCCCGGTTTTGGAATTAACCAAGAAATGAGAATGCTGTAAATGTAAATGTTTGTAATGTAAACAAGTACTGATACCTTGTTGTAAGAATGTTTGTATTCTTACATGAAAAGGTGTGATGTATGTAGTATGTTGTATGTTTTATGTGATCTCCTCTTCAATGGTTGAATCCTTGTCTTGAATGCAACACCTAGCCTTGAATGGAGACTTAGAATGCTCAATTGCTTGAAGGAATGCTTGAATGCTTGAATGTTTGAATGTTTGAATATTGCTTCCGCATCTTGCTCTTGCTTATTTCCTCTTTCTTTTTTTTTACCTCCTCAAATGGGAGGGGAAATGTAGTTTATATACTTGTCAATTAGGGCTGATAGACTGATTTTTCCAACCTTAGGCCGACCAAGGAACATTATTTCCCGAATTGCAAACTTAAAGACCCGATGCATAAAAGAGACCGGGCCCAAAATAGGGCCAGGGACTAGGGCGCTGGGCACCCTAGTCCAAAAGGACTAGGGCGCTAGACGCCATGGTCCCACCTCCCGGGATAGCAGGGTGCAAGGAGGGATCAGGCCAAGGTGCAAAAAATGCAGTTTTTGGTGTTACAAACAGGTTTTGGGGTCTCCATTCAGGTTCAACGTTGCACCACCATCATGAAGACCCAAATGCAGTCGAAATTGCAAGTGTCACAATTTTAGGACGCTACATTTAGCCCACACTTTAGCGGGAGTATAAGCGTATGCTCATACTTCCGGTAAAGTACAAGGAAACAACATTGAAAAAAATTTCACCACGTCAAGGAGGCAAGATACACTAAGCCCCCAGTGGACTAAGGATCTTACGACTTCGATTGACAAAGTAAAAGGGAAGATCATGAGGGAGAACCATGACTGTCAGTAGTAAGGTTCCCTCACTATGAGTCATGCAAGAAAGATATCAAAATTTTTCAAGGCAAAGCTAAATTTGTCAAGAAATTTTCAAGTATCTTGAAAAGATATGAACGGGATGTATGCCCCCCTACGTTAAAGCGATCACACACGCCTCACCGGGGGTGATTTCTTTAAGTTAGTGATACATATAAGAAATGAGAAAGGAGCACGTTATCACAAGGATTTAGCCCCCAAGTGTGAGATAAGCCCAAGGATAATAGACACAAAACACAAAGCATGAGGTGACTTCGCTTTCCTCAGGGTCAGTATGTTGTATGATAATTCATGTATATCATATGTATGTATGCATAATTGTTCTTCATTCCCCAATCAATGAAGGTCACCTAGAAGAAGGGAGCACATGTGTCTTTTGAGTCAACATGAGAGAGACCAAAAGAGATCTCAATGTTTTGCATCGTCCTCAAGTAGACAACACTAAGGACAACAAATAGAAGAATGAGAATAACACATAGAAGAAAAAACAAAAGAGATCAAGAGAGGAGGAGAGAGTCTGCTATGCTAATGAACTAGTCTAGCACGTCATCTACCCCCCAATCTTGCTGATCAATATTTCGGGAAGGTAGGAAACACGCTAGAGGAGGAACATCCAACACAGCAGATGGAGCTATCACAAGATCCAAACAAGGGCTATGTTCATGTTCCGAGCCACATTGTTCTTGTCTAGGAGCTAGGATAAGTGCTTTAGAAAATTCATTAGATAAATGGTTATCAACATCAACATATTCATATTCACTATCAGAATGAACAGGAGTAACATTTTCATCATGAATAACATTTTCATCTATATCATCATCAAGATTTATAAAAATAGGATCTTTAACTTGCACAGGATCAAGACCATCATGCATCTTATGTTTAGGAGATTTCGGCTCAATCGTCGGCTGAGGAAAAAATGGAATAATACTGGCTGAAGGTGTTTTTGGAGATTGCAAAGTTTGAGAAGCAGCTGCCTGAGCTCTAAGACGACGCTTTCGTCGACGTTCACGTGCAGAACGATTTCGTCTAGTCTTAGTAGGGAGTTAAGAAGATTGAGGAGGAGGAATGTTCTCATCCTTATCACTTGGGTGTTTAGGTTGTGGTCTCTTAGGTTGAATAATAGGAGAAGAGGAAGGTCTCTTCTCTCCATAAGAGGAAGGAGGAGGAACTGCTCCATATAAGGGAGGAATATTTGGTTTAGGAAGGAGACCAAGTCCATCATGACGAGGAGGTATAGGTCTACTTTTAGGAAGTTTATTAGTCATAGGCATAGTCACATTCATAGGGATGAGTTGGGAATCTTCTTGAGGAAAGACATTAGTTTTATCTTTCAAAGGAAGAACTTCCTTCTCAAGAATGATAGGAATGTCAAGTTTGGGTGTTCTAGGTTCACTTAGAGATAGGATCATATCTTTTTTCCACTTTTGATAAGATTTGAAAAGATGATCACTTCGCGGAGGGAGAGATTGGAATTGTTTAGGCCAAAAATAATCAATAGGAATGCTAGAAGTTCTTTTAGCTGGTTTAAAGAGACCATGATTGATAGTAACAACTTCACCATTATGGGGAAATTTCAAACACTTGTGAATAGGAGAAGCAATAGCTTTCATGGAAGATAGCCAAGGATAGCCTAGCTTCACACGAAATTGTTCGGATGATGGAATAATAGCAAAATCCACATCAAGGGATTTGTTATGGACCTCAATAGGTAATGTAATAGAACCAATTGCAGGAGAAGAACATGCATCAAATAATTTCACAACCACATTTGTTTCATCATAGATCACTTGATTTAATTGCAAAGTAAAAAGAAATTCTTCAGTAATGATATTAACCATACAAGAAGGATCAATAAGCACTCCACGGCAAGGTGTATTCTTGACTTTTGCAACTATATATAAAGGACAATCAAGTGCCCTGATAGTTTCACTAGAATCAAAGGTGATGGAAGGTTCTTTAGGGATTTTCTGCTGCTCTACAAAGTTAATCACATTCGGAGTCATAGACACAAGATCATCAGGTGAGACAGAGGAATCAATAGTATCAATCGCATTAGAGGTATGAGAAGGTAATGGATCAGTAAAAATCTGAAGATTTTGGTCAGGAGGAGCTACAGATGTGTTGCCTTTATCATTCACACCAGAAATAGAGATAGTATTATTATCAATCAAATCTTGAATTTTACCCTTTAAAGCAAAACATTTTTCAGTATCATGCCCAGGTTGACGATGAAAATGACAAAAAGATTTGTTATCAAAATAGGGTGAATTAATCTTTGCAGGATCTATTTGCCTTGTAGGAGGAAGAGTAAGCACATTTTGTTCCAATAACTTATTCATAATACTATGCAATGATTCATTCAAAGGAGTAAACTTTCTTTCTTTCTTGAAAAACTTAGAAATAAGAGGCACACCTGATGCCGCATTCACATTGTTGTTGATGATGTTTTCATTGAATTTAATGGACTTTCTATTCGGTTTAAACTTCCCAAATGGTTGTTGACTACTATCACCCTTATCACTCGGAGCCATAGGATTTGCTTGTTCCATTTGACTCACAGTCAGTTGATAATTGTGAAGAGTTGTGCACAACTGTTGGAAAGAAGTAAACTTAGAAAACAAAAGTTTTTCTCTAATATCTTTTTGTAAATTAGAAATAAAGATTCTTTGAATATCATTGTCAGGTACTGGAAAGGAAATTTGAGCATACAAATGCTTATATCTACCAATGAAATCAGTCACTTTTTCTTTAACACCTTGTTTACAATGCATTAAATCAATCAAAGTAACTTTAGGACTTATATTGTTTTGAAATTGTTGAATAAAATCATTTGCAAGTTGTTCGAAAGAAGTAATAGAATAAGAAGGCAACGAGCAATACCATTGTAGGGATTTATCTCTTAATGTTCTAGTAAACAGTTTTGCAAGCAACCTTTGGTCATAAGCAAAATCAGTACATATTGTTTGAAAGGTATTAACATGTGTTAGAGGATCACCCTTACCATTATAAAGCTCCAAATGCGGAATTTCAACATGTTTAGGGGGGATAGCTCGAACAATTTCAAGAGAAAGTGGGCTCGCAACATCAAATGTGGGCACACTAAACTTAGATTGATTCATAGAGGCAATTTGTTGCTGTAAAGAAGAGACAGTTTGTGCAAGATTGTTAATGGTCGCTTCAGTCGAAGAGTTCATATTAGACGTGTTAGATTGTGATGGAGGTATTATGTTATTGAAAGAAGGTAGAGAGTAAGGTGGTGGGACACTATGATAGTTAGTCATAGGAGATGATTGGAAAGGAGGAACACTACAAGGAGGAATGGAAGGGTTAAATGAATTGCCCCCTTGCGTCATGTTCATTTGTGGAGATATAATAGGAACACTCATTGAAGGAATGAATGAAGAAGTTGGATTGAATGAAGGAAGAGGGTTGATTGAAGAAGAAGGATTGCCCCCATGATTAGTGATCATAGGAGGAATGTCTTGTATTGAAGTAGTCATTATGTTTGATGTAAAAGTAGGTATACTAGCAATAGAAGTTGTCAAAGGAATAGAATGATTAACTTGAGTAGGAGATTGTGTATAACCTAAGGTTTCGGCACAAATTTTCATAGGCATCACAATCCACAATGTGTGCAATACCACGCAAAATATCAATTCCATTCTTATCACTTTGAACCATACGTTTTAGACCCTGAATTAATGAAAGAGCTTCACTATCGGGGTATTCTTGAGACATCCATTGTCGAAAATCATCAAATTGGTTATCCAATTTTGAAAGTTGTTCTACAGAAACCTCATGGAGAGCTTCTTCATCATTAAGAGGATTAGAGGAATTACCCATGTCCTCATTAAAAGGGCCATTCAAATTAGGTTCCATCTCCTTGGTAATTACACCTTGGAATGACTTAATTCTAAGGCTTCGTCTAACAGGAATAGTGTAAGTAGGGCTTATTGTTGTAAAACTCATGCACTAAAGAAAGAGAGAAGATTTTGAATTTTAGAGGTAGCAAATTTCAATAAAATCAGCCAATCTCCTAGATTTAAGCTATTAAATGCAATCAGGACAATCTCCCAAAATTTTAGAAAAAATGTCAGGGACCGTGGCGAACGGAGTGCACACGGTCCTTGCAACTTTTTTCAAAATTTTCAGGGATGAAAGTTATGATGATTTTAAAGATAATCTGAAAAAATTGAGTGATTTTACGATCTCTAGATAGGCCAAATTAAAGTTGCAATCTCAAAATTGAACCCTACCAAGATTGTTGAAAAATGTAAAATTTTGAATTTTGAAAAAGAGGGAGAAACTGAGATTTTGAATTTTATGATTCTGAAAGCAATGCAGGCTTTGAAATTTAAAAGTTGACTCGATTTCACGCAAAATTCAATTTTGAAAGTGGAAATCAAAGTTGTTGCAATTAAACACTTAATCTCAAAAGTCACAAATTGTAAAAATTTGAATAAAGCACTGAAATTTCAAATGAATGCCAACACACTTTTCAGATTTAGGACTGTAAGAAACACAATTTTGATATGAATTTTAATTTCAACAATTTTTGAATGATTAGAAGCCTCAATCCAAGCAATCGCTAGACCAACTTTGACTTTAATTTTGAAAGTCTTAGAATTGATAAAATCAGCCAAAATTCTGGATTTTAGCAGAAAAATACAGTAAGATCTAGCTCCCGAAATTTTGGAAAAAATGTTAGGGATGAGGGCGCTCGGGGTGCACACAGTCCTCGCAACTTTTTTCCAAATTTTTAGGGATGAAAGATATTGTGATTTTATTGCGGAATCCAAAGTTACAGCCAATTTGGAGGTGTTTTGATTAGTGAAATTATCAGTCAAAGGTCGAATCAAGAAGGTATTAAAAATTAGGGTTTTGACATTTAACCACTTAATTTTCAGAATTAAAGCACAAATATGAATTGACAATTTGCAATAGAAGGGTAGATCTAAAACACGCATTAACAATTAAACATTTCACAAGTTTAATTACTTAAAAAGAAAATTTTAAGGTTTTTATGCAATCAACCTCTAAAATTTGCAAAAGATCAAACATGGAAATGTAATTAAGGAAACAAATTTTTTAAGATCTAACCATGAATAATCAGAATGAGGATGTTCATGTCGGGTTCACCAAAATGTAAAGTGGAAAAATCGAACCCTAGTTGTTCTCCCTTCCCCAACCCCAAGGAGAGAGAAGGGAGAGTCACTAGGGTTGATGGTTTTCACTTAGGGGAGACTTTACATTCAAAAGAGGGGTTGAAACCCACAAGATCCAATCCCACACAATGCAAGATTGGATTCTAAATGAGTTTCAAGGGTTGTGACATCAAGGATACCCTCTTTTGTAAAGAATGTAGATAGAAAGATTGAACTAGGAATGCATGTAAAGTAGGAAAGATTCACTTATAAACAGAGATAGGTGTATGGGATGAAGCTGCACACCTGGAATTAGTAGTAAAATGTCAAGACGGTGTTGTTCTGCAAATTTGAGTGAAAGTTGACAGGACGATGGTGCCCGGCGTGCACACGGTCCTCCGAAAAATCCGCGAAATGAAGGGGGATCTGTTCGTCTCTATACAAGGATTCCAGATCTTCAATTACAGCCGCGTACCTGCAACCTACACATAGAAAAGAGAGGATGATTGGGGGGTTAGGGATGAGGGGTTTTCCTTTAGGTCAAACCCCAGTTTTGGAATTAACCAAGAAATGAGAATGCTATAAATGTAAATGTTTGTAATGTAAACAAGTACTGATACCTTGTTGTAAGAATGTTTGTATTCTTACATGCAAAGGTGTGATGTATGTAGTATGTTGTATGTTGTATGTGATCTCATCTTCAATGGTTGAATCCTTGTCTTGAATGCAACACCTAGCCTTGAATGGAGACTTAGAATGCTCAATTGCTTGAAGGAATGCTTGAATGCTTGAATGTTTGAATGTTTGAATATTTGAATATTGCTTCCGCGTCTTGCTCTTGCTTATTTCCTCTTTCTTTTTTTTTACCTCCTCAAATGGGAGGGGAAATGTAGTTTATATACTTGTCAATTAGGGCTGATAGACTGACTTTTCCGACCTTAGGCCGACTAGGGAACATTATTTTCCGAATTGCAAACTTAAAGACCCAATGCCCAAAAGAGACCGGACCCAAAATAGGGCCAGGGACCAGGGTGCTGGGTGCCCTATTCTAGAAGGACCAGGGTGCTGGGTTCCATGGTCCCACCTCCCAGGACAGTAGGGTGCAAGGAAGGATCAGGCCAAGGTGCAAAAAATGCAGTTTTTGGTGTTACAAATAGGTTTCAGGGTCTCCATTTAGGTTCAACGTTTCGCCGCCATCATGAAGACCCAAATGTAGTCGAAATTGCAAGTGTCGCAATTTTAGGACGCTATAGTTAGAGACAAAAATAAAATCATTTCTATATATTCATAACATATAATTGTATTCAACATCTTGCACCATAAATCAAATCCCAAAAATAAGGATGTTGTTGAACACTTTCAGATGTTGAGAGGGGGGGGGGGGGTGAATCATCACATTTAAAAAACCAATTTAATCCTTTATTCAAATTACCACATGTGTAGAAGAAAATAATTGAAAAAAAAAGAGTAATCCCACATGAACACCAAGATTTTATGTGGAAAAACAAATTAGGAGAAAACAACAGTGAGAGCTATACCACTATATGAAAACAAATTACATAGTTTTAGGCTCAAGGCCAAGGAAGCTCACTGCTCATGATTTTGAATTGCAAGACTAAGGAAAACAACCATAGGGAAAGATAAAATGGACTTGAAAAAACTAAAGATCACTTCTCGAGGGCAAGATACAATAGATATAAATACAATGAATCAATATTTTTGAACTGCAGAGAAACACATCCTTTGAAATGCTAATTATAGTTCATTGTAGTTACACATCTGAAACTAACTTCATTACTATTATGCCCTGCATATCCATCCCCATAATTTTATTTGTTGTTTGAAAATATTGATCCCCTTCTTTTTTTTTGTTTTCCTTTCCCTTTTCTTCTCCCTGTTTTGGTTCTTCGGGATTTTGGGTTTTCAAAATCTCAGGGTGTTGTTTTTGTCTTGTTCCTTCTTTTGCTTATTTTCCTTTGGAGTTATGGGTCTTGAGAATCTTGAAGCTTTCATTTGTTCTTTTGTTCATTTTTCTTAAGAATTTTGGGTTCTTGAAACCTCAAAGCCTTGTCTCATTCCTTTGTTTTGGAGTCCCGGGATCTTGGATGTCTGAAACCTCAGGTTCTCTTTGTTTTGTTTGTTTGACTTTGAAATTCTAGAGCTCTAGAGTCTTGAAGTCTTGTTATTTGTCTTTCCTTTGCCTTGGGATTTCGGGTTTCCAAAACTCTGAGGGTCCCCTTCTCTTTCGAGCCCTAGATTCTTGCACTCTAGGTTCTCTACATTTGTTTTGTTTTACTTTGGAGTTTTGAAACTCTAGAGTTATGAAACTCTGGAGTTATGAGGTCACTGGATTAGCAATCCCGAAACTTCGAGATCACAAAATCCTGGAGTGTCTTATTTTTTGCACTTGGTAGGAAGGTATAAATAGCCCATTGAGGAATTTCTATCTCATTTGCATGCTAACATTCTCTAAAGTTCTTTGTGTTTTGGTGATTTTCTTCTCCCTTCTCTCGTGCACTTTGGTTTCTTGTTTTCCCCTCTCCATGTGGGTTGGTCTTCTCTTTGGTCTTGTCTATTTGAATGTTCTTTCTTGTTTTTCATGTTCATTTGTGTGTTTCTTTCATAGTTAGGGATTTATTTTCTGCAAATAAGTCAATTTTAATCAGCTGTTAAGGTTTTCATAATTTTTTCCTTTGTTTCGAAACTTTGGGTTCCCAAAGTGTTGGAACCCCTTTTTCTGACTTGCTTTAAACTTCCAAACCCCAAGTTCTTCCAGCATCTTATAATTTTTTGTCTCTTTTTCCCTTGGCTCTGGAACTCTGGGTTCCTGAAATTTTGGAGTCCTTAGCCTTGTTTTTCCTTTTCCCCACTCTAGAACTCTGGAACCCCAGTCCCAAAGTTTTCCTTTGTTGTTCCTTGAGTGCTTTGGGACTCCGGAGTCCCAGAATCCTGAAGGATGTGTTCAAGTTCATTTTTTGACCCCAGAATTTGAGAGTCCCCACCTTTTGTTTCCTTCCTACTTAAGGATTCTAGAGTCCCAAAATCTTGAAGTCATGGTCTTTCCTACCAAAGCCATTTCTAGGTCCCAAAACCTTGGAACCCTAAGATGGGTTTCCTTCTGAGTTTATGAGATCTAGGACCTCAGAACCTTGATGTCTTGAAATAATGCACAATGTGTTCCTTTTTACCTTGGAATCCCGAGATTCCAAAGTCCCTTGCTTTTAACCAATCTATTAAAGTGTTGATCATATGTATTCCCTAGTGTAGATCAAGCTAACATTATGGAAGCATCAACCACCCCTAGAAGGAAAACTAGAAGAAAAATCAAGCTATAAAAGAATCCCCCCACAATGAAGGACCAATATCAAGGTCAAATCATGGTCTCAAAGTTTGAGAATCAAGTGCAGTGGGTCACCGATATAGAAATCAGCTATATCGAGATAGAGGATATTAGGAAAGAGGTGGCTTAGCTAAACCTCAATGCACCATACAAAAGAATCAAAAGGTTTGGGCTTGTGTTAGCCACCATCTTCCCTCAAGCTATGAAATCTCCTAAATTGATCCTTGCTATAGCTCAACACTATGATAAAGATACTAATGGAAATGTGGTATTTGACCTTTTGCCATAAATGATCACCATGACCTTTGGAATTCTTCAATATGATAAGGTCCTCCAAACCACTGAAGAGGAGGAAACCAAAATATTCAATCAAAAGGTCATAAAAATAGATGCCATATAAAAGAAGCATGGCTAGAGGAACCATGGATATCGAGGTTGAAGGCTTTCGATAATATTTTCAGGGTGGATTTTAAGGTTGCACCAATGGATTTTATCATCATGCTTTGTCATGTCTTTTGGAAGCAATACTATAGACACTACCATCTATGGATGTTCCATTACATCCATACTATCTTAATAGGAAAGGAGTATTTTGATTGGGCATAGATAATTTCTGATAATATCGACGAGCAGATGTGTACAGTATTGGAGACAAAGAAGTTCTTTATGACTTCATATATGATATGAGTGGTAGCAAGGAGTGGCAAATACCTAGGGTTAAATACAACTAGCAAGTTAGAAGAGGAATTAGAAAAAAAAAGAGTGTGGGAGTATTACACTCAATTACCAATTCAACAATAATGCTTTCATCTATGTTGTGATTTGCAAGTTAATAGGTGATGTGGTATACCACATCTCTTCCAAGGCTATGAAAGTACTAAAAGAATGGGGTACATGGTTCCTTCAAAATCAATGTTTCACTTAGATCAGATTGAGTGGATTTACATGGAAGCCCTTCCTCCTCCCCCAAAATTGCAGTGATTAAATCATCATCCTCAAATACACAAACAAAATCATCGGGCTTCAATCTCTTTTGACTCTTAATTTGAAAAAAATATTTATTCAAGGGATAGATATGACCCATTTGGTAAACTGAAATAAATGATGTCGGTATCATTTTAGGTCATCTACCGAATTTAGAAGATTTTTGGGCCGGTATGCAAGATAGCTTTGAATCAAGAGAACAAAGATATTGCAAATTGACAATTCCTCAATTTAGGAACTTTAAGGTTGAAACAAACATTCATAATGACCTCAGGGTTGATGGCAAAGTTCTTGTTCCAGTCTACAAGGAAATTGAGGTCGACAAGAAACATCTTTCTCCAATCATATGGTTAGAGAAAGAGAAAGTAGTCAAAAGGACAATACAGTGGTTAAATATTAGGATTCACCCTAGTACTTCTAAGGAGAAGAAGAAAGGAAAAGTTGTGGGAAATCCTCAATCTAAGACTCCTAAAGAATATGTACAAAGGACCAGGTCTGAGTGAAGGAAGAATACTCCAGTAGATCTAAAGATTTCTACCCCTACTATTGATAAGGAGGAATTGATGAAACAACTTGATGCCAAAATGAAGGATTCCCAACTCCCCAAGACATCTACTGAGAATGGAATTAAAACTGGGGTGTAGGTAGTACCCCAGGCTTCAATCACACCCATTATTCTAGCTATCAAAATTATTTAGGGGGAGGGGACATCACAAGTAGGTGATACTAAGCAACAAGCCCCTCCCACTACTCACACACTAGCATCGACCTCTGAACCACTTCACGAATAGGTCACTATTCATAATATTGAATATGACTCTAATAAGATGATGAGCCCATTTTGGTGGTTATTCATAAGAAGAAGAGTAAAACCATGCAAAGGTAGTCCACTTCCAAATAGGTTCAAGGAGAAGTAGTATTGCAATAGGTTGATTAGCCCAAGAGCCAAGAGGAAAACATTGATCAAACAAAGGTACAAAAAGGGAATGTCGAAGCCATGGACATTGATGAGCATGATGAACAGATGATGCTAACTCTCAAAGACAAAGAAATTCTCCTTAAGCAGTTAAAATGAGATAAGCAAAAAGAACATGAGCTAACTAAAAAGGAAGCTTTTGAGCAAGAGGTTGGCAAAAAGTTAGAAGAATTTGTCAAACATCAAAAGTTAATTCATGAGAAAGAGCTTTCGACAAACCTCACGTAGAAAATTTCTCAACTGTATCCATAGCATGAAGATCCTACATCTCAAAAACCACATGAGAAGCTTCTTAATGAGGAACAACACATGAAATCACATATGGTAACTGATGAGGATGATAGCATGTTGTAGTGGTCGATCTTCAATTTTTAGAAGAATAAAATTGTCCTCCCAAGCATCACCCTACAAGATGCAATAATCAAATCACCAAGGCAGGTCAAGAGGGCCAAAACTCTCCATCATCTTTTGAGGAATGATTCAGGTGATTTTATAGCTAGTATTGTCACCCTGATGCAAGAGGATAAAGAAGGTGCTCAAGTATCCCCAAAATAGCATATTTCACAAGTGAATCTAGGCAAACAGACCAAATAGGGAGAGATAGCTTCTTTGGATGTAGCCATCACTTCCATCAAAACAAGAATAGAGAAGGAGCATAAGTCAAAGAG
Source organism: Cryptomeria japonica (assembly GCF_030272615.1). Lineage (NCBI taxonomy): Eukaryota > Viridiplantae > Streptophyta > Pinopsida > Cupressales > Cupressaceae > Cryptomeria > Cryptomeria japonica. The sequence goes on from NC_081406.1 coordinate 364,632,792, forward strand.
AGAAGTTAAGGTACAATTACAAAATTACAAACAACTTCTCATCGAGATGTCAAAACCATTGGACTCAAGGTCTAGGGATGCTCTACCTTCCACTTCATTGCTCCCATAGGAAGGAGTGAAAGTACTTTATGAAATGAAGAGGGTTGTGTCGACCCTCAATACTTGAATTAGAGATTAGCTTAGCAAGGTGAGGATTTTCCTTCAAGACACTATAGAAATATATGAATATGCCCACTTTCTCGAGAATGGTCTCATCTTTTGTTCTAGATAATGGAAGGCCAATCCGATAGATTCTCAAAAGCGGCCAAGTTATTAATGAAGATCAAAGGATTGGGCAAGAATATAATAAAAGGAGAAGACCTATTAGGAGGTCAAGACTTTAGTAACTTGCAAAAATATGTTGATATCTTGGAGTTGAAGGTGGATATGATGGACCAATGTCAGAAAAAAAAAGTACTCAAATAGCATCCACCTTTGCTAGATCTCTTAGAATGCTACGAAAGATATGTAGTGGATCTGCTAGGAAAATATGGTACAAATCTAATGAGATCCAATACACTATTATGAGATGGTCCTTAAGCAATGGGGTGCATATTCCACTGAATAATTCTCCTCAACCATTGAGTTTCATGTCATCATCATGGACAAGTACATGCACTTGATCCTCCAGTCCTACCAAGAAACTCAACTAATTGACATTTTGGTTGACAAGGTGGATGAAGTGAAAGAAGCACTAAGGGTTGCTAAATTGCACATTTAATACATACTGGAACCACCATTTACTTCTATATACTACTTCACAAGCAACTACCATAGTTATAGGAAAAGAAGAAGAAAATTGGTAGTTGACCTGCAGATGCACACTCAGGAAAGTGCTTCTTGGTGGATCACTATAGTTCACCAGCAACACTTTTTGTAGTGTTACACCTATCATACACCTACCCTACCTTCAAAGGACACTCTACACATGGAGATTACAGAGTCACGACACTCAGAAGATAACTCACTAATGACACTAGTATAGTAATAGTTAAGTGGCATTCCAAAGGCAGTGACTTGCATGTCACCTACAAATCCCATCATTTTGTAACTAAATTAAAGGCATGGTTTTATCCTAGGCTATAAGGATTGAAATACTATAAATTGTAGGAAATTGGGCCATTTTGGGGGTCTAAGAATTGATGATTCAATGCTAGTGATTAGGAATTTTTAGCTTCTTATGTAACTTTGATTTCACAACTATTTTGTCGTTGTTTAAACACTTATTTATTCTTCAAATCAACACAAGCAACATGTAAAGTATCAAGGGGAATGATGATAAATTTGTCTTCTTGGAGGGCAACACTGATAAATTCATGGAAAGTATGTAGGGGAATGATGAAAGACTTTCTAATAAATTTGTGAATTCCTGGGAAGACAAAAGAGTTACCATGGGGGTATCTCATTCGAAATTAATGAAGAAGTTATAGCTCAGGGGATGGGTCTTTCTATGGAGGGGAGGAAATAGAAAAAGCAGAGCCATATTGTGGATACCACCAACTTGAACCACTTCTTCCATGAGGGCAAAACCCCAGTTAAGAGGGCAAGCAGATTCAACTAGGAGGAGCTCCCTTCCCCGTGGGATGAGGTCTATTACATTATGATGAAGTATTTCACATTGGAGGGAAGGTATGGTATCTTCTATTACTACTATCTCCCTTTCCTTAACCATTTGATAAATAAGGACTATATTTCCATTCCATTTTTCTTGTTGCATTCTCTGGATACTAATGTGAAGGATATTGTCGAGGCTAAGAAAAAGGGTAAAGATTTCCCTATCCTCCACCAAGGCCTCACTCTTTTCCTATACAACTTCCACCTCACTCTTTGTCCGCCCCATTCTATCTTCATCCAAAATGTGACTAGTACCAGTCATTCGACCTACCCTACTGCTAAAAATGATGCTAGCCCCCCTCGGCTCCCAGAAATTGGCTCTTGCAGCAAGAAAAATAGAAAACACTCCACTGAATAGGTCAAAACTCCCAACAAAGTCAGAATCCAAGAGATTTATTCTGACATGGATATCACTATCAAGGCCAATACCCCCCACCACTCAAGCAGACTTGCCTCTAAACCCTCAGAAAAAATCCTTGAGAGACCCTTCCTCTTCACATGACACTAGAAATTATAACCCAACTAATAATGTAGTTTTGCTCCACCATAACCTGACCCCTCACTCTATCAGTTCCACCCAGGCTTTTGAAATCCCCACATCTTCAAAGGGTCTGGAGCCTACAAACTCCCCCTCCCCAACTTTCAAACTAGAAAAAATGATGGTTGTGGAGGAGGTAAGTAGCATAAAATAAGAGGAGGATAAAAACCTAGTGGATCTGGAGAAAAAGTGGCAGCCCTATCTGATAATGTGCAGGATATCACCAGCAGACTGGAGGCAGTGGAATCCAAAATGCATGATGTTTCTAAATTCATGTTGAATTTGATGCATTGCTCAACTACTACTCTATGCCTCATACAGGAAAGTGTGGCCAAGGGTAAAGGAAAGGATGACGAGGACTATAAGGCCCTATTCAAATTCCTCACCAAGGAATGGGAAAGAAATCTCCTCCCAAAGAGGAGCCATGGGAAAAAGAAATAATTTCTTTGAATATTGTGGAAAGATGGTTTTTTGTCTACTTTAGTAGCCTGCGGGTGGATAGCATTAGCTTATGTTTTTATTTGAATTTCTATGTCTATTGCCCTGCGTGGCATATGTCTAAATTTTTTTTTATTACTGCTTTATACCTACTAAACTTATATAGAATAATCATAGTTTTTGATAGAGGTAAAGTGTTGTAACTCTACTAATTATATGTGGATAGTGGTTCTGCCACTATTCTCCTTGTTGTTGCTATGGGTCAGCCCCCTTGTTTTTTGGTTGCTTCTAATATCAAAAACATGTGGATTACATAATCTAGAAATGTGTCTTCATGATTGAAGTCTCTCCTAGTCTAGTAATTTTTCTCATTTTAATTAGCAATTTAGTATTTTAGCTTTGTCATTTCATGAATCATATTATGCATGTAAATGGTGTATGAGGATGAGGTGGTAATGCAATTTTATGATCTTTAATATCTTGTTCCATTTGTATGTGAGTTAATTGAATTTACATGCTTATTGGAAAAGATACTTAACTATTGTTTCACATGTTATTGATAATACTTTATTATGGTGCATCAGTTTTATAATTCTCTTAGTTGTGTGTATTGACTCTGTTATATCTCATTACTCTGATTCATCTTTTGATATTTATTTCTAGGTGAAAACCGTAAAACATATAAATATTAAAAATAAGGTTTAGAAATATTTTGTATTTTGGATTACCAGTAGAACCCTTGATTGAAAACAAAATTACGTGAATGTTGAGTTTCCATGCACCATTATGATCCAACCATAGAGACCTTGGGAGGTTAGGAATTTCTGATTTTTTTGTCCTCTTTCAGGAGAAGCTTTGTCTAATGAAGCTTGCATGTTAGGTGTGTTGAAAGGCCCATCAATAATTACTACTCAATTGCACTTGTGAACATTTGCACATACAGATACACCAGACACAATTTCACATCTCTCATACAAACTCTATTATCATCCATATGGATTTCATCTTTATATATCATTTGAAATCAAAGAAACATCAATTAGGTTGGGCTAATTAGATGCAACATGTAGGATATTCTTTGGTGATAGGTCAGAAAGTTAATTGGGAGAAGTTTGCTATCTATTTCATGAATACCCCTATTATAATGCAGCAGAGAATTGCTAACATCATTGGGTGCAAGGTGGAAATGCTTCCCTCCACTTATTTGGGTCTCCCTCTAGGTTTGGTTCCCCAAACTCCTTCTGGAACTTGTTAATTGATAAACTCAACAAGAAATTGGCTGGCTGGAAAGGATCTATGTTATCTCAAGCAGGAAAGCTTTAGCTTCTTCAAGCAACCCTTCAGAATCTTCATGTCTATGCTCTTAGTCTATTTGGTAATCTGGCTAAATTTGCTGAAGCTTTAGAGAGGATTCAGAAAAGATTTATTTGGTCAGGGGTTGAAGAAAAAAAAAGGATTGCATTGGTCACTTGGGACAATGTGTGTAAGCCTAAGTGCAAGGGGGGTTTAGGTATTAAAGTTCTTAAAAATTTTAACAAATCTTTGCTTGCCAAACATATATGGAGGGCTTATGGCATTAAGAAAGATTGGAATCAGGTGTGGTTTGATAAATATATTCATAACCAACCTCTTCATTCTCTTCTCTACTCTAAAGACATCCATGCTGGGTCTTTCATATGGAATAGTATAAACAAGTCCCTAAAAGTTGCCAAAGCTAGAGCTGGATGGGTCCTTGGCAAAGGTGACAAAATCAGGTTTTGGGAGGATGTTTGGATTAAAGATGAACCTCTCTTTAATCAAGACTGCAATCAATTCATTGATAAATGCAAAATAAGGTATGGGCATATGGTTTGTAATTACTAGAAGGAGAATACATGGGTGAGGCTAGATGCTATTTATGTTGGGTTTTAGCTGCTTCAGCAGGATCTACTACCCTTTTCTATTAATAAATATTTTGATGATGTTTTTCTTTGGAAGAGTAATCCCAGGGGTAACTTCACTATTGCTTCTGCTTATTAAAAAAACTTTTACTCAAATCAGCAACCCAATATGGACTAAAATCTGGAATAGAGTTCTTATTCCCAAAGTTAACATGTTTTTTTGGCTTGCAGTTCACAACAGGATTCTTGCAATTGATAACCTGGCTCGTAGAGGTTTCATGTTTCCTAATAGGTGTGATCTATGTCAGAAAGAGGAAGAATCAATGGATCACCTATTTATCCATTGCTCCTTTACTTGGGAAATCTAGAGTAAATTTTGGGTGCAATGGAAAGTTGAATGGGTTATGCATAATAGTCTCAAGGAAGTTATTTGGCAATGGATCTTTCCCACCAAATATCCTCTCATCAAGAACCTTTGGTCCTTGATCCTTCCTATGACCTATTGGTATATCTAGAAGGAGAGAAATAATAGAATTTTTAGGGAGGCTAAGTGTACGTCTTAGGTGGCTTTTGAAAATATTTGCAGGGCTATAAAAGAAAACATAAATATTCCTCACAGAAACAACAAGCAATGGAGTTATTATAACATGAATGACATTGAGAAAGGTATCCTCACCGAATGTAATTTGATTCACAAGGTTAGAAAATTTGACATTAAGATTAGGAGAGAAAATATTGATTGGAGATTTCCCTGTCATGATTGGGTCAAGGTGAATTTTGATGGGGCAGCCAAAGGCAATCCTGGGAAGTCAGGAGGGGGAGGAGTCATCAGAAATACTCATGGCATTTGTATTGCTGCTATTACCTCTCCTTTTGGAGTTCAAAAAAATCATGTTGCTGAAGCTCAGGCCATGTTGAAATGCCTCCAGCTTGCTCAGGGTTTTAAATTTAAAAATATATGGCTAGAAGGGGACTCCCTCAATATTATTTAGGCTATCAAAGGTACTAGTGCTCCCTCTTCAAACATATTCAATATTATTGAAAGTGCTAAAAATTTATTAAATGACTATGATAGTATTTTCATTTCTCATACTCTAAGGGAAGGTAATAAAGTTACTGATCTTTTAGCTAATGAGGGGGTTCATTTAGAGGAGGATGCTAAATATATCAGAGAAGCCTATTGTAAGAAGAATGTCTGGGCACAATTATTATTTGATCGTGTCCATGGTTCAAGTTAATTTTATCATTACTTCTCTGGGTCCAGATATCAAAGACATATATTGGGGTTATGTGAAGTGTCAGTTGATGATTTTTTTAGGCATCATTATTATGATCACTGGTGTGATGGGGATAATCATAATAAGTGTTGGCTCATCATGACTATTATTAAACACCTCTTCAAATTCAAAGGAAGTACCCTGTTTTTTGAACCCAACATTTTGTTCAAGAGCCTGTGCTTAAGTCTTGGTCTTCAATTTGTGAGTAATTTGTGCTCTGTAAAAATACCTCGACTTGCATTTCAACATGGGAGGTAACCTTAACTGGAATGAGCCCTCTGGCTGTGATAATTGGAAAAGTGAGCCGGAAGTTTGGAGGGGGCTCCATAGACATGGTTTCACAGACTACATGGAAAAATTGCACGGCAGCAAAAAGTCAGTGTCTCAAGGCTTTGCCGAGGGATGGAACAACAACAAAGTCACTTTGTTTGGGGAGACCTGGAAGCTTGATGAGGATTTGGTGGTGGAAGTAATGGGATTACAGAAGGAAGGCACCAAGTTTTACAGAGATCGAAAGTTTGCAGTAGAAGCTATTAAAATTTCCCTAAAACTAATGATGGGAAGGTTCATCTCACCAAGAAAGATAGTGTTTCTTACTACCTCCCTCATTGGGTAAAGTCCTTCTAGCAGAAGATGTTAAGGGTTTTGATGGAATTCCTAACTATTGATGGTAGGTTTACAAAGGTTTATAATTATCATTTTGCTATTCTTAACCATTTCTGCCATGGGGTTAAGATCTCTTTGCCTTTCTATTTAGCTTCTTCCCTAAATGAGAGCTTGGCTAACCATGCCAAAATACCCAAATCCTATCCCATAGCTCATCAAGGTCTCATCCTGCTCATTTAAAAACACTTGAAGAAAAAAGCTAGGGTTAGTAAGTATGATCATTTCATGGCAAATGCCCATATTTTAGATAGTCATGATGGTTCTGAGTCTGACAATGATTCGTCTAACATTCCTCTCCATAAAAAAGGGAGGGTTGATGATGTTGATAAAGAGGACATGAATGTGAAAGCTGGTATGGAGGAGGAATAGGGGAAGGCAGCTGATTATGAAGCGGAGAGTGAGAAGAAAGAGGATGTAGAAGAAGAGGAAGAGGTGAAGAGAAAAGTTTATGTTGAAAAGCCCGATACAGACCCTATTGTCTAAGATAGCAGGAATGTTGCCCAGAATACCATGGAGGAAGCTAACCCTAAATCTGTGAGCTTTGAGCAGGGTAGGGAAATGATAGACTCCATTTTGAATGCTGCCAGAAATAGCACTCTGGAATTTTTCAATTTCCAGAAATGGGTAATTAAAAATATTACCAGTATTCAGAATAAATAGAGAGATTTGGAGTATAAGATTTGAGATTTGATTAAGGATACCAATATTGGGAAAAAGGATGTGGAGGTGGAAACCAGTGAGGCAGAGGATGAAATTGAAATGCAAGATTGGTCAGAAAAAGATATGATTAAGGGAGACTTGAAGCATCTAGAAGATGTGATCAGAATTTTCAAAGATAAGGTCGAGGTTAAAAATGAAATCATCATCAATCAGGTTGCTAAAACTGAGAAGGCATTGAAGAATTTTATGAATCATAGTCTTGAGGTCTTGAGGGTTTCATCTCATAATATGAACGCCCTGGTGGATTGTCTAGAGAGGAACCAACAAAACAAAGAAATGGTGATCATTGATGATATGCTGACCTCCATCTCTTCTACCCAAATGTCCAGATGAAGAACTAGGTAGACTACTTGTGATTTGGAGATAAAGACTAAAGGAATTCATTTGAAGCAGGAGAACAAAGACCTGAGAGAAGCTGCTAAGGCTATGATGATGCTGGTGAAGGACTCAGAAGAGTCTATAAATTTTTTTATCTGATATGTAATATTGGTCTTTGTTTGCCAGTCTCTCACTAGCTTTGTGTTGTCCCTTTCCCTTGCTGCTATTTTTTCTACTGGTCTTTTACAACTTTTCTATCTTTGTTCTAATCTATCTAGTTTCTTTCATGTTTATCTTTTCGTAATGTAAGCGGGTTTTGGGTCCCTTAAAACCTGATTTTCCTTAATCAAAAACATGTAGGATATAAATAGTTAGCCAAAAAATAATATTCAAGGCAATTAATAAGGAAAAATAAAATATGTGAAGTATCACACCATGTAAAAACACCTTCCTATCCATCCTAGACCAACTCCTATAACTCCACATGCTACCACACAAACCAAAACTGCACAGGTTGGCTCCATACAATAGAACCATTAAAGGACACCAACCAAAATTACTAAAAACATTATGTAGATCACCAAGACACTTGAAAATGCACAACATAGCATCACCTTAGACCAATATAGCTAAATCATTAAGCCACACCACCAAAATAATTGAACGTGGAGGAAGGTAACACATTCCTGCAAATTGTCACATTGTCACTATACAAGAGGATGCTCAAATGATCACAACTTCAACCATAGGCCAAAAGAGAATATACAAACTGAGATATATCAACTATTTGTATCTACCAAAATCATACTAGAACCATAAGAAATGATGAAGCAATGCACCATACTATAGACCTTAAAAGTATATCTAGTCTGATAGACTGTTCACTGGGGCTATCACCTTTAGCCAACTTCAATTGCAGACCATAGAATACACCTCCAAAGAACCAAAAAAGGAATAATAAAACCTAATATACAATCTAAAGCAACCACAATCAATCTCCACACATCTGCATGAACTAATAACTAATCCTCAAATACTGCATTAGTCCAGAACATAACTAATTAACCTTCTGGGCCAAGGTTCTCATCAATGACAATAAGTTTGACATCAATGACAACACAAACTCATATTTTCAACAATATCCCCCTTTGTTATTTATGGCAACACTTGTGCTAACTCTAAACTATTATCATATCATTCCATTGAAAAACTTATCTTTCCAAAATGAATTATTCCCCCCTTTGACATCAGGGACAAAGGGTGTCTCCATAAAACAACACAAACTCAATGACTATATAAAACTCCCCCTTAGGATATGAACAAAACTAAAAACCAAAACTGCAGTTCACCAACCTTCTACTTATCCACATATGTATGTATAGGAACAAAATTGTCTTATCGACAAAAATTAAGTAGTCTGCATAGCTAGGGGTATAATGCCCTTATAAACAAACTTGAGATGAGACCAATTGTTCTTCCAATCATTCTCCATAGAGATCAAAATATTGTGTTGACTTTCCATCTTCAAAAGAAGATCCTTTTCCTCACCGTAGCTACCCCAAACCTTTACTCCCTGATCCAAGTTTTGAGAGTGTACAAGAAGTCTCACCATGCTAGTGAGTTGCAAGTATACAATATCTCTCATATGACCAAACTATACCTTAATATTTTCCTTTTGATTAGTTAGTAGATTTAACTCCATTAATATATTTTTTACTTGCAATCTACCATTACCATCTACATCCTTTTTCAAGTCTACAATACTAGATAATTGTACAACCTATGCTTCCAAAATGTCTATTTGACCCTAAATGTCTTTGATGGATACATACCACTAGTGAAAAAACTAATATGCCACCACTACATCCTTTACACTCTTGTCAAAATCTCTTATTCCTTGTTGCAACAGATGATGTGCAACTACACATTTATTCACTAAATCTTATAATCTATTCTCTTCTACACTATTTTCAATATCTTTCAAAATTTTTGCATCCAAGTTAGAAGGATGATCCTTTAAGCCATTAAGTAGCACCTATAGCTTTTTTGCATCAGTCAATGTCTCATCTAACACAACTTATAGAAGTTTCATTGCATCATAAATAAAATATGAGCTTTGTATCTAAGATTTAATGTATTTCATGTGTACAGAATGGTAAAGTATATCACCCAAATATAACATCTACTGGAGGGACAACTAGCTAAGGTTCATTTGACCTTGAGACATAAGTACCCAAAGTACCTCAGTGGTAATGACCGGTTTCAATTGTAACTACAACTTTAATGATTCTGATGCAGAGTCTCCGAAAAGACTAGAAGATTCTCCACCAGCTATAGTACTCCTTTCTTCCTCTATCTTCTTCTCATGTTCTTTTTATTTCTGCACACCCTTCTTCTCCTCTTCTTGTGTTTTCTCCAAAATATTTTAGTCAACCATTTCAATAATCTCCATGTGATCACCTGAACCGGTTTTTAGATCACCATCACCACCTAACTGTTCATCAGTTTTCTTCTCCAAATCAACTACATTTCTACCAGCACCAAGTGTACTCCCTTCTGGACCAGCTTTTGTGTTTGTCTTCTCTACAATAGAAGACAAAGTCTTCTTTATTTCTTTTGCAAGCTTAGGAATTACATCCTCAGTTTTCTTGAATATCCTCTGATAGTCATTTATATCACCTCTCATAATGATATTCACTCTTTCTTTTTCTCTAAAAATTGTATTGAGAGCTTGCACAATCTTGGGCCTATCTTCCTTGAATAAATGATTGCACACCATATCTAAAGCTCATTCCCTCACATTGGATTCTTTCATTAATACATCTTTCTTCTTTTTTGTTAAGGCTTCTAGCAACTCCATATACAACGTATTTGCAATATCATTCACTTTCTTTTCAAATGTAATTAGATACCATATAATAGCCTTTTCTATCTTATCTTTTTTTTGAAAGAGGCATCATTATATAATCATGTAGACACCTCTAAGGACTCATGTTGAAAAATAAAAATTCACTGGTCTCTCAAAATCAAGAGGTTGATAATCAACATCAACTAGAGGGGAGCCTGTATAATTATTTCCCTTTGTCTTCTCTGATTCTTTATTGTTCACTTCCTTTTCTTTGCAGGGGTCTCTGCTAGAGAGAGAAAAGTTGTCTTTGTTTGACTGAGAGGCACAATACCCTCATCTTCTTTATCATTCTCTTCCTTCACTACTATCCTTGTGAACCTCTTTCTAATCACAAAATTTTCTTTTTGCACTTCTTCATCTATGTTGCTACTGTCTACTTTCTTAGTGTCAAGCTCTAGACCAAATTTCTCTCTTGTTGCCTTTTGTTTAGGTCTCTGACTTTTATTCTCACTTGAAAATTCTCCCACTAGGGTTTTGGAGGAACCAATATTCATCGAAGGATTAGAAACTAGCCTAGTTATTTTCTACACATTCTTTCGAAAGGTTTCTTCTAATGTGGGTAGATTTATCTTTTTATATAAATTCTCCATTTTCTTTGTATTTACAATTTTATCCTTATTCTAGATCATATATATTATTTAAAATATCTACTACAGTCCTAAATATTTCTACACTGATCTACTACTAATTACAATAATGTCTCTATATTATTCTCCACATACTCCTTTGCTATTTCCTATGGTAACTTAAGTAGCCAAGCATTCTGATAAGGAGGATCTAATTAAAGAGTTACAAATTTAGTTTGTAGGTTAGAAAGAGATGTTATAGTGGCTACCATGCTTGTTTAAACCCTATTATTCTCTTGAATCAATCCCAATAACTACTCTTTTGGGAAGCTCTCTATCAACTTGTTTGTTCAAATTACTCAAGATCATAGCTAGGATTCACCAGTGTCAAAATCTTCAACACTCACTTGCAAGGGGCTAAGAGGATGTTGAGGTGGTGTAAAAACTCTGATCATGTGGTTTTGTGACTTGTGACCCTTCATTTCTTCATCGCTTTCATAATTCATAATTTCTAGGCCTAGTAGCCCTAATAGCCCCTTTTAGCCCTACCTTCATGGTTTTTGCTCAATTTCTTAAAAAAACTCCAAAAGACCTCCTAAGAGCTTTAGTGATCTGAATACACTTTTGGACAATCTTTGATATTTAGGAGGTTAGGTTGTCTGATATGTTCGTATAGGTACGGACCCCAAAATGGCTCATTTTAAAGGGTTTAAGGTTTAGTGTGTTCTCCAATAAGGTTTATTGTTCCCCACACCATGTCATGCCTTCATCCTTTTTGTGAGACTCTGCTAGGATACCTTCTTCCTTGATAGATACTAGGCACAAACACATTTGCTCATTCTTGCAAGCAATGATACAAATAACAGTCAAGTTTCCTAGTTGGGCTATGACAGAGATCACCTAGGACTTGATAGAAAATTATTCCATTGCAACTTCCAAGGCACCAAAATAAATATACACATTGTACATAGGCTCCATGAATTTAACCCCAAGGGCCATTGAGAAAATACAATGGGATTTGAAGTTGGAGCCATTGCTAGGGTCTTAATGCCTTGGTCAGACCGAGAGAAGTGCAGTTTAAAACAATTTACAAACAAAGAAATAAACATATACTATAAAGGAGTATAATCACTTACTAATAACCTCAACAATGTCTACTAAACAACCATGAAAGGACAGTACCAAGATCAATCCATCTAGTATGGACTGCTATAACCAAAATTACAAGTTTTTATCCAAAAATTTGGAAATTGCTTTCAAATATTATTCAAAATTTTCTCTTGGATCTTCCAACCCATTTACAATGTTTCAAAAGCATTAAATATGCCTACTTTCTCATAACTAGCCACCCATCGGTTTCTTAACGACCGATTTGATCAATTTTTGAAAAGTTCCTCCAAAAGTTGCAAAAAGTTATCAAGCAACATTGACAACTTTTGCTCCATTTTGCGTTTTTGAAACATACATTTTTAATCACTCTAAACCCCCTAGGATGCTTCCCTAACATCAGACTAACATGTTGAAAAGCCTTATGAGGCCTTACAAATATTTTTACACTATTTTGCAAAATAATGTCATTTTTGGCTTACAAGGGCATATGGGCCAAAACTGAGAAAACTAACTAACACTAGAGAAAAACATACTTCAAATAATCCTAAAACACTCTTGTAGACCTACCAAAAGTCCATTATTCATTCATTGATCCTATTAAGGGTCATCCATTCCAAAATTGTGAAAATGTAGCAAGAAATAAAGGTTCTCCTACACCATACTCTGCCAATGAGAAAGAAGTCAAGTGACTCCTTTAGGCAACAAAGAGAGGGCAATTCCAAGATTTGGAAAGTTTGATTCAAGTACCTAAGTGGCCTTAGATATGGGAAGATGCTACCACTTAACCAAATGATCCATATGGGTGGTATGCCTAGCCTTCTTGAGGATTCTTGAATCCAACACCTTCTCGGCTTGAAACCTAGGTGCAAGTGGGAAAGGTAGGCCTGAAAGTGATTGAGAGACCTCTAAGGCTCTACTGCATTCTTCTAGAAGGGTGACTTTGTACTACACCAAGTCTGTAACATTAAAAATAGGAGAAAAAGTTATGTCCTCAGGTAGATCAATTTTGTAGGAATTTTGCCCATACTTAGCCAAGACCTTACAAGGTCCAATCCTCCTCATTTGAAGATTACTAGGGACACCTTTTTGAAGCCTTTATTTTCTCAAATGCATCATTACTAGGTCATCATCAACAAATTGAACATCCCTCCTCTTTGCATCCACTTTGTCCTTAATTCTTTGAGAGTTGTCTTGTAAAGTCTACCTTACTTGTTCATGAATCTTCTTCATGGACTGAGCCATGTCAACAGCATGTCAACTCTTTTGGTCCATACTCCCAATGTCTCTAAGCTCCAACACACCTCTTGGATGAAGACCATAAACTACTTCAAAATGACTCTTTTTGGTTGATCTATCCACACTGTCATTGTAAGCAAATTCATCTTGATGGATGATCTAATCTTAAGCTTGTCCATACTCCTTTGTCAGACACCCGAGAAGGTTCTCAAGTGTCCTATTTACCACCTCTATTTGGTCATCCTTTTGGGGATGGTAGGCTGAGCTTAAAGACAAGTTAGTAGCCAATCTCTGCCATAAAGTTTTCCAAAAATGACCAAAGAATTTTGTATCTCTATCTGACATTATGTTGATTGGTAAGCCATGAATCCTAATGACTTCCTTGAAAAAAAAAGAGCAATATGAGTCACCTTACATGGAATGAAATGGGCCATTTTACTAAATCTACCTACCACAACATAGATGCTATCAAATCCAGATGTGGTCTTGGGTAAACCAACAACAAAATCTATACTTACACACTCCCATGGCTAGTTTGGTATAGTTAAAGGCTGATAGAGTCCATCATTAGAAGAGGTTCCTTTTTCTCTTTGACAAACAACACATTGCTCAACATATTTTCTGATATCCCTTTGCATCTTTGGCCAATAGTGGAATCTTTGAACAAGTTCCAAAGTCTTATTCAACTCAAAATGACCACTTAAACAACCATTGTGCTTCTCCTGTATCAAATTTTCTCTCATGGACCCTCTTGGTGATAAATAATGATGAATAACAAATACCCTAATCGGTATTGAGAGGGGGGTGAAATAGTACATAGAAAAACTTCTCCACAACTTATCAATTTAAAACAATGCTAACCGGTTGTTTTTTGGTATTTTAGTATGGTTTTGTTGTTGATGTCAACACCTACTAAAACACTAGCACTTTGGAGATCCAGAAGCATTCACCAGCAAGCAAGTAACTATTGCACAATTACTGGTATATGATTCACTGTGTAATGCCCTGCCAGGAAACCCCTAAGGGTTTAAGTTAAAAACACTCGAATAGAGTGTAAATATTTTTATTTTTTTTAAATAATAATTAAGAGCGTTAATGAAAAGTTACAACATTAAGATAATTTGGAGTTATCTAAAAACTTAGATAACACAACGGAAGACTAAATGAACCTAAGGAGTTTCCCAACACGATTACATAACCAATCACCTAACTCAACTCGCGGCAAATGATCCAATTAAGCTGGATATCTTAATTACGAGATAATGCATATGACATGATTATATATATGTTCAATGATTTGACATCCTATAATTTTAGAAAGCGTTCATTTACTTTGGGTGGTTAGGAGGTCATCGTGAGGTTATTTACTCAATGCACATTAACACCTAATTAATTTAAGAGGCCTTCCTTAAGGTTCAATGTGATAAATATAACAAAGTTCATTCATTGGGTTTAAGGTATCCATTCACAATTGATATCTTCCTTTAATATTAAAAGCATGGCTAATAAGATGAGATTCATTCATTAAGGATCAAACTACCATTAATAAAGTGTGGTCCCTTCATTTGATTTCATGCATAGCCAACTAATGAGTTGTAGTTCTTTTATGAAGAATAAAATGTGAGTAGCCACAGAATTCATTGAAGATTTAATAATACTAATAGATGGTTAAATTCATTAAGGTGAAAATGTATTAGGACACATGAGTTCATCCTTTAAATTAAAATATAGTTAGCAAGATGATATTCATTATTACAGGATTAAAATATAAGTTCATAGTGTCGTTCTTCCATTAGGATTAATATATAATTATCTTATTGCATGTCACTCCTTTTAATCACATAAGGTTAATATGAAGAGATATATTCGACTATGATTAAGATACAACAACTATACAAATACTTTCCCCTTTTTTTTAGTTTCATTCTTAGTAATCATAAGAGATCCTTTTATTAAGGTTATAATATGGGTATCTAGTTGAGTTCACCTGATTATCAAATTAATATGGTAAGGATGATTTGTTGAGATTTAAAACATAAATTAATTGAACAAATTCATCCAATATAGTGTAACATAACTAACATGGCGTTACTCATTTAAGAAGATAAAATTAAATAGCTATATGACGTTCATCCTTTAGATTTCAACTTAGAAATTATAGCATTAATTCTAACTTTGTTTCCCATACTCTTTTGCTCAATTTACATGCTTAATAACAAGTTAATCCAATGATGTAACCTACCAAGAATTCTTTCCACTATTACTGCTTTTAATTCACATTATCAAAATACTTTTCCCATAATCTTAATTACAATCTTCCATGAACCTGATTACTACATTTGTCAAGATGAATAATTTTATGCACTTTGATTTAAATTCATTAAATTCACACCATACACTTATACAAGATATCGGCCATACATGATAACTTAAAGCATGAAACAAAGGAAGCTAAAACATTGCATAACACAGGTATGATCTCGGAGTTCACCTCTAAAGGGCTACATCTCCGGGTCTGCTCAGCTACAAGACCCCTTTGGTATATTAATATAGTTAGGAACTTACATAATCACATGACTTTTACATCTTTGCCACTAGGCGAATACAATCAATATACAATAGACACCTCGGTCAGAATTTACATAATTGGTCCTTTCTAAGGCGGATCCAACTGAACACTTCAAAGAAAATACAGGTTCTAATGACTGACGATACTTTGACTAGGGGCGTAATCCGACTATGACCAACACAAATAACTAGATAACAGGGTCTGAAACAAATACATCAAGGTATGCCGCCACCCCTAACAAGGCAAATACGGGACTTAAACTTACAACCTTTTCTTTTTATATCGATACGATATCAAATTTACATGCATTCTACTAGCATATCGATGAAGTAATAACAAAATATACGAAGATAATTTAGATTCAAATTTCATACTCTCCTATACTTTAGTTTTCATTTCTAAAATTCTCGGAAGATCTTAATCATTCAAATCAAAGGACAATGCTTGTTTAAAAGAAAAACAACATCTTATTAAAATATATTTCATAATGTTAACAAAGGTGTTTTATTTCAAAGGTCTTCAAATAAAGACAATATTTGATCTCTTTTCCAAGGATTACATTTCCTATTAAAAGAAGTTCCAAGTTTAAATGATTGTTAATGTAAATTTAACAATCCAAGATCAATAAATTTTAATTAATCTTTAATATAAAAAAGAAATATGCAATCTCCATTATTTAATATATATATATATATATATATATATATGTATATGTATAGCAACTAAAATCTAATTTATAAAACAAAATAGATTTTTCTACAAATTTATTTCAACTCTTTTATACTTTCCATAACATTTGTTTCTTTCATTTTATAATTGTCAATATCATATATTTTTTTTTAACAACAAAAAAATATATAAAAAAAATTAAATTAAAACAAACTTTATGTTTTTTTTTTTTTTTTTGTGAACCCTAATCCTTAACGCAGGAACCTGCGACCCACAATGTGGATGCAGGTTCTGCGGCCCACACTGTGGACACAGCCTGTGGCCCACAATGTGGTTGCAGTCCCTGCGGCCCACACTATGGACGCAGCCTGCGGCCCACAATGTGGTCGCAGTCCCTGTGGCCCACAATGTGGTCGCAGTCTGCGGCCCATATTGTGGTCGCAGTCCCTGCGGCCCACAACGTGGTCGTGGGGAGACTGCAGAACTATGGCATGGGGGAAGAAAGGGGGAGGGGGTGGCAGTGTGAGCTGAGCTTCGGCTCCTTCGCTCACCAAACCCTAACCCATAACACATATATTTTTTTTGTTTATTATTTTTTTTTGCACAAATTTTTCTACTCAGACTAATTTCGTCCCAAACCAAATTTTACCCCTTTTTATTTTGAAAAAAATAAACACAAAATGAAATAACTAACTCACATAAATCCTCATACCCCCCTTTTTTTTTCTTTTCCACAGCGACAAATATTTTCCAGATTATTTAAGCAATAGATTTGAGGAAGATTTTTTTCTTCTTTCCAAAAAGCCCAAGAAACCATAGTCAATCTTAAACCAAGAACAACCAAGCCTTCAACAAAACTGAAAACTAAATCATAAGAACACTCATGGGTAGAATTCCTTTCTATTTTTCCAGCATTTCATGGAGAACATAACAATAAACAAATGGGTAGATTGGAAATCCTACCTCCAAACGCATTCCGAGAAGAGATTTTTTTTTGACGAAGAGATCCACCTGCAACTCAAAGCCAATCTCCCATTTCCAAAATTTTCCCCCATCTCCATTTTTTTCCCAAAAACCAGCTCTCCAGAAAGAACCCCCAAAAACATTTCAAAACTAGGTTAAAATGAGAAACCCTATTTTTGCCCTAATTTTCAATTTCAAATTTAAGCATTTATTTATTTATTTTTTAAAATAAAAGGAACATGAAAGTGGAAATCATTATTTTCCACTACTCAACAAATCTAACTTGTTTTATTCTAATTAAAATTTACATGCTTCTATTTCTTATTCAATTCTAATTTTAATTTCTCCATATTACTTTAGCCAACATTTATATTTTGAACTATTAACATGGATAACGCATTTTGATTAATTTAAATTTCCAAAAATCAATCTTTTATACTATATCAACTTTACAGGTAAAAAGAATAATTTCCTTTTAAATAATAAAATCTACCCTTTCTAAGACGCATAACTCATTAAATTTGTTATTATTAAAATTAGCTATTAAATTGACTCGCTATAACATAATAAGCGACCCTTTTAAATAAATGACTAATCTAATGAAAGAGTCCTATTTATTCTAATTTCTCAACTACAAATGCGTAAATGAGCACATTAATCCAAGTTAAATACCTTAAGCTTGCTACAATAATGATTAAAGAGATCTCTTTAAATTAACGATTAAATCATATAAAAGAAAACTACCTATTTTAAATTTTCTACATTACTAATGCGTACATCCACACATTAAATTGAATTGAATATTTAGGATAACAAACTCCACTTACCCCGCGCAAGGCATGCAAATCGAGGAAGTCCACCAAATCACACGACATGCAATCCAATGAAAAGAAAGCCCCACGAACCACACACGACGCTCTCCTGACCATGGCTAAGGCAAGATGAGAGTATTATGACCACCAAATCTGAATTCTAAGGATGAAGGAGGTATACTCAACCCTGCAAATTCCCAAAGAAGATGAACCTCGCCCTAGGCGGTGTTGTACCTGCAATCTCCTGCACCCATGAATTCATGCAAGCATACATATACATATACATATTCAATGAGGGCGTTAGCTCAAGATTTATCACAAGGGTTAGGAAACAATTACATTTACACAAGAATCGATGCAAAAACACAATAATAAGTATGCACAATTATTTATATTATCTAAACTACACATTGCATTATGGTTAACCTACCATTCAAGAATGCCACATAGGAAGTCAACCAAGGTCAAACGGGTTTTACAAGTCCGACTAGGGTATGGGCATTACATTCTCCCCCCCTAGGCTCCGACTTACTCCTGGAAGTCATCCAACATGCATTAGCCCTTAAACTCAATTAACAATTATCAATTTGCACAACCAACTATTTTGTCATCATTTTAGAACGTTATTCATAAATCCTCTACAAGTGTCATCATCCATTAACAAAAATGCATCTAACATCATTCACATCTTCAAATATTCTATAATTTACACACAATCATAGTAGAGAAACGAGACTTTCTCCCTTTTTATTGCACCAAATTTAAGCAATTTAAAATATATAGACACAGTTATCATACTCATTTATCAAACATGACAAGAAAATATGCTCTCAAGGTCAATTGCTTTCACCAATTCATCTCTTTCACAAAATTTTATCGTATAGAACTAGCTTCAAATATCAATTTCTACCACCAAGTTAACTTTTGTCAAATAAGAGCAATGTAAGAACTCAATTGTTTACACTTTTCAGACATACAAGAACCTTTCCAATGACTATGCCCCATAACATAGTGACAAGTTAACACCACTTAATCCATGATTACACATAATATCCATCCACAAGACTGGTTTGCACAACACAAAAGGCCACATGTGAGCATGTCTAATGCTCGGTAAAAGGTAACATATATGATCCACATCTCTATGCCCACTCTCAGAATAAATACATGATCAACAAATATCCAACATCTCACTCAAGGGCTTGATGGTGCTAGGATACACCATAGCGGTGCTACCTTCCATACAAGTCCCTCGTGAATATCCCTTGTTGTGTAAGGTGTTTAGCCTCCAAGAGATAGTCACCACTCCTAGGTAGGTAGTGGATCCTAGTTGTTTCACAGCCTCACATACCTCCATCCTCAAGGTTCCCTGCGTCTACTTCCTCGTATACACTCATCCAAGACCATCTCCTACGTTCTTGGAGAGGAATTCACATTGCAACACAAGACCAGCATACGAAAACAACAAGGATAAACCGGTTTAGCCACCAAAGTACAAAAGAATAAAGATAATAATTGTCAATTCCAACAATAAGACAAGAAAATAATTTCCAGATTTTGCAACATCAAATCAAGTAAAATCAAGATTGCAAGATCGTGGCTAAACTGTCAAGGTCAAAGTAAAATAAATTGCTGGCCCACAAGGAAATAAATAAAAGAAAACCATAATTGCACATTACATCACTACATGAATAGTAGCTAGCCACCAACGAGGAAGGAAGGACCAATCGTCTAGCTATCCTAGTAGCTCATCATGTGGTGTGGCCAAGTCACACATCCGCATGGCATGGCAGTGTGCACCTCGACATCACCCCGCATCACATCGTCACGTGGCATGGCTCTACCCTACACCTAGCAGTAGGTTGCATGGAAATGTCTACTACATCCCGCATCGTGTCTCAGCACGGCATGGCAATACTCCAAGCGGAAAAAGCACGCAATGGACGTATCCCACATGGCAGTGTACCCCACGGATAAGGCACGCACCGGTCACACTCCGCATAGCGATGTTCCTCTCAGGATACTCGCTGTAAGCCAGAGGTATACATGGCTAAGGTCTACCCACAAGTCTACCAACACTAGTCAGTTGGCAACTTATGTAAGAAAATAACACGCCTCTCATGAAGACAAGGCAACAGATGCTCTAGTAGAATCCATCAATATGCTCAAAAACTATCATCTATATGCTTAGAATAAAGGATAGGAATTAGGCTGGCACACATGAACCTCGTAAATTGGTTCATCACAAGGGGAAGTATAGATTACACCTATGTTACAGTTCATTACAAAACCATACTTTTCCTCAAATTAGGGAAGCTAAAGTCGCTTCGCATCGACATTACTCGTACACTGTTCATACTATTCAAGGAATGGTGACTTCTACTACTACCCCTTCACATACTGACTTATCAACAACCCATGGGTTGGCACTCAGTAAGGGAACAAATAAGCAACATCACATAGATAGGTATGGTTTCCCATACCCATAAGCAAACATATTCCCCATGGTTGATTACTTCACCATCCCATGGGCACACATAGCAAGTACGGGTTCCTTACAACACACACAGAAAAGCACCATTACTGGTTTAGTCACATTTACGGGGAGTACTTTACATTATGCTAACATATACTTAAGGGAAGTTTTAATTATGCTTTACACATTAATCACCAAACAAAGTTTACTCTAGATACACATTCTGAAATTCTCAACAATTCAAATTTACACAAAGAAATTACATCATTCTGATATCTTTCTCAATCTTCCCTAAGCATTTTCATTCACATTACTAACTATGCAATTTCCCTTTCCAAGATGAAAAACTTTCCCCTTTCAATTAGAAACCCAAAGAAACACACAATTTTATATGCGTTATAACAGAATTTCTTCTTAAATCACTGCATTCCAAATAGTATTTCAAAAACAACAACTCCTATATTTTAGACAAGAGGAGGGAGAGAGTTGGAAAATCAACTATTTCCTACGAATACACAAGAATTTTCAAGATCACACCATATGCTCGGATATAAGTCTATCATTTTAGTTGCATGGTTTTCATTTCGCTATCTTTTAGGAAGGTGCCAAAACATCCTAACATGACATTTCTAATCATTATTGTTGCACTATAATGTTCTAGTTTTCCAAACAAGAATTCAAGACAACCAAATTTTCTTTTGTAATACAAGTCTTCTAGAGAACAATCACTATTCATAATACAATACAATACAATACTACATCAAATCTAACATTGAAAATTCATAATATGACAAGGAGGTAAATGAAGAGCTATCTGCTAGATTTTACACATTTAATGCATACAATTCAACAAGTCTTTCATTTACTCCTTAAACACAATAAGACAATTATCTATATCCAAAGTGAGTTAAATGGTGCATCTCTTATTAGGTCCTAAATTACACTAGTTGAATAAGCACATAAAACAATCTTTCGAGGAGCACATTAATACACTCCTGAAGCTACTACGGCATGTCCTCTTTTGGTATTCCTTTCACATCAAGCAATTTTCACAAAATCACTATGCGCATTTTAATGCACCTTACTTAAGATGGAATTTAATTTTATTGCTTCTACCAAGCACATGGAGAACCCTTTAATGCAGGCATACCATTTTCTATCATTAACCTAAAATTAACTCCCAAACCAATTCCCCATTCACAATCTAAAACACTAAAACGTTATAAGGCTCGCACAAGGGCTCAAGATATATCATCCTTTCTCTTGCAATAAGAAAACTTAAATAAGAGATGATTACCCATATCAAATCCTTTTCATTTACTAGAGAGAGAGAAGAAGAAGAGTCATAATCACTCAATGTACTACGTAATAAGCATTAACATTTGCCATACTAGTCTTTCAAGTGGACAATCTTTAAAATCGATCAATACCATAAACAAGCACATTTCGTACTTTTAGATTCAAGATATTACCAATCAACCCAGATGGATTAGTCAAAAGAGTAAAACAAATCAAGAATGAAGGTACATATGACTCCCTTTCAAGGTAAGAGAAATCGTAGACCAAGACTTCAATAAGAAGATAAAACACCTATAATTATTCCCAAAACACCCACATCAATAAGGTGAAAACAAGGTGTGAACACACACGTTACAGACGAGTAGGGGTTGATAAATCATACCCTCACATCAAGGTGGACAAGCATACAACACAAGGTAGACACACACACACCAACTAAGGGCACAAGTGAAACCAGAGATCCCAGTGTTGCAACTTGGGCTCTGATACCAAGTGTAATGCCCCGCCAGGAAACCCCTAAGGGTTTAAGTTAAAAACACTCGAATAGAGTGTAAATATATATATATTTTTTTAAATAATAATTAAGAGCGTTAATGAAAAGTTACAACATTAAGATAATTTGGAGTTATCTAAAAACTTAGATAACATAGCGGAAGACTAAATGAACCTAAGGAGTTTCCCAACGCGATTACGTAACCAATCACCTAACTCAACTCACGGCAAATGATCCAATTAAGCTGGATATCTTAATTACGAGATAATGCATATGACATGATTATATATATGTTCAATGATTTGACATCCTATAATTTTAGAAAGCGTTCATTTACTTTGGATGGTTAGGAGGTCATCGTGAGGTTATTTACTCAATGCACATTAACACCTAATTAATTTAAGAGGTCTTCCTTAAGGTTCAATGTGATAAATATAACAAAGTTCATTCATTGGGTTTAAGGTATCCATTCACAATTGATATCTTCCTTTAATATTAAAAGCATGGCTAATAAGATGAGATTCATTCATTAAGGATCAAACTACCATTAATAAAGTGTGGTCCCTTCATTTGATTTCATGCATAGCCAACTAATGAGTTGTAGTTCTTTTATGAAGAATAAAATGTGAGTAGCCACAGAATTCATTGAAGATTTAATAATACTAATAGATGGCTAAATTCATTAAGGTGAAAATGTATTAGGACACATGAGTTCATCCTTTAAATTAAAATATAGTTAGCAAGATGATATTCATTATTACAGGATTAAAATATAAGTTCATAGTGTCGTTCTTCCATTAGGATTAATATATAATTATCTTATTGCATGCCACTCCTTTTAATCACATAAGGTTAATATGAAGAGATACATTTGACTATGATTAAGATACAACAACTATACAAATACTTTCCCCTTTTTTTTAGTTTCATTCTTAGTAATCATAAGAGATCCTTTTATTAAGGTTATAATACGGGTATCTAGTTGAGTTCACCTGATTATCAAATTAATATGGTAAGGATGATTTGTTGAGATTTAAAACATAAATTAATTGAACAAATTCATCCAATATAGTGTAACATAACTAACATGACATTACTCATTTAAGAAGATAAAAGTAAATAGCTATATGACGTTCATCCTTTAGATTTCAACTTAGAAATTATAGCATTAATTCTAACTTTGTTTCCCATACTCTTTTGCTCAATTTACATACTTAATAACAAGTTAATCCAATGATGTAACCTAGCAAGAATTCTTTCCACTATTACTGCTTTTAATTCACATTATCAAAATACTTTTCCCATAATCTTAATTACAATCTTCCATGAACCTGATTACTACATTTGCCAAGATGAATAATTTTATGCACTTTGATTTAAATTCATTAAATTCACAACATACACTTATACAAGATATCCACCATACATGATAACTTAAAGCATGAAACAAAGGAAGCTAAAACATCACATAACACAGGTATGATCTCGGAGTTCACCCCTAAAGGGCTACTTCTCTGGGTCTGCTCAACTGCAAGACCCCTTTGGTATATTAATATAGTTAGGAACTTACATAATCACATGACTTTTACATCTTTGCCACTAGGCGAATACAATCAATATACAATAGACACCTTGGTCAGTATTTACATAATTGGTCCCTTCTAAAGCGGATCCAACTGAACACTTCAAAGCAAATACAGGTTCTAATGACTAACGATACTTTGACTAGGGGCGTAATCCGACTATGACCAACACAAATAACTAGATAACAGGGTCTGAAACAAATACATCAAGGTATGCCGCCACCCCTAACAAGGCAAATACGGGACTTAAACTTACAACCTTTTCTTTTTATATCGATACGATATCAAATTTACATGCATTCTACTAGCATATCGATGAAGTAATAACAGAATATACGAAGATAATTTAGATTCAAATTTCATACTCTCCTATACTTTAGTTTTCATTTCTAAAATTCTCGGAAGATCTTAATCATTCAAATCAAAGGACAATGCTTGTTTAAAAGAAAAACAACATCTTATTAAAATATATTTCATAACGTTAACAAAGGTGTTTTATTTCAAAGGTCTTCAAATAAAGACAATATTTGATCTCTTTTCCAAGGATTACATTTCCTATTAAAAGAAGTTCCAAGTTTAAACGATTGTTAATGTAAATTTAATAATCCAAGATCAATAAATTTTAATTAATCTTTAATATAAAAAAGAAATATGCAATCTCCATTATTCAATATATATATATATATATATATATATATATATATATATATATATATATATATATATATATATATATATATATATATGTATATGTATAGCAACTAAAATCTAATTTATAAAACAAAATAGATTTTTCTACAAATTTATTTCAACTCTTTTATACTTTCCATAACATTTGCTTCTTTCATTTTATAATTGTCAATATCATATATTTTTTTTAACAACAAAAAAATATATAAAAAAAATTAAATTAAAACAAACTTTATGTTTTCTTATTTTTTTTTTGTGAACCCTAATCCTTAACGCAGGAACCTGCGACCCACAATGTGGACGCAAGTTCTGTGGCCCACACTGTGGACGCAGCCTACAGCCCACAATGTGGTCGCAGTCCCTACAACCCACACTGTGGACACAACCTGCGGCCCACAATGTGGTCGCAGTCCCTACGGCCCACAATGTGGTCGCAGTCCCTGCGGCCCACATTGTGGTCGCAGTCCCTGCGGCTGCATCCACAATGTGGTCGCAATCCCTGCGGCCCACACTGTGGATGCAGCCTGCGGCCCACAATGTGGTCATAGTCCCTGTGGCCCACAATGTGGTCGCAGTCCCTGCGGCCCACATTGTGGACACAACCTGCGGCCCACATTGTGGTCGCAGTCCCTGCGGCCCACAACGTGGTCGCGGGGAGACTACAGAACTACGACATGGGGGAAGAATGGGGGAAGGGGCGGTGGTGTGAGCTGAGCTTCGGCTCCTCCGCCCGCCAAACCCTAACCCATAACACATATACTTTTTTTGTTTATTATTTTTTTTTGCACAAATTTTTCTACTCAGACTAATTTTGTCCCAAACCAAATTTTACCCCTTTTTATTTTGAAAAAAATAAACACAAAATGAAATAACTAACTCACATAAATCCTCATAACCCCCTTTTTTTTTCTTTTCCGCAGCCACAAATATTTTCCAGATTATTTAAGCAATAGATTTGAGGAAGATTTTTTTCTTCTTTCCAAAAAGCCCAAGAAACCATAGTCAATCTTAAACTAAGAACAACCAAGCCTTCAACAAAACTGAAAACTAAATCATAAGAACACTCATGGGTAGAATTCCTTTCTATTTTTCCAGCATTTCATGGAGAACATAACAATAAACAAATGGGTAGATTGGAAATCCTACCTCCAAATGCATTCCGGGAAGAGATTTTTTTTTGACGAAGAGATCCACCTGCAACTCAAAGCCAATCTCCCATTTCCAAAATTTTCCCCCATCTCCATTTTTTTCCCAAAAACCAGCTCTACAGAAAGAACCCCCAAAAACATTTCAAAACTAGGTTAAAATGAGAAACCCTATTTTTGCCCTAATTTTCAATTTCGAATTTAAGAATTTATTTATTTATTTTTGAAAATAAAAGGAACATGAAAGTGGAAATCATTATTTTCCACTACTCAACAAATCTAACTTGTCTTATTCTAATTAAAATTTACATGCTTCTATTTCTTATTTAATTCTAATTTTAATTTCTCCATATTACTTTAGCCAACATTTATATTTTGAACTATTAACATGAATAACGCATTTTGATTAATTTAAATTTCCAAAAATCAATCTTTTATACTATATCAACTTTACACGTAAAAAGAATAATTTCCTTTTAAATAATAAAATCTACCCTTTCTAAGACGCATAACTCATTAAATTCTTTATGATTAAAATTAGCTATTAAATTGACTCGCTATAACATAATAAGCAACCCTTTTAAATAAATGACTAATCTAATGAAAGAGTCCTATTTATTCTAATTTCTCAACTACAAATGTGTAAATGAGCACATTAATCCAAGTTAAATACCTTAAGCTTGCTACAATAATGATTAAAGCGATCTCTTTAAATTAACGATTAAATCATATAAAAGAAAACTACCTATTTTAAATTTTCTACATTACTAATGCGTACATCCACACATTAAATTGAATTGAATATTTAGGATAACAAACTCCAGTTACCCCACGCAAGGCATGCAAATCGAGGAAGTCCAGCAAATCAAACGACATGCAATCCAATGAAAAGAAAGCCCCACGAACCACACACGATGCTCTCCTGACCATGGCTAAGGTAAGATGAGAGTATTATGACCACCAAATCCGAATTCTAAGGATGAAGGAGGTATACTCAACCCTGCAAATTCCCAAAGAAGATGAACCTCACACTAGGCGGTGTTGTACCTGCAATCTCCTGCACCCATGAATTCATGCAAGCATACATATACATATACATATTCAATGAGGGCGTTAGCTCAAGATTTATCACAAGGGTTAGGAAACAATTACATTTACACAAGAATCGATGCAAAAACACAATAATAAGTATGCACAATTATTTATATTATCTAAACTACACATTGCATTACAGTTAACCTACCATTCAAGAATGCCACATAGGAAGTCAACCAAGGTCAAACGGGTTTCACAAGTCCGACTAGGGTATGGGCATTACACACTGGCAGGCTATAATGATCACCGACACTCAGAATTATGTGGAAGACACTTGGTAATGTCGAAGACATCTTTTGGACATCTTTTCCTAGAGTTTTGTTCATTGGTATATTCATATTTGCATATTTGCTTTAACTGGCAAATAGGTCTAGGGTTACCTAGGGTTACATCAGCAGGTTTATCTTTTCCAGATCAGCATGGAACGCTAAGGAAATGATTAATTATTATTGTAAATGCATTAAGATGACATGTTCAATCAGTTATTGAATTGGACATTATATTGTTTGTAAAATGTTTTTATTGTAATATCTTGTAGAGCCGACCTATTAAAATTGGTCTTAGGTTATGGTATAAATGTAAGATCTTAATTGTAAGATCGAATGTGGAATGCGAACAAGAATTATGTGAAGGTATATGCGAGATTAAGCAGAGCTATTTATGAAGACATCATTTGAAGGTGAAGTTAGGTTTTTGTAAAAGCATATCAACATTACACCGGTACTGAATCTAGCATATGAAGATGCTATTTGTGTAGTACATTCTTATTGGATTTAACCATCCAACTGTAGTCAGTGTGACTCCCATTTTGTGATTGAGCAGTGGGCTCTAGGCTATTGGCCTTTCTGCATGTGCAGACCCCATTTATGTACACTTACTATCTGTAGTAGTATCATCTGATTGTGGGTAAGGTTTCCCACCATGGTTTTTCCCCTTATAGGGTTTCCATGTACAAATATTGGTGTCATATGTTGTGGATGACTTTGTGTTTATGTTTCATGCATTAATCTTTACTAGTATAGCTAATAACTGTTAACACTATCTACTGACATACTCAACTAGTTTACCAGTATTAAGCATTAAGGTGGTTAAGTTATCTTTTGGTTTAAAATTAGTTGACAACTGATTCACCCCCCCTCTTAGTTGATAATGATGAACAAAAAATACCCTAATTGGTATTGAGAGGGGGATGAATTAGTACATAAAAAAACTTCTCCACAACTTATCAAGTTAAAACAATGCTAACCGGTTGTCTTCATCGCTGAACTTAACCATGGCGATACCAATTAAACACAGTAAGACTTCAGACAAGTAAACCAGTAAAAATGAATACTTCAAATAACATTCAATACTTGATAACTCCTTCACCAATATACTCATGCATGTGTTGTATCAGTAATACAATAACCATTAGCTTTGCATGCATATTCATATAAATAAAGATTGATCAATCATCACATGAAAAATGCACAACTCATGACACACAGATTTTTCATGTGGAAACCCAAATGGGAAAAACCACAATGGGGATGAATACCCACAAGCTTGTTTTTGAACTCTTTTGAAGCTCACTTTGTTAGGAGCCTAGTTTGGTTAAAGACTTTACAATAAGGTTTTTTTTAGGAACCAATCTTGTTATAGATCACTCGGTTAAGGGATGGCTATATACCCTATTAAAGGTTACCTCACTAGAGGATTTGAAGAAATCAATGATCTTGAGTCACCTGGTTAGAAGATTTGCAATAAGCCTGTTAAAGCTACTTAGTAAAGGGATTTTCCTACTATTGAAATGGTTAGAAGACAACAGGTAAAGCTCTGATCTGATAACAACACTACATGCTAAGGCAGATCCTTTTCAACTCCTCTACTTTGCAATCACACTCTGTAGTTTTCCACTCATTGGTCTGACAAGTATCTCATCACTCAGATACAAACACAACATTTGCCAACACAAAAAATAACAAACATCATTGACCTTATAGACAACAATTAGGTCAATAGCATAAACCCTAAACCTTAAACATTTTAGGTTTACAATTACAAGTGATACAATCCTGACTGTTAAAACACTTTACATAGAATAAAACAATCTCAAATAGATCATAAGTCATTCTGTATCATCCATTCTTCACTGCATATGGAAATCAGTAACCCATCTCTCTTCACATACCGCTAAGAAGAATGTTCATTCCTGAGGTAGACATTTAATGCAATCAATCTTCACATGCACAAAACTGACGTGGCATCTCGATCTCATCCTTATCTCTTAGCTAACTCATCACAAAATGTCACCAATTGCATCGCACAAGCTAGATTGCCAAACCAGAAACCCTAGAGCTGAGACTACCAACTGGTGTCATACTTAGTGAAACCCTGACACTAGTCCACTTCATCCCTTCATATCGGTTCTCCTACTTGAACATCAATAACAAATTCTTCCAATCTTCATACAGGTTCACCTACACTTATTGACATCAATGACAACATACATTACATCATACTAATTCATCATATACCAACACTTGGAACACAAAGTTGTCCTTGTTTAAACAAAAGACCATCTTGTAAGGTAAAATATGCATATTCGCCATGAAAATGATTCTTAAACTCTTGACAAACCTTGTAGATGGCAGCAAAATCTTCATCATCTTGATATAGCCCCTTGAAACTATCAACTCCAATACTCTTGAGCTACACTTCTTGAACTATTAGCAACCTTCTACTTGATACATTAATAACCTTACATCAACAACCTTATTGCATTGACCTTTTTTTATGTTTAATGGTAAAAGTATAGGATTGCAGATACTCTACCCATTTGATATGCCTATGGTTCAACTTTTCTTGGTAGTTGAGAAAACTAAGAGCTTGGTTATCAATATAAACCACAAATTCTTTAGGTAATAAATAATGCCTCCATTTCCTAAGTGATTGAACAAGTGCATATAACTCCAAATCATAGGAAGAATACCTTTTCTTAGCTTCATTGATCTTTTCACTAAAAAATTCAAACGGTCTATTGTCTTGACTGAGGACAGCTCCAACCGCTATGTTGCTTACATCAAATTCTATGGTGAAGAGCTTGTCAAAGCTTGGAAGAGAAAGGATAGGTTGAGTAGCCACCTTTGTCTTCAAGATTTCAAATCCTCTTTTTGCCTCTTTTGTCCATTGAAACTTACTCTTTACACCTCCTTTGATTGTTTCAAGCATAGGTGCACATATCTCACTCAACCCTTTCATGAACTTCCTATAAAATTGCGCCAAACCATGAAAATTCCTCACTTCACTTGTTGTTTTAGGTGTAGGCCAACTAATTATGGCTTCCACTTTTGAGGTATCCATCTTCAAATCATCACTTGAGATTACTAACCCAAGATATACCAACTCCTCTTTCATGAACTTGCATTTCTCCAAATTGATAGTTAGTTGCTCATCACATAATTGCTTCAATACAATCTCAATATGCTTAAGATGTTCTTCTTTAAACTTACTAAAAATCAAGATGTCATCTAGATAAACAACAAAAAATTTACCAATGTAATCCTTGAGTACTTCATTCATGAGTTTCATGAATGTGCTAGGGGTATTTGTGAGTCCATATGGCATAAAAAGCCATTCATAAAGTCCTTCTATGGTTTTGAATATTATCTTCCATTAATCTCCCTCCTTGATTTTGATTTGGTGGTAGCCACTCTTTAGATCTATCTTGGTAAAATACTCAACATCCCCTAAACAATCCATCAAATCTTCAATTCTTGGAATGGGAAACCTATACCTGATTGTAATCCAATTGATGGCTCTTGAATTAGTACAAAGTCTCCAAGTACCTCCCTTATTTGGTGCCAAAATGGTGGGAACTACACATGGGCTGATGTTCTTCCTTATCAGACCATTGTCTAATAGTTCTTGGATTTTCTTAGCCACTTCTTTATTCTGCTCTGATGTCATTTTGTAGGCTACTTTATTAGGCAATGAGGCTCCAGGCATGAAGTCAATTTGATGAATTATGGCACATTGAGGAGGCAAAGTAGCAAGTGCTCCATCACTTATGATCTCCTTGAACTAACTTAGTATTGGTTGCACTTCATAAGGAATACATACCTTCTTGTCCTTGTTTTCCTCTTTTGGTTTCACAACAAGTGCCAACCCCACTCCTCCTTCTTTGAGAGTGTTTATGAACTCCTTCTCACCAACTAGTACCACATTAGAACCTTTAGATCTTCTCTCTTCTTGATCCCCTATGGACTAAATTTTACAAGTAACTCCATCTTTTTGAAAGGTATAGGAGTTCTTTTCCCCATGGTGTATTGCTTTCTTATCAAATTGCTAAGGCCTACCTAGGAGTAGGTGGCATGCATCCATTGGAAATATATCACACATGATCTTGTCTTTATAGCCTCCTATGGTGAACTCCACCCAAGTTTTCTCATTTACTAGAACATTCTGCCCCTTGTTGAGCCAAGTAACCTTATAAGGATCACTATGTGGGATTCTTTGCAGTTTGAGTTTTCTTACTGCTTCTTCTAATACGATGTTATCAGTGATCCTGAATCCACCATTACTCTACACACTTTACCCATGATTTTACATTTTATCCTAAACAAGGATCTTCTTTGACTAGGTTCCTTTTAACCAGTTCTTTGATCAAAACTCTTCTTATCATGATATTCTCTCCAACCTCAAAATCTAAACTTAATTCTGATGTCTTCACATTTTCTGCATCTTCTTGAATATAACTTACTCTCCTTTCACCTCCTTGGGATGAAGAAGACTTCTTAGGAAATCTATAGGTTGGGTGTCCAAGTTGATGGCAATTGTAGCACTTTATTATAGTGAAATAGGACCCTCTTCCTAATCTACTAGACCTTCCTCTATATCTGCTCTTGCTATTGGAAACCCCACTTTTCTCTACCAACTTGGATTCCCCTTGGGGTCTCTGGTCTACACTTCTTCCACCATAGCTACCTCTATGACCTCTATCATCTCTTTCCCTATCACTTCCTCTATTGCTTTGCTCTTGTTTCTTTTTACTCTTCTCTTCCAGCTTGAGTGCCAATTGATAGCACTTGTGGAAAGTATTAGGACACAACAAACTTATCTCTTCTTGGATATTCCATCGCAAACCATTCAAGTACCTGGCTACCTTGATGCTTTCATCTTCCACCACCTTGGATCTCAAACACAACTTCTAAAATTATTTAGTGTAGTTGCTCACATCTAGTTCTCTTTGTCTTAAATTTGGTATCCTCTTGTGTAATTGAATTTCATAGTCTTCAACGATATAGGATTCTCTCACCTTGTCTAGTATTCCTTTCCAAGTGGCAATTGGGTTTCTACCCTCCTTTTGTCTATCCTCTTGGATGAACTTCCACCAAGTCAAGGTTGCTCCTCTCAATCTAGATTTGGCTACCTTCTCCTTTTATCCTTCACTAATTCCATCACATTCAAAGTGATTCTCTAACCCTTCAATCCATTCCATGACAAATTTTGGTTCCATTTTCCCACAAAAAAGTGGCACTCCTTCTAGGGACTTTCCTCCTCAGGCTTTGATGGCTGTAAGGAAATGTTCTTCAGGAAGAATATGATCCATTTTAGGTATGCCATCCTCTTCTACCACTTATTTACCCTTTTTTTTGTTGATTTTGATAGTTACCTTCTCAACTTTGTCTTCTACTTCACCTAGTTTGTTCTCCAATTATTGCAACCTTAACTTGACGAGTCTATTCTCTTCCTCCCGATCTTCTACTCTTTTGGATAGCTCTATTTTAGTCATGATTCTAAGGGTATTTTCACCTATTGACTCACTCTCTGACATCAACTAGTTTCTTCCTAAATATTGACTTGCTCTGATACCACTTTGATAGGGAGGATCTCACAAAAGAGTTGCAAGTTTAGTTTGTAGGTTGGAAAGAGGTTTCACAGTGGGATACCATGCTTTTTTACACCTTATTCTTCTCTTGAATCAATCCCAATAACTAAAATATTTTGGGAAGCTCTCTATCAACTTGTTTTCTCAAATTACTCAAGATCATGGCTAGGATTCACTAGTGTAAATCCAACCAACAAGTTCTAAAAATCTTCAACACTCACTTGCAGGGGGCTAAGAGGATGTTAAGGTGGTGTAACAAATCCCATCATGTGCTTTTGTGACTTGTGACCCTTCATTTCTTCATCGCTTTCATAATTCCTATTTTCTAGGACTAGTAGTCCTAAGAGCCCCTTTTAGCCCTACCTTCATGGTTTTTGCTCAATTTCTCAGAAAAATTCCAAAAGACCTACTAAGAGATTTAGTGATCTGAATACCCTTTTGGATAATCTTTGAGATTCAGGAGGTTAGATTATCTGATATGTCCATACAGGTACAGACCCCAAAAGGGCTCATTTTAAAGGGTTTAAGGTTTAGTGTGTTCTCCAATAGGATTTATTGTTCCCCACACCATGTCACACCTCTATCCTTTCTTTAAGACTCTTCTAGGCTACCTTATTTCTTGCCAAACATTGGGCACAAATAAATTTTCTCATCCCTACAAGCAATGATACAAATAATGGTCAAGTTTCCTAGCCAGGCTATGGAAGAGTTGATGAATAATGATGAACAAAAGATACCCCAACTGGTACTGAGAGGGGGGGTGAATCAGTATAGGCAAAAAATTTCTGAACAACTTATCTAGTTAAAACAATACCAACTAGTTGTCACCATCATTGAACTTAAACATGACAATGCCAGTTAAACATAGTAAGACATCAGACACCATAAACTAATAAGTTTGTACACTTTCAAATATGTTCAATAGTTGATATCAACTTTACCCATAAACATATACATGTGATATACCAGTAATACCATAACCTAATAACTCTGCATGCATAATCTTTCAACCAAATAATACATACACATCACATGAAAAATGCATAACACATAACATAGATTTTTTACATGGAAACCCAAATGGTAAAAACCATGGTGGGGATGAATACCTACAAGCTTGTTTTCTAACTCTTTTGAAGCTTGCCCTGTTAAGAGCCTAGTCCGGTTAAAGACTATACAATAAGGTTCTATTAGAGATCACCTAGTTAGGGGATGGCTATATACCCTGTTATAGGTTGAAACCCTATTAGAGGTTACCTCACTATAGGATTTGAAGAACTCAATGATCTTGAGTCACCTGGTTAAAGGTTTTATGATAAGCCTATTAAAGCTACTCAATAAAGGGATTTTCTAACTATTGAAATGATTAGAAGACAATAGGTAAAACTTCTGATCTGATAACAACACTACATGCCAAAGCAGATCCTTTTCATTTCCTCTACTCTGCAATCACACTCTGTAGTTTTCCTCTTACTGGTCTGGCAAGTATCTCATCACTTAGATACACACACAACATTTGCCAACAACTTTACAATAACAAACATCATTGAGCTTATAGACATCAGTTAGGTCGATAGCATAAACCCTAAACCCTAAGCATCTTAGGTTTACAACATAGGTAGTCCAATCCTGACCATCCAGACACATTGCATAGAGTATTATGATTTCAAATAGATCACAAGGCAATCTGCATCATTCATTCTTCACCACACATGGGAATCCATAACCCATCATGCTCTCTTCTCATACTACTAAGAAGAATGATCATTCCCGAGGTAGACTTCAAACACAATCGATCTTCTCATGCAAGATCCTCAAGGAAATTCTTCACATGCACAAGGATGATGTGGCACTTCGATCTCATCCACATCTCTTAGCTAACTCATCACAGAGTATCACCAGTTGCATCACACAAGATGGATCACAAAATTGATAACCCTAGAACTGAGACTGCCAATTGGTAGTCACACTTAGTGAAACCTTGATACCGGTTCACTGCATCTCCTCATACCTCTTCATACTAGTTCACTTGAACCTATTGACATCAATGACAACATATATTATCATCATATCAACATGTTGGTTCATCATATGCCAATAATATCCAACAAGAGATCGTGTAGTACTTGATAGAAAATTGCTCCATTGCAACTTCCAAGGCACCAAAATGAATATACAAACTATACAGAGGCTCCATGGCTTGAGTCCCAAGGGCCATTAAGAAAACACAATAGGACTTCAAGTTGGAGTCATTGCTAAGGTCTTAATCCCTTGCTCAGACTGAGAGCAGTGTAGTTCAAAACAATTTACAACCAAAGCACTAAACCTGCACTATGAAGGAGTATAATCACTTCCTAAGCACCACAAAAATGTATACTAAACCTCCATGAAAGGATAATATAAAGATCATTCCATCTGGTACAGACTGCTATAACCAAAATTACAAGTTTTTATCCAAAAATCTGGAAATTGCTTTCAAATATTATTCAAAATTTTCTCTTGGATCTTCCAACCTCTTTACAATGTTTTCAAAATCATTAAATATACCTACTTTCTCATAACCAACTACCCATCAGTTTCTTAACCACCGATTTGATCAATTTTTGAAAAGTTGCTCCAAAAGTTGCAAAAAGTTGTCAAGCAAAATTGACAACTTTTGCTCCATTTTGCATTTTTGAAGCATGCATTTTTACTCACTCTAAACCCCCTAGGATGGTTCCCTAACATCAAACTAACATGTCCAAAATCTTTATGAGGCCTTACAAAGAGTCTTACACTACTTTGCAAAATGATGCCATTTTTGGCTTACAAGGGCATATGGGCCAAAACCGAGAAAACAAACTAAAACTAGAGATAAAAATACTTCAAATAATCCTAAAACACTCTTGTTGATCTTCCAACAGTCCACTATTCATTCATTGATCCTATTGAGGTTCATCCATTCCAAAATTGTGAAAATGTAGCAAGAAATCAAGGTGCTCTTGTGCCACATTCCTTAGCTCTACTGCTTCAATGTAGAAATGGTCCTTATTGACAAAAAATATGATCTCATTCCTATAC
Organism: Cryptomeria japonica; assembly: GCF_030272615.1. NCBI lineage: Eukaryota > Viridiplantae > Streptophyta > Pinopsida > Cupressales > Cupressaceae > Cryptomeria > Cryptomeria japonica. The sequence continues at coordinate 364,668,825 of NC_081406.1, forward strand.
TTTTTATTACCAATTCAACAAGGATCCTCTCCCTTTCTTGCATCTTATCTTGAAAATTATTGAACCACCCAGAATATGTGGTATTGTATGCTTCTGTGTCATTATTAAAATTTCAAATATCATATTTTATTTGTAGTACTACCAGAATGATTTTATTCCATACTTTACTTTTAACACCTAGGAGTTCATTCATAAACATAAATTATAGACATATGATCAAGGACCCATAATTGAATGGATACTTGCCTTTCTTCATCTTGTCTAGGTTATCATAATTTGTCATCTCAGAAGCTCACAAAGATCAAACTTCTCTCATTCAATCATCATCTGATAAGTAGCATGTATTGTAGTAGTGGTGGAAGAACCCTCATGGTTTTAATAGTAAATCTTGTATGCAAAGCCCTTGGTAACATAGTAGACACCCAAATCAGTGATGTTCTCAGTAGTCATAGCCCTTTCATCATATTTTGCATTATAAGGTTAGACATATAATCATTCTTCACCAATTTCAGAACAAGAATTATATCAATGATGCACAACCCTATCAAATTCCTAATAGAATCCTTTGTGATCTTTTTGCAGGTGTTCTAAAAATATAACATCTCCATGAATTCAACTCAAAATGATTTGAATCCATGCATGCTCATATCTAAGATTAGGAAACTACTTCCATATGTTCAACCTTGACTCTGGAATATGCTTGTATTGTTGTTTGAATATGATCAAGTTATCTTCCACTAGCTACTTCCACAAATATTTAAGCTTTACATGGCTAACCACTATTAAGGGCACATGAATATAATCCCTAAAACATCTTATGTATACGACATCCAACAATACCTTTGACAAAGTGTCTTCCTTATCTCTCTTTGTTGCTGCAAAAGGATATGGTTTGAATTGTTGTTGTGGCTTCAAGGACATACTGAAACCAATCATTGTAGCCATCTTGATTACACAAATTGACCCGAAATCACAAATTTTACAAAATACCTCAAAACATTTTGTCACTAGGGTTTGCACTAGAAATATCTTTCACGCTTAATAGCTATTGAATTTTTAAGATCACAAGGGTTCAAAATGAATATCTTTCCATTTATATTCTTGTCAGATTTATTCACCCATGTCCACTATCTTTCCATCTACATTCTCATCAGATTTATTCACCCATGTCTTCTACATCTTCTCCTTTATATCATTAATATCAATCTTCTTTTCTATACTAGAGGTCTTCTCATTTTTTCCTCTACAAAACCTAGCAATTTGTCCTAAAGTTTTGCAATTATAACAAGTAGGACCTTATTGTAAACCACTTCTATTTCTTCTAATATCACATCTACACTCAACAACCTTGTGCCCATATTTGTTGCATGCACAACAATACCCATTGAAAGACCACAATTCTACCATAGTTTGTATTAACATATCCATACATCATTCTACTTATCCATTCATTTAACTTTTTTCAAAATATATTACAAACATATAATTGACCATTCAATGGTTGAGATTTGATCTAAATTATACATTCCCTAGCTCTATGTCCAAATTAATTGCATGTAAAATATTTACCATTAAAAGATGGATAGTACATGGTTTAAGCAAGAGGAGGCTTCCTAAAGTTTTTTTGGTTCCAGACTTGACTGAAATTTTTTTTATCTTCATTTGTTTTCTTAGATTCATTATTGACCTTTTCCTTTCCTTTTTCATCTTTGCAGGGTGTTTTAGAATATTCTCCTTTGTCAAATCGAAGTCTTCCTTTGTCTTTAGATGGTTTTTGAGTACTTAGCATCTCATTAAGCATATCACTGCCACCTTTGAGCTTCAAGTTCTTAAAATTTATTCTTTTCCCTTTTTCAATTATTTTCTCAATATAACCTCTTCTTCTACAAGATTGGTGCATTCTTTGGTTTTGTTATGTAGCTTTATTTCAAGATCATCAATGGCCTTTTTCCGTTCATCAATTTGTCTTCGTAGATAAACAACATGTTCTTTTTATTTCTTGGACCTTTTCTAATAAACTTCTAGATCAGATAGAGCAACTCTTAATTCTCTTTCAAGATCTATAACTACATCAGTATCCCATTCATATTGTTCCATAGCATCCAAAACTTCAAATTTAAACATTATGTTCAAATCTCAGATCTACCTCATCCATTGGACTATTTCTTTAGGAACCTTTCTTCGACACCAATTGTTGAACACTTCCAGATGTTGAGAGTGAGGAGGGGGTGTGAATTAGCACATACTAAAACTTAACCAATTTAACTATTCATTTACAATTAATTCTAATTACCACATGTGTAGAAGAAAAAAATGGAAAAAAGAAGAGAAATCACACATGAACAAATAAAATTTATGTGAAAAATCCAATGTGGGAAAAACTATGGTAAGAACTATCCCACTATATGAAAACATGTTACCAAGTTTTAGACTCAAGTTCAAGGAAGCTCACGAATCTCAATTTTGACTTGTAAAGTTAAGTCATACAACCTTAGAGAAATTTACAATAGACTTACAAACACTAAAGATCACTTCTTGAAGGAAATATATAAGAGATTTGAATGCAATGAACAATTATTGTTGAACTATGGAGAAACACATCCTTTGAAATTCTTATTACAAGTCATTGTAGTTACACATTTGAAACTGACTTCATTACTTCTCACCTACACTTGTGAACCTTTACAAATAAAAGATACACCATACACAACTTTTCATCTCACTCATAAAACCTCTATCATCCTCCAAAGGGATTTCATATTTATATACCATTCATAATTTAAGAAAGATCAATTAGTTTGGCCTAATTAGATGTAATTTGTAGGATATAAGTAGTCGGCCCAAAAATAACCTCCAAGGAAATTTAAAAAGAAAAATGAAATGTGTGAAGTATCACACCATGTCAGCACACCTTCCTATCCATCCTAGATCAACTCCTACAACTCTGCATGTTTTCGTATAGACTAAAGATGCATAGGTCAGCCCCAAATAATAGAACCATTAAAGTACACCAACCAAACTTAATCAAAACATTATGGTGTTGAACCCAAGGAAGGACTGGGAGGGGAGGCGAATCAGTTTGAAACTTCAAAATAGATTAATTATAAGCAATGATCAACCATACACAACACTACCACAAAACTTACTAACCATGAACAATATGAATAAAAAACACAATGAGAATCTAACTCACAATTGGGAAAAAACATGATGAGAATCTAACTCACAATATGAGTAAAAATGATTACAAATTTTTAGGTTCACTTTCAAGGATCAATAGAACCTAATGGACTTTTAGAGCCAAGGCACACAACCTTAGGCAAGATACAATATAAGGAATTTCTCAACTAAGGCTCATTGATTTGAGGAAAGATTAATAAATGGTTCTAGAAGATTCACTGTCATACAACAACTGATATGAGAAGTATCTCCTAGACATGAAATTATCCTTGAACAATAGAATCAAGTGACCAATATCATGGAAAACATCTCTAAACACAATATTTGTCTCTACATACCGTCTTCCTAAATATATCACCTTCAAAGCTCTTCACCTTTCGCACATTCACAAACTTAAATATTCTTGCATATCATTTGCATACACCTCATCAATTCACACACATTCCACACATAATTATAATCAACACATCCATTTCCACTCCTTAAATATGAAATAGAAAGTCAAAAACCTAAACGAGGATCACCTAAAATAGAATAAGCCACCCGAACCAAAAATACTCAAGGTGGTCCACTTTAGGAGAAAGAGGGGACCCAAATACATCTTAAAATGTCCTTCCAAGGTTGACACAAAATATAACGTGTAGATAGGCATTAAAGCTCGTCAACCAGTCGGCCAAAAGTAATATATTTAGAAGCAAAATACTCCATACGGATCTCCACACACCAAGGTGAGACCCATAACACTATCCTATTTTTTCATCCATAGTATATCTGAATCAAAAACATGATCCAAATAAGATAAGACAATGAGACACACCGAACTACAACATAACTAAATATATCACACTCAAATCAACATAACTCACTTGTGAAGCACCAACAACATAAGATAATCATATAATCATTTCGTATGAACCATGACAAAAAATTCAACATATCTAGAGGCCACTGAAGTCTTTCTAGACTTGTTTGATAGACACTCTTCTTGTCGAAAAGTAGTAACAACTTACTTCTGCAAACCATGAACTATAAAATCAAACCAAACTATCAATATGAGACATAAAAAATGTTTTCCTACATATTTCCACAACCAACACCAAAATATTTCCACCAATTACAATATCAATACAGGATACATATAGACAACCAAGTTTGACATAAATGATAAAAACACAAACTTATATTTCCAACATATGCAGACCACCAAGAAATGTACAATGCACATCATAATTGAACAAATGGAAACATTCCTATGATGGATATGGTTAGTTTCAATTAAAATAAAATAAAAAATTCAAATATGCATGAAATAAACCATTATACCTTCATGCATCTTCCTCCTCGGATTGAGCCCTTGATAAAGTGGAATTGTGTCCTTGCTCCACTTGATTAGATTGACTCTTGATTTGGGATGTGGATTGATCTCCACTACTACAACAATAAGATAGCTTGATGATTGCATGTGATGATGGATGAAATTGGCTAAGTATGGAATGATTTTGGTAGCATAAGGGTGCTATGGATGATTCTAAGGCTCAAATGGATAGCATAAGTTTGCACAAAGATGAGATTTGAATTGTTAAGGGAAGAGACTCTAATTTATACATTGGAGGAGGTCCAAATGAAGGGCCAAGACTGATTTGAAATGGAGAGTGAAGATTGAAAGAAGGTGGGAGAGGATTGAGAGGACAAGGTATGGGGTTCAAGAGATTTTCCATAAGGGCATTTTGTGTCTCCACACTCAAGTTGTATGGGGAAGAGGTCCCTAGTCACATTGGGAAGGAAAAAGAAATATAAAATTACTTGGAGAATGAGGAGAGGAATTAAAAATTACAAGAATAAGGGATGTGCGGGGAGACTAAAGGAAAAAGGAATTAAAAATTCCTTGAGAAGATAGGGTATGGGAATGTGAAAGGATTTTAAATCCTTTGACATGACCAAAGCTAGTGCATTTAAGGTTTGGAGGATGAAGGGGGACAAACCATTTATGGAAAATGGTTGAATTGTTCCTAACCTTGGGGATTATGAATGTGCAAATTATTAAGAGGGATGATTAGGTAGGTCGATGAGAGATTAGAATGCAAGTGGGAAAGTTAGGAGGATATGACATGAGGAGAGAGAATGAGTGGAGGAATATAAAATTGAGGGATAATGATAAGCATAGTTATAGAGGAGTTAACTAGGCTAAGTGAAGATTAGAGTTAGTGATTTGTAGGAATAACTTTGGCTAGGTTAATTAATTAGAATTAATTAAGTGGGACATAGAAGAATTAATGATTTGGAAGAACTTTAGAAGAATAGGAAGATAATTAATTTATTGATAAGTTAATTATTAGACTATAGTGATAAAAATAATTAAATTTGATTTAATTAATTTTAAGAAGAATAAGGGTAAACATAATTTAATTAATTAATTATGTAGAAAGGCTCAAATTAATTTTAGATGTCTACATTTTGTCCCTCTTTTACGCAGTGATAAAAGACAAAAAAAGGTGCCCCACCATGAATGCTCGAGCATTTAACCAAAAGAATTGAATTTTTTGGGGGGGAATTCTCAAAAAAGAAGGAAATAGTGGCAAGAAGGGAAGAAAAAGGAGAAAAAAGGAGAAAGTGAAAATAAATTTGGAGGAAAAGGGAAGAATGCTAGAGAAATAGTGAGAAAAGTGGGAAGGGAGGACCTATATAAGCCATATAGGGCCCTAGGAGGGGTCATTCTCACACAAACAATTCACATAGCCTAGAGAGAGCAAAGCAATTGCATACATTTTGCATTACAAGAACTACACAGGAAGGGTTTGACAATACTAGAGATTGATCAAGTATGGCCCACTGGTATGTACCCTAAGCCTGACCTTTGATTTCAATATATTAGCATTTATTTGGTACATTAAATGAAGGGAAAACCTTGGTGGGGCACAAATGTTGATCCCTATTTTGGTGTCTATGCTGGGGATCGTCACCTATGGAGATGATCCCCATCTGTGCAAAAAATCAATGTCCACATAGATATTGATCTATGGATCAATGTATCCACAATGGGAAGGTAGGGGACAAGGGAGAAATTGGAGATCACCATCTTCACACTATGGAACAACGCAATGGGGGTGGTTTTGATGTCTCATCCTGGGGGATGTCCTCTCTACCACAGAGGGAACAGGGAAGGCTATGGACTTTAATCTTTGTTGTAAGGGGATAGGGAAGGCTATTGATTATCATCTCTGCACTATGGAATGGTGCATGGGCCATGGTTTTTATGTCTCCCCCTTAGGAAATATTGTCTCTATGTAGAATGGGGGAGGAAGAAAAATGCAAGGTTTAGGCAAGGTTGTGGGTTGTCGATAAGATTCCCCAAGGCTATAATAGGTTAAATATCCTACAAATAGAAAGGATAATGAGGAGGTTTACATGATTGTAGTAGGATCCCATGATCATAGGGTCATGGGAGAATTGGCCTCTCACTATGAGATTGTTCAAGGAGTTCGATGGCGTAGAGCAGACTCCTAGCCTAGTGTGGGTTGGGATTTTTGGCCCAATGGCCTCAGATCTACTATCATGCAGCAATGATGACCTTATTGGTGGAGCGTTGGAACAAAAATACTTGCACCTTTCAAGCCAACATCACACACTCTTTCATGTTTGGTGGCTCTTGAAGGACCCAATTAGAGGCATCATCCCCAAGTATTGGCTGGAGAATGGGGAGTTCTACCAATAGAGTGTATTGCACTGATTATTTTCCTATGGACCAAACATAGATGGTCATTAAGACAATGATGTAGCAATTTCAAGGTATTCCTCAGCTAGTTCTATTCATCCATGGTCTAATCAGTGGTTGGATGATGCCTGATCTCAGCAAGCATGGATTCTTGATAGGGTGGATCAGATGTTTGTACTATATGCTAGAGGATGGAATATAATATGCATGTGGAGAGGCCATATTAGGTCAATTATATCATGATATGCACATGTGCATGTACCAAGGTAATAAGAACCTCAGGACTAGCATCACACTCCTGCACATTTGGGTTTGGCACCATATAGTAGTGGCATCACCATTAGGAGTACAACCATGCAGACGTAGATACCCATATCTGGATATGTATTGGGGGTTGTATTACACATGGGTTGGAGCCATATGGTTCCACAGGCACATTTTTGTTGAGATGGTATAGTTTACATGGTGTCCCTACAAGGATTGTGAGGGATGGTGGTAGGATTATATGCTCGCATGGGTTTAGAGCCAGTGTTGGTTATTTAGCTGGATTTTACAAATGATTGATTAGTACCTTCCTCATCGGGTTGTGAGGCATTTTGGCTAGATACAGGATATAGTGGGACATGAGCACACACACCCATGGATTACTAGGGAGACAACTAACTGAAGAGATACTATTGGACCATTCGGTGTGCAACTCAGTTAGAGAAGGGTAGAGATTGTGGTTTGGGAAGAGGGTAGAAATTTAGGATCTCTGTTGCACAGGTGCATACTCTGCAAGGTGGAATGCCCATAGGCCTTCTAATGCCCACCAAAATACCCTAGAGATATTTAACTACTAACACAATAATGGAGATATTTTATTATTTATTTAACATCTATAATCAACTAATGTAACACATTTCATCTCCATCTAGTTACATTCATTAACCAATTAACCATTATGAACATGCATCACTACACATTTCATTAATTTACGCAAGTAGAAATAAACATAGACAACATTAATCTTTCCCTAGGGTACTTCAAAATTATTACTTAATTAACTATCATAATGACATCCTACTCACATGATAATCACATCCCACTTAATCTTAATTCATCTTATCCAGTTATTAACCATGAGATATGCAACCTACCAGAATATTTATCCAATATGAAATGCTGTCATGCCCAAACTTTTGGGCAAAAACACAACCAACAAATTTTTTTTGAACACTTAATTACTTGCGACTTATGCTTAATAAAATGTGACAACTTAACAAGTTGTCCCAAACAAAATCTTAATTGATATTAAGACGGGTTTCTAAAGTGAGTGATGAGTTAAAAGTTAACTAGAAGTCTTAGGTTTCAACTTTTAACTCCTAAGCGATAGTATTAGATTTTTTACTTACCTAAGAAATACAATACTCCTATCAATCGAACAAAAAAAAATGATTTTATAAGGGCAATATCCTTTTAGATATTAAATACATTCTCTCAAAATCCCCTTCAATTTTAATTACAATTTATAATATCTAAAAGCCCAAATTTTACCAAATTGACATTAATACGATTTCTTGAATTAACATCAATTACTTATTTAAGAAAAGGGATATCAAGTTTCCCCAAATCGTTGATAATTATAATCTTTTCATTATAACTTAATTAATTCCTAAATCTATTAAATCAATAATAATACAAAATCGATGCATTAGCATTAATTAATTTAAAAATAAAAAAAATAAAGTGTCAAACACCATTATATTAATTCAATTATTTACTAAAAGGTTCCCCTTGGGTTAAATAAATTCAAAAGTTCAAGTCCATTGATTTATTTTACAAATATATTACTCTTCTATAATACCCCCTTACAAACGAAATAATTATTTGATAACCTTTGTTAAACTATCTCATCTAATTATATATTCCATTAAAAATACCCCAAAAAATATATTTATATAACTTAAACCAAATTTCTATGAATTCCTCCGTGTAGAATATATCTATGCCTCATTATATTTTAAAACCTCCTAAGATAAAAGTGATCACATTAATTCATTATAAATTCTCCTTTATTTGAAATGGGTTTCTCCCATTTAACTTCATTTAAAAAATAAATAAAACCCTATTCAAAATTATATATATATATATATATATATATATATATATATATATATATATATATATATATATATATATATATATATATATATATATATATATATATATATATATATATATATAATCAACCCCTTAAAAAATATAATTTAGTCATATCCAATTAAATCGCCCCCTTAGGGGATTAAATTATCATTGTAATTGAAATACCCAATAATGAAAGTTAATCAAAATTAAATATATATATTTGCATATGTGTGTGTGTGTGTGTGTGTGTGTGTGTGTGTGTGTGTGTGTGTGTGTGTGAGAGAGAGAGAGAGAGAGAGAGAGAGAGAGAGATTTTCTACATAATAAAATATAACAATTATATTCTTGTAAAAAAAATCATTTATCCTATAATATGAAATAAAAACCCCTCTACAAACAAAATCTTACTTTATTTAAAATGAGGGATTTGTGTGTGTGTGTGTGTGTGTGTGTGTGTGATTTTCTACATAAGAAAATATAACAATTATATTCTCATGAAAAAAAATCATTTATCCTATAATATGAAATAAAAACTCCTCTACAAACAAAATCTTACTTTATTTAAAACGAGGGCTTTCCCCAATCACTTAAATTCAAATTTCAAATCCTATCTTCATATAATATGTTATATTCATCTAGGCCTATTTAGGGTTTTCTCCCTTTTCCAAACAAAACCAACTTACTCTTACCTTATTTCCTTATTTTGTAACCCTAACTCGGAATTGGGTTAGGGTCTACTTTATTTTGCTCTTCTTTTTTACGCAGGAAATACGACCATGGGAGGGATGGTGGAGGCCAAAGTACGGTGGCCAAAGGAGGAGTGGAGGGTGGCTTAGCCATTCCACTATGGAAAACCACAACCACCACCATGTCGTGCACTATGGTTACCCACAGTGGCGGCCATGTCGCTCCCCCATCCCCGTGCTTCAATGCTTAACATTTTTTATTATATATATATATATTTTATATTTATATATATATTTTTAAATAGTTTTATTTGTATTTTGGTTTTAAATAAAAAAGAAATAATCTGGATGCATAAACAATAGTAAATACATGTATCTATTTCTCAGTAGATAAGCTATAACCGAATTTTAGTAAGTGATATATATATATATAGACATATTTATTTGTTTATTTATTTATTTTTCTCTTCTTTTATTGTGTCTTTTCCAGAGTGTTGTTTAATAGCAGCCTTAGCATATCTTATATATATATATATATATATATATATATATATATATATATATATATATATATATATATATATATATATATATATATATATATATATATATATATATATATATATATATATATATATATATATATATATATATATATATATATATATATATATATATGTCCAGACTTGCATGCTACAACAACACTATGTTTATTTACATGTAATGCATTTCTGTTTTATTAGCTATATATGTTTATTTATATACATGAATTTATATATGTATATCTATAAATATATATAACTATGTAGAAATGGATAAGTTAAAAGTAATTATATTCTCAAACTCACTGTAATTTTCCTGAATAATCTATATTGCTATAGCATTTAATTTTTTTATTTTTAGGCAAAATAAATGTGTATTAATATTTCCAAATCTGCACTTTTACTTTTTGTTACACAAATTTAGAAATAAGTACACAAAATAGAAGTAAATTATTTTACAACTACATTATTTCTTCCACATTCATTTGATAAATAAAATAGCCAGATATAAACTTAAGAAGATTTACATAAAACTACCTTTAAAAGTATTTATCTTTCCACATTTCCTTTCCAAAACTATAGACATAAATAGTATTTCTTTTTTTTGTTTAACTACATGTCTAGCACTTATTTCTATTTGCATATTAACATAAATAACCAAAATGAAACTACTTAATTATACAACTATTTTTCTCTTCCATTTCCAATATATTTGTCCTTTATTAACTCAATAAAATAGAAACATATTTTTTCCATCTTTCAAGCAATAACAATTAAAATGAAATAACTCAAAAGCCTGCTGGTATTTTGGTATGGTTTTGTCATTGATGTCAATACCTACTAAAACACTAGCACTTTGGAGATCCAGCAGCATTCACCGGCAAGCAAGTAATTATTGCACAGTTACTGATATAATGTTCACCAGCAGGATATAATGTTCACTGGTAGGATATAATGATCACCGACACTTTGAATGATATGGAAGACACCTGGTAATGTCAAAGACATTGTGTGGACACTTTGTTTTGAAGAATTAATCACTGGTATAATCATATTTGCATATTTGCTTTTACCGGCAAATAGGTCTAGGGTTACACCGAAAGGTTTATCTTTTCCAGATCAGCATGGCACGCTATGAAGATGATTTATTATTGTAGTAAATGCATTAAGCCAACATGTTTAATCGGTTATTGCATCGGATATTATATTGATTGTAAAATGATTTTATTATAATATCTTGTAGAGCCAACCTACTAAAATTGGTCTTAGGTTATGGTATAAATGTAAGATCTTATTTGTAAGATCGAATGTGGAATGCAAAAAAGAATTGTGTGAAGGTATATGCGAGATTAAGTAGAGGTATACATGAAGACATCATTTGAAAGTGAAGCTAGGTTTTTGTGAAAGCATATCAACATTACATCGATACTGAATCCAGCATATGAAGATGCTATTTTGTGCAGTACATTCTTATCGGATTTAACCATCCAACTGTAGTTAGTGTGACTTCCATTTTGTGATTGAGCAGTGAGCTCTAGGTTGTTGGCCTTTCTGCATGTGCAAACCCCATTTATGTACACTTACTATCTGCAGTAGTATCATCTGATTGTGGGTAAGGTTTCCCACCATGCTTTTTCCCCTTACAGAGTTTCCACGTACAAATATTGGTGTTATGTGTTGTGGATGACTTTGTATTTATGTTTCATGCATTAATCTTTACCGGTATAGCAATTTACTGTTAACACTGTCTACCGGCATACTTAACTAGTTTACTGGTATTAAGCATTAAGTTGGTTAAGTGGTTTTTGGTTTGAATTTATTAGACAACTGATTCACCCCATCCCTCTTAGTTGTCTCCGGGACCTAACAAAGCCTTCCCTTCTCTTTATTTCTTGAATAAAGTAGTCAAGATAAATACATTTATTACATCATGATTTCTTTTATCCAAATACGTAAATAACAAAATCAAGCCTCTCATTTCTACTAAATGAGGGCTTGCCAAATACATGCTCTTTTTGCATTTAAATATAATAAGAAATAGGATCATTCCAAGCTTCTTTTCCCATCTTTTCTAAAGCAACCTACAAATAAAATCTTGAGGTTGTGACCAAGGAGGCTCACCTCCCAACCTAGGCTTAAGAAGCCACCCCTGAGCTAGGAGAATCAAGGGCTAGACAAGAAACACACAAACGAACACATACATACAGAAACTCAAACATAAGAAAAAAACTCTCAATCCAAGGTTTAAACAATGTCACTTATGTGGCTTTTTAAGTGGGGTGAAGGTGGACTAAATACCCTTGAGGAGAATTCTACAAATAGTGCACATCATTTCATAACAAGGGTGCAAATATAACATATCCACAAGTTCCAAACTTGTCCCCTAAATTCCTTATGACCCCCAAGGGATGCAAGCCTGTAACTTCCCTTATGATCCCCATTTTATAAACATAATAATATGCAGCAAGGGCCACAAAAATCCCTTGATAATCACTCTCTTCCAAAGAGATCCTCTCACTCTAAAGGCTATCAAACAACCCTTCACCCCAAGGCCACTCTACCCTCCCAAGGGTGAGTCTGGCCTTAAAAAATCCCATAAACAAAGACATGAAAACACAACAAAAACACATATGGAAGGAATCCACATCTTCCTACACATATATATAAAAACAATAAGGAAAAGAAACAAAATAAAACAATGCAACAACAATCTTTTCCATAACATCAACATACAAAGGATAGAAATTCAACCAACCTTGATCTGCCCAAATCCACAACTTTTCTCCTTCCAAACTTAGCCAAAAATCCTGCCAATACTTCCCAAAAATTCTGAAAATTCCAAGTCTTCAAAATGGAGAGTGGGTGATCAAACTTTTCCCTTCCAAACTATTCCTTATGAAGCCACACCTCACTCTTTCCAACCCACTTGGGAAGGGTGAAGGATGCTCATTGGTTGGTCTTCCCAAAACCTTACACACTCCCTAACCAAGGTACCTCAAATTGTTAGGTCCCCAAGACAACTGAGAGAGGGGGGGAGGTGAATCAATTGTCAAATAAATTTGAACCAAAAACTTATTAACCAACTTAATGCTTAATATCGATAAACCAGTTAAGTATGCCAGTAGATAGTGTTAATAGTAAATTGCTATACTGGTAAGGATTAATGCATGAAACATAAACATAAAGTCATCCACAACACATGACACCAATATTTGTACGTGGAAACCCTGTAAGGGGAAAAACTATGGTGGGAAACCTTACCCACAATCAGAGGATACTACTGCAGATAGTTTGTGTACATAAATGGGGTTTGCACATGCAGAAAGGCCAACAGCCTAGAGCTCACTACTCAATCACAAAATGGGAGTCACACTGACTATAGTTGGATGGTTAAATCCAATAAGAATGTACTGCTCAAAATAGCATCTCCATATGCTGGATTCAGTACTGGTGTAATGCTGATATGCTTCTACAAAAACCTAACTTCACCTTTAAATGATGTCTTCATGTATATCCTTGCTTGATCTCGCATATACCTTTACTTAATTCTTTTTGCATTCCACACTTGATCTTACAAATAAGATCTTACATTTATACCATACCCTAAGACCAATTTTAGTAGGTCGGCTCTACAAGATATTATAATAAAAATATTTTACAAACAATATAATATCTGATGCAATAACCGATTGAACATGTTGGCTTAATGCATTTACAACAATAATAAATCATCTCCATAGCGTGCCATGCTGGTTTGGAAAAGATAAACTTGTCGGTGTAACCCTAGATAACCTGGACATATTTGCCGGTAAAAGGAAATATGCAAATATGAATATACCAATGATTATTTCTTCAAAATAAAGTGTCCACATGATGTCTTTGACATTACCAAGTGTCTTCCATATCATTCCAGGTACCGGTGAACAATATATCTTGCCAGTGAACCATATACCAGTAATTGTTGCACAGTTTACTTGCTTGTCGGTGAATGTTGCTGGATCTCCAAAGTAGGTGTATTAGTAGGTGTTGACATCAATGACAAAACCATACCAAAATACCAACAATCTCTCCCTTTGGCATTGATGGCAACACAAGATGGAAAAACCATCAAAGTGCCAAAATAGAAATGCCAAATACAAAAACCAACAATCTCTATTTCTCCCCCTGGGAGTAACAATACCCATCTCTCAAATGTGTTTTTCAAAATCTCTCCCAAAAAAAGATAATGTGTTTTTCCATAGATATCTCTCCCCCTTTGACATCAAATGCCAAAGTCACAAAAGGTCAAGTTCATACAAAATACCAACCAATTCAATATACCAACTACTCCCCTTGAGAAGTAGCTTCCTCATCAAATATTGGAATAAAAGATTTGTCTTTTAATTTTGCCAGTTGATGACAATCATCAACTGTCCAGGTCTCTACCAGTGGAGGTATGACTCCTAGCTGATCTCTGAGATACTCAAAAGTCTCCTTAGGCAAAGGTTTTGTGAAAATATCTACAAGTTGTTCTTTAGTATTCACATAAACCAGTTTTATCTCCTTTTCTTTGACTTTTTCCCTTAGAAGATTCAGTTTAATAGAAACATGTTTTGTTTTAGAGTGTAATACTAGATTCTTAGATATATCAATTGTTGTAGTGTTATCATAGTATATGGTAATAGGTTCCTTGCATTTTACCTTTATGTCTTTCAACATTCGGTTAAGCCATAATACCTGTGTACAGTTAGTTGTTGCTGCAACATATTCTGATTCTACTGTTGATAAAGATGTACAACTCTGTTTCTTACTCAACCAAGAAACTAATCTCTTTCCAAGAAAGAATGCTCCTCTAGTGGTGCTCTTTCTATCATCTATATCTCCTACCCAATTTGCATCTGTGTATGCACATAGATCAAAATTTTCATCTTTAGGATACCATAATCCAAGATTTGTTGTGCCTTGTAAGTACCAGAAAATCCTTTTTACTGCCGATTCATGATTTTTCCTAGGATTACTTTGAAATCTAGAAACAATACATACTGCACTCATAATATCAGGCCTGGTTTGTGTTAGATATAGTAAACCTCCTATCATAGATTTGTATCTAGTTGGATTAACAGGTTTAGATTCATCCCTTTGAGATAATTTGTCATTTGTAGTCATGGGTGTGCTTACCGGTTTAGAGTTCTCCATCCCAAATTTATTTAGTAATTCTTTCAAGTACTTGGATTGACTCAAAAATATACCTTTATCAGTCTGAGAAATTTACAAACCTAAAAATAATTTTATTTCTCCAATCATAGACATTTCAAATTCTTGCTACATTTCAAGAGAAAATTCCTTACATAATCCATCTTCTCCTCCAAAGATTATATCATCAACAAATAGTTCAATAATCAAGATTTCATCATTAGTTACTTTGTAGTATAAATTGCTATCTAGATTTCCTTTAGTAAAACCAATCTTCAAAAGATACTTATCCAACCTTGCATACCAAGCTCTTGGGGTTTGTTTTAATCCATACAGAGCTTTTCTTAACATGAAAACCATATTATTGTCATATGTCAAAGAAAATCCATTAGGTTGTTCAATATATACTTCTTCTTCAAGATCTCCATTCAAAAATGCACATTTAATATCCATTTGATAAACTTTGTAATCCTTGTGAGCTGTAAAAGCCAAGAATAATCTAACTGCCTCAATTCTGGCTACTGGTGCAAAGGTTTCATTGTAATCAACTCCTTCTTTCTGAGAATATCCCTTACACACTAGTCTTGCTTTGTTTCTGACAACCTTACCATCTTCATTAAGTTTGTTTCTAAATACCCATTTAGTTCCAATTACATTTTTATCTTTAGGCCGGGGAACTAATGTCCAAGTATTATTTTTCTCAATTTGTCCTAATTCTTTTTCCATAGCTTTAATCCAAAATTTATCTTCACATGCCTCATTGATAGATGATGGTTCAATTTGAGAAATAAGACATACCTCTTCATTTGCCATTCTTTCTCTTGTCATAACTCCTTTAAATTTGTTTCCAATTATCTGATCTTCAAAATGATTCAATCTTACATACCGAGGTGTCTTAGTTTGTTGTTGTTCTTCAATTATTGTTGAATCTTCTAATGATACCAGGGTAACTAGATCTTCATTTTGTACCGATGGATTCAGTATAGGTTCATTTGTCACAATTTATGTTGCTGGTTCAGAGTCTATATACCTTGAAGTTCCTCTGAATTGTTCATCAATCTTTACATTTGTACTCTCAACAATTTTCTGCAATCTTTTATTAAAACATCTATATGCCTTGCTCTTAGATGAATAACCAAGAAATATTCCCTCATCACTTCTAGGATCAAATTTGCCAATATACACATCTCTTCTAATATAACATTTACTTCCAAAAATTCTGAAATACTTAAGAGTAGGAGTATTACCAAACCATAGTTCATGAGGGGTCTTACCGGTTTCACCTTTGATGTGAAGTTTGTTGAATGTATAGACAATAGTGCTAACTATCTCTCTCCAATACACATGTGGTAGATTTGCTTCTGATAACATACTTCTAGTTGCATCCAAGATAGTTCTATTTTTCCTTTCAACAACTCCATTCTGTTGTGGTGTCCAAGGTGCTGATAATTGTCTTCTGATTCCATTCACTTCATAGAATGTATTAAAGTCCTTAGATATGAATTCTCCTCCTTGATCTGATCTTAAACATTTGATTTTCTTACCGATTTTATTTTCAACCATTGCCTTGAATAGTTTGAACTTTCCAAGTGCTTCTGACTTCTCTCTAAGAAAAGTAACCCAACACATTCTAGAATAATCATCAATAATTAGCATGAAATATCTATCACCTTGTAAGCTTCTAGTTCTAGCTGGACCACATAAATCAGTGTGAATTAAGTCAAGAGCATTATTGGATTTTTCTAGAATATTTGAAACTAGCTCTACCTTGTTTTCCAAATTGACATTCCTTACAAATTGTATTATGAGGTTTCACAATTTTAGGTAGATCTCTAACTGCCTTAGAAGTACTGATTTTTACCATGCAATCAAAGTTTACATGACGTAGTCTCTTATGCCATAACAAACTTTCATCTATGTGTGCAATTAAGCATGCCTTTTCACTATTATTCAAATGAAAGATATTGCCTCTAGTATGATTACCAGTTGCAATTTCCAAACCAGTTCTATTCATGATTTTGCATTTTCCATTTTTAAATTGTAACTGAAATCCCTTCTCAACTAATTGACCAACACTTAAAAGATTATGCTTTAATCCTTAAACATAGTAGACATTGTTAGTGTTATGTTTACCATCAAGAGATATTGAACCCTTACCTTTGATTGAACAGGCTTTGTCATCTCCAAATCTTACTAAACCTCCATTGAATTCTTGAAAGTTCAAGAATTTACCTTTGTCTCCAGTCATATGATGTGAGCATCCTGAGTCAATAATCCATTCATCCTTTGCTTCAACTTTAGCTGCTAGGGCTTGTTCTACTGGTTGAGCAATAGGTGCTAGTTGATCTTTTGTTATAGCAACAAAAACCCATCCATTGTCTGTTGGATCCTCATCAGAATCATCAGTCACACCTTCATCAGCAATGTAACAAGATTTGTCTTTGTTCCTTTTAAATCTGTATCTCTGATATTCAAGATTAGTCTTGTATGTTCTTCTAGCTTCTTCTCTTAGTCTAGCATGTCTATAAGGGCATCTTGAAGCCATATGACCAATCTTATTGCAGTTAAAACATTTAAATGGTGCTTTACCTTCATACTTACTTTCAATTGGACCTTTTGGCATTTTCCTTGCAAATAGTACTTCAAGTTCTTCAAGCTCTTCATTCTCCTTTCTAGTTTCTTCAAGTTCTCTTGCATAAAAGGCTCTCTAGTCTGATTTGCCAAATTATAGAGTAGATGATGTTGATGCTTTGAAGGCCAAATCAGTCTTTATAGAAACAAGACCAAATTCCTCAATTTCAAAGGCTGAAATTTTTCCAATCAATGTATCCCTAGTTACTGATGTATTAGGCATTGTTCTCAATTCATTTATAGCAGTAACCTTCATTTTATATGCTGGTGGCAAACCTCTTAAGATTTTTGAAACAATTTCATCCTCACTCAGAGTTCCTCCACAACATTTAATACCCAGAACAATTTCATTTACTCTTTCCATAAAAGTAGAAATCATTTCATCTTATTCCATTTTCAGATGTTCATACTTGACTTGGAAGCTTTCAAGCTTTACAATCTTGACTATGGAATCTCCTTCATTCAGTGTTTCCAAATGATCCCAAATAGCTTTAGCAGTAGACCTATATGATAATCCCATGATTTGTTGATCTGATAATGCACTCAAAAGTGCTTCTCTTGCTTTGCAATTATTTTCTTCATCTTTAGCTAAGGTGTTGGAGCAGTCTGACCAGCTATAGCAGCAGTATAACCTTTCTTAGTAACTTCCCATATGTCTTTACCAATGCAATTTAGGTGTGTCTCCATTCTGATCTTCCATATCCCATAGTTGGTTCCATCAAGTTTAGGTCTATCCTTCCTGAAATAATTAGTAGACTCTGGATCTCCTCAAGTTGTTAAACTTTTACAAAAGAGGACTAGGCTCTAATACCAATTGTTAGGTCCCAAAGACAACTGAGAGGGGGGGGTGGGGTGAATCAGTTGTCAAATAAATTTGAACCAAAAACTTATTAACCAAATTAATGCTTAATACCGGTAAACTAGTTAAGTATACTGATAGACAGT
Source organism: Cryptomeria japonica (assembly GCF_030272615.1). Taxonomy (NCBI): domain Eukaryota; kingdom Viridiplantae; phylum Streptophyta; class Pinopsida; order Cupressales; family Cupressaceae; genus Cryptomeria; species Cryptomeria japonica. The sequence continues at coordinate 364,687,820 of NC_081406.1, forward strand.
GTTAACAGTAAATTGCTATATCAGTAAGGATTAATGCATGAAACATAAACATAAAGTCATCCACAACACATGACACCAATATTTGTATGTGGAAACCCTGTAAGGGGAAAAACCACAATGGGAAACCTACCCACAATCAGATGATACTACTATAGATAGTATGTGTACATAAATGGGGTCTGCACATGCAAAAAGGCCAACAACCTAGAGCTCACTACTCAATCACAAAATGGGAGTCACACTGACTACAACTGGATGGTTAAATCCAATAAGAATGTACTGCTCAAAATAGTATCTCCATATGCTGGATTCAGTACCAGTGTAATGTTGATATGCTTCTACAAAAACCTAACTTCACCTTCAAATGATGTCTTCATGTATATCCCTTCTTGATCTCGCATATACCTTTACTTAATTCTTTTCGCATTCGACACTTGATCTTACATTTATACCATACCCTAAGACCAATTTTAGTAGGTCAGCTCTACAAGATATTACAATAAAAATATTTTACAAACAATATAATATCCGATGCAATAACCAATTGAACATGTCGGCTTAATGCATTTACAACAATAATAAATCATCTCCATAGCATACCATGTTGGTCTAGAAAAGATAAACCTGTCGGTGTAACCCTAGATAACCTGGACCTATTTGTCGGTAAAAGAATATATGCAAATATGAGTATACCAATGATTATTTCTTCAAAATAAAGTGTCCACATGTTGTCTTTGACATTACCAAGTGTCTTCCATATCATTCCAAGTACCGGTGAACAATATATCCTGCCGGTGAACCATATACCAGTAACTATTGCACAGTTTACTTGCTTGCTGGTGAATGTTGCTGGATCTCTAAAGTAGGTGTATTAGTAGGTGTTGACATCAATGACAAAACCATACCAAAATACCAACAAAAAAGGGGAAATAGAATGGGGAAAAGGAATGACACTCATGAAGTGGGTTATCTAACCAAGGAAGGCTCTTCTAAAGATGAAATTCGGCCAACTTGGAAAAATCACTTTTTGGGGAGGTTAAACAAGCCTTAGGGAGTGGACACATGGATAAATTTGGCCTTCATCCATAGGTACATCATATAGCCCACTAAAAATGCCCCTAACTTGACCCCAGGAGTTAGTTTAACTATGGGTCAACTCTGAGTTGACCCTTCTAATGGCTCCCTATCCTAGGTTTACTTGGGACCATTTTAGGATAATTTAAAAAATATATGCATTGGTAAAATAAATTTCATCACAAAGAGACATGACAATGCCAACTCAACTTACAACACATGTGTCAAGTGACACTACAAAAGAATTACACATCACTAAAACACACATGGCAAATGTCCCTTTTGAAATTTATAAAATAAACAAATTTCCAAATTAAACACTCATCCAAGAATAACATTTACAAATTAAAATACATTTACAAATGAGGGGTTGTCTCTCCAAATAGACAACCCCTGGCTTCACAATCACACATAGGTCTAGGCGTGATTCTCTAAATAATTTCCATGGTCACATGGATAATTTTCCCGCACATCTCACTTGCACATTAGTAATTCCAAAAAACATGTATAATATTATCAAAAGAATACAATTCAAACATCACATACAATTCAGACACTTTGCATATAATTTCAATCATAATGATCAGTTTATCATTTATCCAATAAAATCCACATAATGAAATTTACTCAAAAAGCATCATCATAATCCTTATGAAACTCAATCATTAATACAATATGCATCCATGTTTTCTAATATCATAATGAAGTACTGCAAATTCTGAAATAGCTGACATACGTCATATCAAGATTATCAAATCAGTGAATCCTATAGGATCTAAATCCATAACACATCAAAATGTGCACCGCAAGGTAAAATGCTTCCATAACCTGGTTTAATTACTTTTCTCACTAATTTATCCATCTAACATAGCTCATCCTATTGAATTATTGCATTTATTAATACGGTCAACCTTGATCAGCTAAGTTAACAAAATCTTGATCGAGGAGGGGCTCTACAAATGCATACTATTCTATCTTTCAATTAGTATAATAAATTCTTCCTTTTAAATGCAAGACAACCCCTTTATCGTACATTCATTTTATGAACCAAATCCAAATGTGTCTTAACCCAACAATTCCTATCTAGATGCTCTATATCCTTTTCTATAACAATGCAATCCTAATGCATAGGTATATTCCATCATTAATAATCCATTTAACCTTGATACAAATGTATCTAATTTTCTAACATGATCATTTCTTAATCATTAATTCGAAATGCATAATGCAAGAATCTTAATGCAATCTTCTTACTTAACAATCCCTTACATGCAATGCATAATTTCCTTTCTACCAATGCATCTACATGAATCATTCTTCTAATCATATTATCTAACATTCCTATTAATACTAACCCATTCATTAAGGTTCCTTCACATATCAATTACATCTTAATCATTTCATAGAGTTCCATTTCAACTAATACAATTAAGCCATAATATAAATCCATTCCATTTCATTTACCAATACACTTAAGGACATTTATTCCATTCTATAAGTACAACATGATACATCATATAGTCATATTACAATCCATGACTTAATCCTAAATTCCATCTACTACCTTCTTATTTAAATCAAATACATCATGAGCAAGCTCTTAGTATTTCAAGATCCCAACTTCTACATACAAGAATATTACATAATATGAATTTCATCATATTTATTACAAAAATATGCTACAAGGTACATCCATAATCATCATGAAGAATAATCCACAACCATGTAAGAAGAATCCAATAGAATATCCCAATCGCTAAAAAGCACCAACCAACCGACCATGTGGAACCAAAGGAACCACCCCCTGTGCTAGGAGATGACACAAGGTCCCAACACACACTCTAAAACAAAGCTGGCACTAATAACCAAAGAGACTAAACCACACAAGGACTCTCTTGCAAGAGCCAACTCAATACGACAAGAATGAACTCCTAGAGGCTTACACTAATGGTATGATGAAATAAAAAGTATTGGGTAGAATACTGAGAGGAGGAGTGAATCAGTATACTGAAAAACTGATAAAAAGTTCTCAAACTCAAATTCAATCACACAAAGGAAACTTATAATAGTTAAGATCAATATTCATAAGAATAGTTGACATCAACTGGTTTGACTATTATGACATCTTAACTATACACAACTTCAATCTTTGTAAACATCAACAATGCTTAATCATATCTCAACATATTCATCTCTCAATTCTTCTAGTTATCATGCCTTATTAGGAGTTAATCAAATCAATAAATAAGATCATAACCACAAAAACAATGACCACTTGACACAAATGTTTTTATGTGGAAACCCCAAATAGGTAAAAACCACAGTGAGATGAGACTCACAAGGATAGCTATTAGAACTATTCTAAAGTTTTCCCTGTTAGGAGCCAAGCCTGTTAAAGCTTTATAATAATTCCAGTTAGGAATCACCCGGTTAAGGGATTTACAAATATGCTTTGATGAAAAACACAATGTTAGGATTAATGATAGTCCCAAAGATACTAGGAGGGGGGGGGGGGGTTGAATCAGTATCTAACTGGTTAGCGGAATATTTAATCTTATTAAGAACTTTGCATTCCAAAATAGTGTACCGGTAAATAAGAAATAATGCAATAAATAGGAATAGTAAAGACAACATAGAAAACACACCATAACACAAGATGTTTAATGAGGAAACCCGGTGTGGGAAAAACCTCGGTGGGATTTGTGACCCATAATATTCACTCACTTGCCAATGAATAAATATTACTTACAATGAGGGGCCTGCACATGCAAGAAGGCCAACTGCCTAGAGCTCACTACTCAATAAGAGTCACACTAACTACAAAAGTGGATTATGAAATCCAATACAATGTATTGCTTCAAAGTAGCATCAACTATGCCAGGTTTAGTACCGGTTTAAGCTCATACAATAACCAAAAACCTTCACTGTCACTTATATCACCTTATACATAATTCACAATGCTTATCCATACCTTATATGAAATGACCTATAAGATCTCATACATATATATGTCTTTTACAATATGCCTTGTCGGCTTTACAAAATATAATTACAAAGAAATACAATAAAAAAAAGTATATTCCCTGTCCGCTGGGGTGTCGGTATGCATTGTAGTCGCTGCTCGTAAAGTATCTGCCAGTGTATGTAGATGTCTATGTCAGTGTTAGTGGCTTTACTAGATGAGTGTCAGATGGTTGCCAGTAGGTTGCCATCAATGAAAACACCATCATTCTCATAAGAGTGTAAAATACCAACAATCTCCCCCTTTGGCATTGATGGCAACACTCATGAGAATAATCCAATAACTATTCCAAAAAGTTAAGTCCAAAAAGATACCAAAAAGATGTGCTCCCCCTGAGTAGATGATCTCCTCTGATTAAACATTTTTCTCTGTCGACTACTCCCCTTTGACATCAATGACAAAGGTTGTCAAAATTTTTAAGTGAGTGCAAAAATTTCACCTCAAAGTTTGTAACCGGTTGGCTATGATCTGAAATATGTCTGCCAAAACCAAATTTAAGCTCTACATGAATTTTTTGTTGTCGTTCAAGTTTGTCTAAGTCTATTGGATCGTGCTGGTGAGATGATGCATATGCTCTTCTAGTGATCTTTCTCCTTGAAGTAATGCGATAGAGATCTCATTTCTTAGAGAGATAAGATTGTCCAGCTTGGGACAAAGTTTGTACTTAAGCTCTCTGGCATTTGCCTTAATCCTTGACTTCTCTTTCTCAAATTTCTCCAATTTCTCCTCGAATCCTGCTATTTCTTGCTCAATAACTGATATAGGTTTGGATGAACCAATTATATTATCAGCTATATCATCTATTTCCTTCTGTACTCTGCTTATTCCCTATTCAATGTCCTTTGTCAACAAATGTGGCTTGCATGTTTCTCTGTATAGCTCCTTATATTTCAAAATTGTAGTATTACGTGCTGGTAAAAGTGTGTTTATGTGTTTTATGCACTTCTTTATTCTATCCTCAAAGAATTTTTCTTTTTCCTTTTCCATTTTCTCTTTGAATGTATCCTCATTCACCTTATCAACTGTTATTACATTGTCGGTAATGAATTTGGACAATGTGTCCAACTTACCTAAAGAATCTTTTACAAGATCTATATTATATTTTGGGTGCAATCATCTTAAGAATTTGCATTGTATCATCAATTGCCTTGTAGGACAATGCATTACAGCCAGTTATCTTCTTGATAGAGTCCAGGAGTACCTCTGTCACATTGGTATCCCTGAATTCACTTAAAGATGTACCAAATGTCTAACCAACTATCTTAATTACCTTTGTGCTTCCAACATTAGTAACCAATCTGTTTGTGTTATCCTTTGGTGGATTAGTCTAAGTTTTCATTTCAACTAGCAATGGATTGGGTTTCTCAATGATTACCGGTTTCACTACCTCAATATGTACCCATGCCTCTGTTGGTGTCTTTATCAGTTTCTCTATGTGCTTAGCTGTCGATATCTCTATCTCAGTAGGTTTCTTAGTACCAGCATCTATACTACCAATATTTATTCCAGTATCCAATGTTTGTTCTGTTTGTAGTGTATGCTCTATTTTCTCTATTTGAATCTCAACCTCAGCAGTCTCTATCGGTTGCTCAACAATGTTTCCACTGACAACAATATCATTCTTTACCTCTATATTATCCTTATTCACAATAATGTTCACTTCCTGAGTATCCACATTCATGGTGAATAAAATTTCAAAATCAGGATTGGTGTCATCATGTGTTATACCTTCACTATCAATAACTGGTGTATCAATAGTATGTAATGGTGCAGTATCCAAGGGTGGTGGTAAGTTGTCAGTTATCTTGATATTGGGTATTCCACTGACTTTACTTTTCCCTTTGTCCTTATCCTTCTGATAGACTTTGAATGTTTTCTTTGGCTTGTTCAATTCCTCTTGTTTTTCTTTTTCAACAAAAAAGATATCCCATTTATCAGCTATTTCCTCTGCAATCTCATTGACTCTACCAGCCATCAAACTTACTTGCCGGTGACCACTAGCAAAAACTAATCTATTAGCTACACAAATTAGATCATAAATTTCTTCTTTAGAGTTAACCATATGTATAGCTAGAAGTTTTTCAACTTTAAGTTTTTTGTCCAATTCCATTACTGCAATCCTCTTTGCATCTAACCTTCTATATAATTCATTTGGCAAATCATCCACAACTTCAATTAACACTTTCTTATATATATCTAGATGTAAGATAATGTTGTTCTCAATACTTTCCTTTTCTGAGTCTATGAATGTGTTATACCGCTTGGATAATATCCTTTTTCGATTGGGTATGGCGCTTACCATTCCTGAAGCTAGACAATTAGTCAACCATAGGCATATCCTGGTCAATGATCGTATAGTAGATATACCAAGTTATCATTGAAAACCCCAAGATTTTATATCTACAAAGGATAAACAAAGGTTGAGAGATAGAATTAATAACAATATAGATATTTTTCAGAAGGATAAGATGAGGGTGCCACCCCATTTAAATTGTATTAAAAAAAAGTCACAATATAGTGGATGAGTTAAAAAAATAATAGATAATAACCATATCAGTTTGAAGATTAATGAATTATTGGTTGTAGAATACTATTCCCATCGAGTTTAAATTGGGAATGAAAAGAAAGGAAATTTTCTCACATTAGTCGAATTACCATCATCAGTTATTTCATTCAAAAAATTATCCAATGGAGGAATAACCTATTTCTGTTTCTTCTTGGGTGTTAGTGTCTTTGTCGATTGCCTTACTGCTTGTTGTTTCTTTCTCAAGGTTCTTGTTTTTTTGGGTGGAGGAGAGGGTACTGGTGAGGGTTTTCTCTTCATTTTAACTCTTTTAAATACAGTAGGTATCTCACTATTAGATGATGTGCCAATCGGTTGAATGTGTGCCTCTAGTTGCAGTCCTTCCAGTTCACTAGCCTTTATACCAGTAATGTTCATAACATTTTCTTTTTAATTATTTTACCTGTTTAGAAGCATCTCTTATGTATTTCTTTCTTTTCTTCCTTTGTTTCATATCTTTTACATTGATTTCAATTGTTTCTGCACTACCAAATACTTGTTTTGATGGTTCTCTAGGTGCATCTAATAAAGCTTTTGCATAAGTTTCAATAATGTTGAGATCAACCTCATAACCCATTTTTGTTACCCATACAGTCCTAGGTAATACAACTTCCATCCATGTTTCATCCTTTTTAATTACAAAAAAGTTCTTTATCATATTTATCTACTACACTCTATGGTAGTCTTTCTCTAGTTTTCATCTTGGTTTGGAAAGCTTTAAAGCATTCAATGATGTTGCTATCCTTTGTAGTACCCATGCTAGTGAAAGCTTCTTGCAATTTTTTGCCTATCGGTATTTCATATCCAAAGTCTTTTTGTCCAATACCGGGGATCTCTTTTGTGAAATGCAACATTCAGCATACTAAGAGATTGCCAAAACAAAATGTTCCTTTCTTGTCTCCTTTTATCTTTTTCAAGTTATCTATTAGTTCATCCTTCAGCCATTCACACACATCTATTTTTGCATTATTTTTTACCATTTCATAAGCACTATTAATGCAAAGACTAGAAACTAAGTCTGTTTGCATGTGTAGTCTTGTAACCTGAAATCATACTTATGAATCTCACATTTATGTCCTTGATGTCATTTACTCTTAGAGATATACTATCAGATGTTGCTTCAGTTAAGGTCATGACTTTGTTGTTAGGAACCTTCTTTGTTTTGTCTCGTCTAATGCCGATTGAGGATAAAGTTGTTACTGCCCTAATTGTTTGTCAAGTGAATTTGCAGATTGAATCTAACCAGAGAAATTCTCCATGTGCCCTACTCAGGACAATTCTCACAACTTCGTCTAGAAATTCAGGGATGTTCAAAATTTCTACAAAACCTAAAGTCTCAATAATCTTGTGCTCAGATTTAACAATGCCATTTTCATCACAAATTATGGTTCTAAATATCTTTAATAACTCCTCAGAACCTAATTCCTCAATATTGCAGTGAATATAAATCCTAGGGTCTTCAACATAAGATGCACCTTTAGGAATCTTTGAAAATGTGCCTATGGAATCATCTTGCTTAGCTATCTCGAGAATAATTTTGAATACGTGCCTAGGGCATTTTATGTTTTCCATGATAGTAGGGTTTGCAATAAATTCGGGAGCAGAAGAAGAGGCCATCTGAAAAATACCTTAAGCTGCCTGATAATGTCTGAATGCTTGAAATAAATCGCTTCACACTTTTGCCTTGAATATTTTTTCTCAGATTTTGCACTCTCTACTAATTTGAATGCTCGATGAATCAAAAATGAGGGAAAATTGATGATTTATAATGACTTTTCTTTCAACAAGCGCATTAAATGCTCGCCAGTTAAATGAAAATTTAACACATTTGCTGGTAGAGAAGAAATCTATCTTCTCACTATCAGCTAAGGGTAATCTGCATGATATTCAACTTACTACAATACCCCCAAAGGGTTACTTCTTAGTGGGATGAAGAATCTCCTACCGATAGAGTAATACTTTATTCTACCGATGAAGAAATAGTCTCATCAACATTTTGATCTATCTTCCTAATCTATTGTTTTGAAAATTCTTGCTTTACCTCATCTACCTTTTCTTTGCCTTTCAAACTGGGTCCTTTATTATTTGTCGGTGGAGTCTTGCTTCTACAAAATTTTGCAATATGTCCAATTTTGTTACAAGCATAACAAGTCACATTATTCTTCTGAATAGCCTTTCCATATCCTATGTCGGTTTGTGTTCTACATTGATTAGATAAGTGCCTAAATCTTCCACAAACATAACATTTCACATTCATTATGCGGTTTTCTGAATTATGACCAATTTTGTTGCATTTGGAACATTGACTGGTGGGTGCATTGATGGTCTGATTGTTTCTGAATCTACACTGATTTTCTCTATGACCATACTTGTTATAGTTAAAGCATTTCCCATTAAATTTGTAAGCATTAGGTTGTCTTATCGGTTTACTATGATCATGATTGTTTGCAGTACTAGAACTTTCTCCAACTTCAAATCCAAGTCCATTAGTCTCTGCATTAGGTTTTTGATTTTTCAACATATTATCAAGTTCCTCTGAACTTTTCTTGAATTTCTCTTTGTGTTGATTTGTAGTAGCCAACTCATTTTCAAGAATTCCCATTTGTCTATAAGTTCAGTTTTATTATGTTGCATGTGAATCAGATATGTCTTCAGCATATCATTTTCATGACTGAGTGTTAGATTTTAATTTCCAGCATCATTTAGTCTTCTAGTTAAGTCATCTTCATTCTTATGTCTATCTTCAATGTCTTTACAAAATCTCATAGTCATATCTTGCATTTCATTCCTCATAGTACTATTTTCTTGTCTCAACTTGTTCACAAGTTCATTAAGAGTTTCCTTTTCATCATTATCATTCTACATGTTATCATGAAGTTCTTTTCTTTTGTTTCTAGCTATAGTAAGATTCTCTTGAAGTCCTTGAATGAATTATTGTGCAGTCCTTAAATCATTTTCAAGTTTGATATTTTTCAGCTTCTCTAGGTCATAGTCTACAAGAGCTCCTTCCAATTGTTTTCTCAAGTTCTCCATCTGTACCAGTGTCAAAATCTTCCTCAAGCTATTAGGATTTTGAAAATAGAGGACCAAGCTCTGATACCAATTGTTAGGATTATGATAGTCCCAAAGATACTGAGAGGGGGGTGGGGTGAATTAGTATCTAACCGGTTAGCAGAAAATTTAATCTTATTAAGAACTTTGCATTCTAAAACAGTGTACTGGTAAATAAGAATTAATGCAATAAATATGAATAGTAAAGACAACATAGAAAACACACCATAACACAAGATGTTTAACAAGGAAACCCGATGTGGGAAAAACCTTAGTGGGATTTGTGACCCACAATATTCACTCACTGGCCAATGAATAAATATTACTTACAATGAGGGGCCTGCACATGTAGGAAGGCCAACTGCCTAGAGCTCACTGCTCAATAAAAGTCACACTGACAACAAAAGAGGATTATGAAATCCAATACAATGTATTGCTTCAAAGTAGCATCAACTATGCCAGGTTTAGTACCGGTTTAAGCTCATACAATAACCAAAAACCTTCATTGTCACCTTATACATAATTCACAACTCTTATCCATACCTTATATAAAATGACCTATAAGATGCCATACATATATATGAGTATTTTACAATATTCCTTGTCAGCTTTACAAAAGATAATTACAATTAAATACAATAAACAAAAGTTTATTCCCTGTCGGCTGGGGTGCCGGTATGCATTGTAGCCACTACCAGTGAAGTATCTATCGACGTATGTAGATGTCTATGCCGATGTCGGTGCCTTCCAGTGGCTTTACTAGATGAGTGCCAGACGGTTGCCAGTAGGTTGCCATCAATGACAACACCATCATTCTCATAAGAGTGTAGAATGCCAACACACAATACCCTATTAGGAGTAACCTCACTGGTGGATTTAAGAATCCAAGCTAATGGACCACCTTGTTAGAGGATTTAATAAGTAACCAAGCTTGTTAGAGCTTACCCAGTTAAGGGATTTCACTTCTATTGTAATTGTTAGAAAATAATAGGTTTTCTTGATCTGTCTAAATAGCACTACATTTGCTTGATTAGATCCTTTTAAGCTTCAATCTGCCTTTACTCAAAGTGCAGATCCATTCACCAGTTACGCAACTACACACTCAACAGGTTTATGTCAATCTTCCCAACAACTTTTACAAATAACTTCATCGACCTTAAATACAAATCAATTAGGTCGGTAACACAATAAAAACCTAATTCTCATCATTGAGATTACAAGAATTTTGGTACAATCTTGACCATTAAAAATCATAACAATCTCTTCACATTCTTCAAGAAAATTCCAACCACTCCATGATCACCGCTTCATCGAACTTTGTAACTCATCACACGCTATGCATAAGATGCAATCCACTTTGCTCCTTCCCTAGACATCAAGAAAATGTGCCAAAACAATCTGAACTTATCCTCATACAATGATCACACGTGTCTCTATCATTACCACTCACCAAATAATAAACCAACAAACTTGATCAGTTAGGGTTTAACAACTGATAGGGTTTACCGGTTACAATGCATAGAAAGGTTTAACCCTTTACACCAGTTTACCGGTTCAACTCACAAACTTAACATATTGGTTTACAACATCTTCCACAAAGCTCTTCCTATCAGTTACTAGCCAATATTAAAAAAAACAATATCAGCAATACCATAAATACCATTATCAATTCAATTGACATCAATGACAACATATCATTAATGCAATCTATACGCAAAATGACAACTATCTCCCCCTTTAGCATTGATGGCAATACAAATATCAATGCCTCTAATTATTGTTGTGATTGGTGAATATGAATACTGGTTTACATTACCAAGTATTCACCATGCTCTATCTGTCTTCAGCCTGTCATCGGTTCACCTAATCAGACACATAATTCTTCTCCTCAATCTCATAATTCTTCTCCTCCTCTAACAACAATGTCAAAGTGAAAGTAAAAATATGTAATTCTACTCTCACTGTACATCAACAACATTCTGCAACTTGATGCTCCCGTATGGAATACATCCACTTCTTCATCAATCCATGTAAGATTGTACAAGTAATTCAGGAACTAATGCAATTAGCATCATGCTCAACTAACTTCATGAAGAGGGACAACCCCCAATTGACTTCTAGGATACTCAAAAGGATACTCAAAAGAGGTTTGGTAAAGATATCTACAAGCTGCTCCTTGGTAGAAACATGCTCCAGGATAACATCTTTACTTTGAACTTTTTCCCTCAAGAAGTGATACTTCAATTCAATGTTCTTAGTCCTTGTGTGCAAAACATGCTTTTTAGAGATGTTTATTGCACTTGTAATATCACACAAAATCTTTATAGGTTCTGATATTTTCATCTTAAAACCTTCCAAAATGTGCCTCATCCAAATAGCTTGTGTGCAATTCATATATGCTGCTACATACTCAACTTCAACAGTAGGTTATGAAGTGCAACTCTACTTTTTACTACTCCATGAAACTAGCCTTCCACCTAGAAAGAATGTTCCACCAATACTACTCTTTCAGTCATCAATATTGCCTACCCAATCAGAATTTGTGTATGCCTTCAAATCAAAATTTCCACCATATGGATACCACAACCCATAGTCAATAGTACCTTTCAGATATCTAAAGATTCTCTTGGTTGCCATCAGATGTGCTTCCTTTGGATTCTTCTGAAATCTAGCAACTATACCAACTACATGGGCAATATCCAATTGATTGTGAACAACATAGTGTAATTTACCAATCATTGACCTATATTCCTTTTCATCTACAGACTTAGATTCATCTTCCTTGGACAAGTTACAACCTGTAACCATTGGGGTTCCAACTGGTTTACACTCACTCATACCAAAAGTCTTCAAAACCTCTTTTACATACTTAGATTGAGTAATGAAAATACCATTCTTCATTTGTTGTATCTGTAAGCTTATGAAATTTTTTATTTCCCCTACTAATGACATCTCAAACTCATTCTTCATTTCATCTACAAAACAATTACTCATGAAATAATTACCTCCAGATATTATGTCAACAAATACTTCACTGACCAGTATTTCATGTCCTTCACACTTGAGATAAATGGTGTTTCATCACTGGTTCTAGCAAATCCTATCTTCATCAGATGTGTATGAAATCATTCATACCATGCTCTAGGTGCTTTCTTTAATCCATACAAAGCTTTATGCAATTTACATACCATGTCTTCCTTATCTATCAATGTAAAACCATCAAGCTGCTCTATATAAACCTCTTCTTCCAACATCCCATTCAAAAATGTAGACTTAACATCCATTTGGTATACCTTAAACTTCTTATGAGATGCAAATGCAAGTAAAGTTCTGACACCTTCCAGTCTTGCAACTAGTGCAAAAGTTTTTCCATAATCTTCTCCTTCTTCTTGTGCATAACCTTTATAGACTAATCTTTCCTTGTTGCAAACTACAACACCATCTTCATTTAAGTTGTTTCTAAACACCCATTTAGTACCTATAACATTCTTGTTTACCGGTCGGGGTACCAAGGTCCAAGTGTTGTTCTTCTCAATTTGATCTAATTCCTCCTCCATATCTTTAACCCAATCATCATCACCAAATGCCTCCTTAGCACTTCTAGGTTCAAAAGTGGAGATCATGCAAGATTTCTCTCTTATTCTCCTTCTAGGTAGTACTCCAGCATCCTTATCCCCAATAATTTATTCAAGACTGTGATTCAGTCTCACATACCTAGGAATAACATGATCATTCTCTTCAGGTTCAGCTTCTTCATTATCATTCTTTTGAATTTATTTGTTTTGGTTGAATAAGTACATCAAGATTTTCTTTACCGATTTCTGATTTAACAGTTTCAGGTTCCAAAAGCCAAATGCAAGGATCTTCATCCTTTTTCTCTGAACTAGTTCCTTCTGAGACTTCGGGACATTCATCTACATGAACATCAACACTCTCAACAATTCTTTGTGTCCAGTTGTTGAAGCATTTATAGGCCTTACTCTTGGTGGAATAGCCAAGAAATATGTCTTCATCACTCTTAGCTTCAAACTTGCTTATGTAATCACCTCTTTTAATAAAACATTTGCTTCCAAATATCTTAAAATAGCTAACATCAGGTGATCTCCCATACTAGTATTCATAAGGGGTCTCGTCCTTACCCTTTTTCACCAAAAATTGATTCATTGTATAGACATTTGTACTTATAGCTTCTTTCCAAAATGTTTTCGCTACACCTCCTTGTATCAACATATTCCTAGCAACTTCAACCACTGACTGGTTGTTCCTCTTTGCTATACCATTCTGTTGTGGTGTCCTTGGTGTAGAGAATTGTTGCTTGATACCATTCTCATCACAATACTTAGTGAATTCCTCAAAAGTAAATTCACCAGCTTGATCTGTTCTCAGATAATTTATCTTTTTGCCACTCTCTTTGTCAGCTAAGGCCCTAAATGCCTTGAATTTATAAAAAAATTCATTCTTATCCTTCAACAATGTGACCCACATCATCCTTGAACAATCATCAGTGAAGATCATGAAATATCTATCACCTTGAATGTTTCTTGTTCTTATTGGTCCACATAGATTTGTATGAACCAAATCTAACAAGTGCTCTGCTAAGAAGGACTTTCTCTTGAAAGTTGAGGATGTCATCTTTCCTAACTGTCATTCTTTACAAAGAGCATTAACCAGTTTGTCTAGCTGAGGCAGACCTCTTACTATCTTAGACTTTCTCGCTTTAACAATATTGTCAACATTTATATGACAAAAACTCCTATGCCAAAGCCAGCTATCATCTATCTTTGCAACAAAACAATTACTAACTTTAGGATTAAGATGAAATAGATTACCTCTGGTCTATTTCCCAGTTGCAATAAATTCACCTTTGTTGTTAAATATTTTGCACATACTATTTCTAAACTCTAGTGGGTATCCTGTATCATTAAGTTATGCCACACTCAGAAGATTGTGCTTTAATCCTTCAATCCAATAGACATCGTCAGCACATTAAGAGAAATAACTCCCTTACCTTTAACCATAAAGGGTGATTCATTGCCAAATCTAACAACATCGCCATCAAATTCCTTCAGGGAAATAAATTTGCTCCGATCACTGGTCATGTGATGTGAACAACCACTATCAATGATCCAATCATCATAGTTATCCATCTTGGATACTAGTGCCTTATGATCTGATATTTCTTCCTTAATATCCACAAACACAATATCTTCACTAGCATCATCATCAGATTCTTCATCAGTAATACCATTGTCAATAGCTACAAGACAATATCACTTGCCTTTACCCTTATACTTATTAAATTTGTCTCTCTTGTATTCATTTTCACCATTAGGGAAATTAGCTACTATATGACCAATCTTATTGCATGCAAAACATTTTAAAGGTATCTTACCTTTATATTTACCAGTGCCTCTAGGCAGTCATTTTGCCAGTAATGCTTCAAGTTCCACTAAGTTGTCCTCATCATCAGCATCTCTACTGGATCTAGATTCATAACCATGACTAGTATCTCTAGTTTTTCTCACATATGGGTTAGAGATAGAAGCCCTGAATGCAAATTCTAATTTTTGTAGATTACCATCATAGCCATTTAGCTCAAAAGCAGTAAGTTTGCCAATAATAGAGTCAAGAGATACCTTAGTTTTGTCAATGGACTTCATCTCTTGAATAACTATAACTCAGATAACATAGATCAGTAGTAGGGTTCTTAGTACCTAATTGATCACTGTGGCATCTTCCACTTTCCCTCCTGAACTCTTTATTTCACCAACTATCTCTTTTATCCTTTGACCATACTATTGGATATTCTCACCTTGAGAGATTCTCATGTCATCAAACTTTCCTCTTAGACTCTCCTCTTTAGCAATCTTAACATGTTCATCACCGCTATAAATCTCTTCAATCTTTTTCCATACTTCATATGTAGTTTCAAGACCATGAATATCTACATATTCAACATTAGACAAGGAACTGATTATAGCCTCTAATGCTTGATGATTTTCTTGTTGTTCTTTCTTCTGATCATCAGTCAGGGTTCCAATAGGTGTAATATAATTAGTTTCTATATGATCTCAATACTGACTACGAAGACTCTTAATATAAATCTTCATTCCGTCGCTCTATATTTTGTAGTTATCTTTGTTGAACTTCGTACCTTGTTTCGTCATCATGATCTACAAGATCTTTTCCTCAAGTTGTTAGGATTTTAGATTAAAGATGAACTGAGATGCTCTAATACCAATTAATGGTATGATGAAAGAATAAGTATCTGGTATAATAACGAGAGGGGGAGGTGAATCAGTATACTAAAAAACCGATACAAAGATCCCAAACTCAAATTCAATCACACAAAGTAAACTTATCACAGTTAAGATCAATATTCATAATAATACTTAACATCAATCGTTTTGACTGTTATGACAACTTAATAGTAAAAAAAATCAATCTTTGTAAACATCAACAATGCTTAATCATATATCAACATATTCATCTCTCAATGCTTCTAGTTATCATGCCTTATCAAAAGTTAATCAAATCAACAAATAAGATCATAACCACAAAAATATTCACCACTCGACACAAATGTTTATACGTGGAAAACCCATATAGGTAAAAACCATGATGAGATGAGACTCACAAGGATAGCTATCTGAACTCTTCTGAAGTTCGCCTTGTTAGGAGCCAAGCCTATTAAAGCTTTATAATAAGTCTTGTTAAGAACTAATTCTAGTT